>NC_082346.1:1156071-1487142 GCF_027477595.1 Haemorhous mexicanus
AGTGGAGGTAGGTCTAGGTGAGCTGAATTTAGCCTGTATTTCAATGAACAGCTTGGCAGATGGTGCCCATGCTTCTCTTTTGCAAAAACCTTGCTCCCAGGCTATTTGTCCTTTTGGCCCTGTTCATACTATTTTTTTTTTTTTTTTTTTTTTTTTTTGCCTCAGTGTTTCCTTTCTCTGCAGACAAACAGCTCTATTGGCTTCTGACAGAAACCAAAATGGGGCTTCCATCCCCACTGCCACCCTGGTCCAGCAGTGACTCTGACGTGCCTCAGATGGGAGCTGGTGCTGAGGAGGTGGCAGAAGCCAACTCCAATCACTGCTGCTTGAGTCAGCTGCAAAATGCAGCACTTGGAGAGTCTTGCATTGTTTCAGTTTGCTGATCACACTCATCTGGGGCTGGTGTAAATACCACACAGATGTTTTGCCTCTCTCTGTGTTCTCTCTGTCAATCCTGTTCGCTGGTCTTACCAAAAATTTGCAGTACACAGAGACAAGTCAGGCCAATGCTGACAACTCCATTTCAAGTCTAGACATCAGGCAATTACTCATGACTCTTCACTCCCTGTCACACAAGGAAACGAGAAAAATAGATTTATGCTGGTCCTAGACTCATCTTCTATGTGGAAAAGAGAAAAGGAGAATAACCTTTTAGAAAAGTCCTTCATGGCAGCTGAACTGGGGCTGCTGCTTTTCCCTTCCTTGGAAAAGAGAGCACCTCCCTACCTGAGGCAGTCCTCAGAGTGTCATGTGCTGGGGACTGGGCCAGGCTTGTCTCTTCCTTCCATTACTACAATATATTTCTTGATACACTTTTCTTTCTACACTGTATTACTAAAATATATCAAGGAATATATTTATTTCTGCAAGAAAAGCTGAACACAGCCCTCTGGGTCACTCCAGACTGGCACTTGGAGCAATGTCCTGCAGCTAGATGACAGTTTCAGGGGGTTTCCATGACCTTTCTAAAAGTCCAGTTTTTAAATATCTTGCACAGGGTGAGAAATGCATTCGGGGAGGACCTTGGAGCACTTAAAGGACAGAGGGGAGTCCAGGATGTTCTGCTATGGAAGAGGGGGCACAGGCCAGCTGCAGAGGCATTGCTACCAAAGTCTGAAGAGCAATGACATAATTTAGGGCTACCCCACTCCCAGCTCGTGCAGACACAGTGAGTGCTGTCCCCAGCACTAGCTGAAACTCCAAGTCACAATCTAGTTCATGCTAGCACAACTTGGAATTCCACTCTGTTTGGTATTGTTGTTTATATTCCTCTTTGCTGCAGGGTGAAAGGAAACTTTTATTTCCTCCTCATGATGACTCTGACATGCCATTGATGCCTCATGCAGCAAGAACCCTGCTGCTCTCATCTCCCACAGGGGCTGAGCACCACAGCAATGCCATCTCTAGTTTTCAGTGATCAGACTGGGAATATGGGAACAGGAAAAGGTTTCTAATGCTCTACACCTTCTCTCTGCATGCACACAAAAACTGCCTGAAATGTACTCCAGCACTGATATTAAAGATATTTCCTTATTTGATAAACTTCAGCTAATATATTGAAATAAAAAAATCTGCACCCTTATCTTGTTGTTGACAATAACAACAAGAACAACCCAAAAAACCCAAACCAAAATGATCCCAAGCCCTTGGTTTGTGTCTGGCACCTGACCAGTAACACTGCTGGGATTTCCACACTGCCCAAATGCAAGGTGCATCCCCTGGGCACTCATTCCACCAGCACATGTCAAGACAGACTTGCCTCCACTTTTGATTTGTAAAAAGACTGGTGAATTCCCAGTGGAATGGACCTTAAAACACTGGTCTAAGCACCTTCCCTGAAAGCCACTTCTCATCATCTCCTGCTCTTTAAAAACTCTTCACTCAAAACTGAGCCCAGCACTGACGTCAGCTGTTGTGAGCTTTGTCTTACACCAGACAGAGAGTGACACAACATTCCTGAACATACAGAGAGGGGCTGCTGAGCACTGAAAGACTATCCAGCACGTTCCTTAGAGGCAACAGTGGCTAAAATTGAAACAACAAACTGTAAAAATCAACTCCTTGAAAGTCCTTGAGAAAAGAGGCATGAATTAAAATTCCCCATTAAAAAGAAAAGCTGGACATGCACTCCAGGGATGACAGAAGACATTAATGAACAGGCTTGGATTTTCTTCCCTCACAGCTGAAAGACTTCACAAAAGGCCTGAAGATATTCCTAATCACTTATCATTTAAAATTGGCAACTCCCTAGAACAAAAAAAAAAAAAAAAAAAAAATCTGATACTGGGGTAGTACATCTGGAAATAGAAAAGATCTCTTCTTATCTCCTTTGGTGTCAGCATTTCTGTGTAACTGAGGGCCAACTGCTTAATTTCCCCCACAAAGTCCCAGTCTGAAACTCTTGCCATTATTTGGATGGCTTTTTGCCTATGTCTTGTTACAACTCATTTCACCTGGAGGACCATGTTTGATAACTGCCCCACCAAAGTGAAATGCACAATTATTCTGGAGCTTGAAAGAACAAATACATTTGTCAGGGGTCAGAGAAGAATCCAGTGGAACCTGGAGGCAGTGCTGCTCCAAACCATTTCAGCCCTTCCCAGGCAGTGGTACCAAGGATCTCTGATTAAGGCTGTGATTTGCACACTCATCTCATCCCAATAATTTCCCAGCTCTGCCTAAGAGTAGTTTATGCACCCCAGAACTGCTGTCCCAGAACATGCTGAAGCCATTCTGGCTGCTCTGCCAATGCATTCTTCCAGTCTGATTTCCATCTCTTGGACACAAACAATCTGTCATCTAACCATCCCTGGATGGCAGAAATACATAATTTTTAAGAAGAGGCAAAATGATGACAAGACCCAGCTCTCCAAAAAAGCTCTCAGTCATTTCAGTAGATAGGATCAAACAAAGCCTGGGCTTTGTTCAAAGTTATTTATTCTACTGTTATGGCAGGAAAAGAAAATAATAGAATAGCTACAAAAGGTCCAACTATCACATTTTTTCCTAAATCAGCTTAAACCCAGATTTCATATCACTCTCATTGCTAACAGCTTTTGTACAAAACAGCCAAAGGAAATAAGCTTTCCTAAGAACTAGGCTGATTACCTGTTGGACACGAGCACACTTTTTGTTTCACAAATATGCTTTTTCTATTTCAATAAACTGCACCCAGCCAACACAGCAACCCTCACGTTTTATGTGCTTCTATGCCTAACAAAATCATGAAATGAATTAAGGGAGTCTTTCTTAAAAGACTTCATAAAAGTACTTTGTTCTTTTATTTCTGTCTCTCCTGTTCTCTTTATCAAACCATGCACAGCAGAATTTTAAAACAGCTACTGCATAGTCTGTTAAGCTTCCCCAGGCTTGAGCTTTCTTTACAGAATGCATGAGTGTTCAGAACATGAGGTGTGCAAGTCTGACCACTAAATTAGGCCTTAGGATCTGCTGATGGTTGATTAAAACTTTTGTGAGTTCTAGGGGTACACGATGCATGATATAGAATCAGTCCCACAGGATGTGAAAGACAGATTTAAAAAATAAAAACAAAACCCTCACCCACCATAAAAAAAAAGAGAAATGTCTCAAACAATTAAAGTAATTACAATTACAGTAAATCTACTGGCCCCCACCCTCTGTTAACAGGAATCAGCAGAGCTCTGGAGCTCACTGGCTTTCACCAAGGGCAGGGTCTGCAGGACAAAATCTCCTTCAGCATGACTTGGATATTATTCTGCTGCAACTGCTCCCACTGCAAACCACTGGCGCCTGAGCTGCAGCTGTGCCACTCAGAGAGAGCCAGATTCTGCCACTGCTGGTTGTTTTCAATTGGTTTATCTGTACTGACTGCAGGGATCTGCTCTTGAGCTACATTAGTCTGTTTAGCAAGAGGACAATTATGCCCACTGATTTCAACTGGAATTCTGTCTGGGGGTGTGGAATGACAGCAGAGGTTCTGGTTCTTCCTTTAAGGACTGTGTTATTTTTCTCATTTAGTTTTTCATCATGAAGATGCCCTACTCACTGTACTCCAGTTGGTTTTGGTGGAACTCTGAGATAAACCAATATAAATAATACATTTATAATAGCCAAAGGAATTAGGTTTCTTCAAAGCCTTAGACACATAAGTGCAGATTCCCAGGGATTCTCCTTCATCATCTGTAGAGAAACCCATGAGGCAGAATCAATGAGTCACTAGCAGACATCATGACACATTCACCAGAGACTCTCCTTCAGATTTCTCCCGAAGTTACAAAACTTGTCCTATTTGAATTCTAGAAGAGAGAATGTTTACTTTCTCAGATCTGCCTTGCAGATTTTCAGCCACACAAAACTTGAGCAATAGCTCTTTCACCCAGTTACTTCAGGGTAACATCAGTTAAAAGACATAAATAAAGACAGTTGCAGTGTGAAAAATAAAGGCAAAGTTAATTGAGAGAAAGAAAAGCAGATTAAATGGGAAGAGGACAAATAAGATAAAGAAAGCACAAGTTCAGCTGAAAGAAAAATGATGAACAGAAAAACATGAATTTGAATGGATGAGGCTCTAATAAGGAGACTGACAAAAGATTTAGTTGATGGGGATTTTTTTGCATGCTTTTGAGAAAACCAACACTGTAATCAGACTAAATTAGCATGCACAGAGCTGAAAAAGGAGTTAGTCACCTAACATAAATGTGAATGTAATAAACAGTGACAATTCATCATTCAGTGCCAAGAATAATTTGAATCTCTACACAAGTGAGAAGAGCATCAAAAAATGGGGAAAATAATAATTCTAGCGATCATTCTGGGTGATAAACACATTCCAACAATAATAATGTTTCTTTTAGTTTTACTGTCACAGTCTGGCCACTTCACAGTCAGAGTAAGACACTGGGAGCCACAGCTCAGCCTGGGAAAGCAGATTTTTCTTTTCTCGTGCCTTTTTCTGCTTGAAGCAGGGGCAGCAGGGAAGATGCACGCGTGTCCTTGTCAGCCAGAGACACACGTGTGCCCGCCCAGCCAGGAACTCCAGGGGCACGTCTCAAGAAACCCCTCAGTCAACTTCCCAACACCACCAAGGGCTGGTTAAGGCCCCTCTTACCTGCACAACAACCACCTGGATGGACACATGGTCAGGGAGTCGGATTGGTGCTCGAAAATACTGAGATAAGGCAACCAGAAGATGAAGTATGGCAACGAGACTTTTAGCATGAACAGCTGAAACAGACATTGAAAGCACAAGTCACAAACTGCAAAGTAACTAGGGCACAGATGTTTACTGCTGCTTAGGATACAGGGATTATGGGACTCCTTTCCTCTTGCCACTGGAGCCAGGGGGCACCTTTAAGGCACCCCATCAGCACCAATGCACTGCTCTTTGCAACACGTCTGAGTGCCACAGGCTCGTGGGGATGGAAATCTAAAGCTAATCCAAAAGCCAGATTTTATGCACAACAGTTTAAGGGCTGTCTCTGCATTCTCCTTGCCTCTCTTTTATTCCCTTTATTTCAATAAGGATTTATGGACTACCAGAAAGATATTTTTGTACTCATAACATGCACTTATTCATTTTTAAGTGTCACAATGTCTGCAGGATGATGAATGAGCCTGTTTTGGCACAAGCCTTAAGCAAGAACTTATTAAACTCAATGACTCAAACATTCCTCATGAAGCTGTTCTAGTTCTGTTATTGAAGCTTTTTTGCAGCAGGTTTCTTATTTGGGTAGTTAACACTAACACAACTTACAAGACATCAAAAGCCAAACTGTAGGAAATCCTTGATCAAGTATCAAACCATTGGCATGCATGTGGATAATTTCCAGTCCTTATTATTGCCTTTCTTCTTCTTCTATTTTGTTTTTGCCTTCCCCAAGTAGTATTCCTAAAAGATCTTTGACACTGCTGTGCACTTAGAGTTTTTGCACTTGAACTAATCAATAAGTACTACCTTACTGCACTGCTGAAACACAAGCAGAGTCACTAAAACACTCTTCTTCATCATCTCACAGTGCAAGGCTCAGCTACGCCACGCAGATACACATTGATATAAAATGTGGCATTGCTGGCAGATGCTGCTGGAGTGCCTTGGTCAGGGATGAGGGGCTTTAGCAGAACACTGCAAAGATGTCTGTCAGTCTGCCTACCACCAGTGTGTGCTACAGCTGGACACAGCTGCTGCTCTCCAGCTCTACTCCAGCTCTAAAACACATGGAAAACATTCAATTAAAACTGGGAGTTAAATGGTCAGGCCACTCCAAACACCCCGCCTCCAGCTGCAAAATAGAGAGTGGAAATGAAACTCAGGGCAGGTTGAAAAAAGAAGGGGACAAAAAATTCAGCAGGATCACAGGAAGGGGAAAGTCAAATGGCCAAATGTTCACTCTTCCTTCCTTGAGATATTTCTCTCCTTCTAACCCATTTGTTGGGAATGGAACAGGATACAAAACTGCTCAGCACAACAGGTACAGGAGCCAGGGAAAATGTGATGTACTGGTCAAGGTATTCACCAGCACGAAATGATTCTGAAAACCAAACTTAAAACAGATTAAGAGGCCTAATTTTCTAAAACTGATAACCTGCTTTCTGCAATACATATCCACTGAAGTGTCTCGTGCTGGGCCACTGAAGACATTTCTGTCAGATACTGCTATGTTCATTTTTAATACAATAGAACAGGAAGGGCACAGAATTAGTCTTGATTAGAGTTTTGTGACCAAAAGCAGTGGTCCAGACTTTGCCTGAAATGATCAGAAATATTATTGATATCTATGTTGCAAATCTCCCACGGAGTTCTAGGACCTAACTGCCCTTATGTGCATCTACTGCACTTCTGCAGGTACTTGCCTGTTTCAACAAACCAATTCAGCAACACAAAACTTCAGCTGGCATGCCCATGGACTTCAGAGCACAGCCATCACACTTGGGCAGACTCTGAGAAGACACCCAACTGAAACAGAAGGCTGAGCACCACTGAAGAGGACAGAGTGGCACAGCTGGAAGGGCCCTTCAGAGCAGCTCCTGCCATAAATCCCAGGTTTCAGCCCTCCCTTACCACTGGATATTTCAGAACTCCAGATGGCACCTACGACCTCCCAGCTGTCAAAAGATAAGAGCAGCACAGCAAACACAAAACTTACAGTCAACATTCCACTTAATGCTTCTTGGAGGGAGTTTAAGGGTTTCATTGATCTTTTCAAGCACTGTCTGTAGCTTCTGTTTCTGAGCAATTTCAGACTGAGTAACTTCTGCAACATTCAGCTTCTCACTTTCAAGCTTTTCTGAAGTGATAAAAGAAAAAAATGGAGAGAAAAAAATTTGTCAGCTCCATGAAGAACACAAAGACATTCCATACACCCAGAGGTACATTGAGGAGACATCAGACTTCCCAATTTTGTATCCAAGTTTTTTTCCAGAGCCACTTTTCCTCTGCACTGCTGAGCTCCTAAAGATAAGTTCACATTTTGCCTTTAGTTACACACTGACAAGGAGAAGGCCAAGCATTGCTCTCTGCCACACCACTGGCTAACAAACATTTGCTGCAACTCCCTTTAGGGAGCACCAGACTTGGAGATAAGGCCCATTACTTCTGTTGCTCCTGCTTGAAGGCCACTCTGCCTGCAAGTGCTTGTACAGCAGACCATCAAACCTAGGAAACAGACACCAACTTTGTTTCATCAGTCTCAGCCTCCCAGCTTCTACTGCAGATGCAGGAGATAAAAATTTTACTTGGCCTAGTAGTGATAAAACTGAAGTGATTCTGTATTCATAGAGGCAGAGGATGCATCAAAGAAAGGCAAACAAGTTTTCATGAAAACAACTAAAACCTCAGGCAGTTTCTCTCCATGAAACCACAGCCATTTTCTGAAGATTTTAAAACACTTTATGAATTGGTTTGTTACAATTAGTACAGTTGCTATGTATATACAAACGTGGTTTATTGTTTACCCTTAAAGAATCAGCAAATAAAATATAGCAGCTCCCTGGTGACAACACCAGAAACAAAATGCTTGGTCACTTATCAATCTGCTTCTACAAAAGAGTATATTGTTGAGATTTATCTTATCTTATTTGGGAAGAGCTGATCTTGTTCCCATCAAAGCCAACTGAGGATCTTTCCAAAGTGAGTGAGCCTAAACCACAGCCTAAGAGCTGCTAGCTCCTAATCCTGCCTAAGAGCTGCTAGCTCCTAATCCTGCCTAAGAGCTGCTAGCTCCTAATCCTGCCTAAGAGCTGCTAGCTCCATAGGTTCCTTGCACCTCCTCAGAAATCAGTTTGTGCATAGTCCCACCACAAGAGTGAAGATTTAGTAAGCAGAGACCTGCTGCCCAAGGAGTTCAGGGTAATGGAACAGATTCCTCTGAAATCAAGAAATGCTAGATCAGTGTGTGCATCTTTAGAGTCAGGCTGCACCTGATAGCCATCTTTTGAATTCTGGGTGAAGTCAGTGGAGGTCTGCCCACGACAATCCAGTTGCTCAGTCTGGCCAGATCCAGTCCATCACAGTATATTCAACAGCTTAACCATTCATAGAAGGGAATAGTCTGTGAAGTCTTTATTAGAAGTGCTCACATGACGTCTCAAGATTCATTTAGGATACTGGAAAGAAATTTACTGGAGACTTTATGAGCTGTAATAACTACGAAAATGGCTTTTGAGCCAACAGTGTAAAAAGCACATGCCAGCTCTGCATTAGCAGTTTCTTTTCTCTATCTGTTTCTCAGCTGAAGCTCAGATTGCAGTCCACTGGGCACCATTACCTCAGTCATGTTAAAAGCCAGACATCAAACCAGAAAGAGATTCCAGCTTTCCAGAGGAACCTTGCAATGCAGAAACTACAGCATGGAAGGAGCAGAGATTAAAAACATCCACCATGGCACTGAGAGTGCCCTCGCCTTCAAACCTACTTTCCACTTGTAACATGGCAAAGTTTGTGCAGCCCACATGCAGGAAATAAATTTAATTGGAGGGATTACTGTTGCCAAGACAAGAGGCTCCCTCTGCAGCACCCCAGGTAGGTTTGTGCTGCTCTCATCAGCTGCAGAGCACCATGCACTGCACTGCAGGCACGAGGGCTGAGCATACAGCCCATTGCCCAGGGGTCTCATTACACAATGCTATTTTTATATCACTTAGTGGCATAAATGTAAGATGAAACCGAGGCTCCTGGGCAGGAACAAGAGATCCCCTTCTTGACAAAGTGCTCTAACACTGTGCACGTGTACTTTTTCTTACCAAATAATTTCTGCAGTACTTGTCCATCATACAGGTCTTCAGCCAAGTCTTTCACAATAATCCTCTCTCCTACCAACACATCATTAATCCAGTCAATTAATACCTATGTGGGAAACACAAATTTGGCAGCATTATACACTATTCATTTGCAATTTAAACCACATGTCACTTTCTTAGCAGGAAGAATACCAAAGCTGCAGTGGCTCCAAACACAGTCTGACATACCTTCAGGAGCAAACAGGAAAGACTCAGGAAGGACTCACCTGAGGTGGCTGTGCCAATGCACCACGAGGTCTAGACAAACACTAATTAATGCAGAATCTTCTGGAGTGAAATCTTCCCCTTGCTTTCAGGAGCATTTTAACATCTTACTGTGTTAAAGGTGCTGAAGTTGATTTTAATGAAGAATCCTGCTAAAATTCTAACCCCAAGAATCACAAAGACAAGGGAAGACCAGCGTGATCTTCGATTGGGGGTGGGATGGGACTGAGACTCTGGGCTGAGGATTTTAACAGCCATTTTTAAGTCTCCCTGTGCCACATCTAGAGAAAGATACTGCCACAAATGACCTCCCCATTCCGCTGGGATGTATGCACCATGTGGTTCCAACTAATTAATACCTAACTAAGTGCTTTCAAGTCCTCCAGTGAAAGAGGCAGGGATGGCATTAAAAAATAACTCCACTTTCCTGACAGGGTTTACATGCTTTCATTACCTTCATTAGTTCTTGCAGTTTGGGATCATTTCTTGAATTCGGATCCACCATTGTTCGGACTTCATTTTCCTCTGGAAGGTTGAAAAGAAAAACATTAGAAACTATCCCAGGCACAACACTTCATTTTACAGCAAGTTTTCATGTTGAGATGTAAATTTTTGTGAATTACCTAGCATAGTGTCCTCGGGGTCTAGTTCAAATGGAATGGGACTGAGAGGTAAGTTAATGGCATTTATTCCTTCTTCCTGTAATTCAGACACTAGGAAATAAAAAAAGAAAAGCTTGGTCAAATTTCAATTTAATTTTACTCACTATTTCACTCTCACTAAAAGCAGCATTAATTGTCTTAGAGCCATGTTCTTATAAAGAAACTATTAGATAAGCCACTGCGTGTAACTACAGCAATAAAGTAAAGCTAACAAAAATGGGAGGCCCAGCCAACAAACCTTTACCTGGAGGAGTACATTTCTCATGGATAATAGTGCTGGAACCAACACAATTACCTCAAATCTTTTCCAGGACATGGCCCATTGTCCTCAAATTTTTAAAAGGCTCACTTGCATGTTAACGGTGCTGCCATTTGAACACTAATGAATCATTTCAGCTGAGGGAGATGGTTATTGCTCTCAGTCTGTCACCGTGGCTCTGGAGATGCTTCAAGTTAATCTCCTTGGGAAGAGATGGTGTGCAGCCACCCAGCCAGGAGGCACCAGGCTGAGGACCCACTCCAGGCTGCAGGTGCAGCACACAGCACATTCTGCTGCCCAGGATGCTGATGGAGCAGGCTGCAGGACGCTTCTGGCCTGTGCTCTTGGCCTTTCCTCAGCAGCAATCACAGCAGCAAGACACAGTGTAGGAGGATGAACCCTCAGAAGGGTTGCCTTAGTGCGGAGTCGGCGCAGGTTGAAAAAGAACTTGGACATAGAAATGCAGAAGTAATCCAAGACCCCACAGACTGGAGATGTCAGTAAATATGGACAACGTCTTACTCAGCCAAAGTCCCCAAATTCTGCAAAAATCAATGTTCTTGAGAAGAAAAGATCCAGAGAAGTGCTGTAAAGAGAAGCCTGTCACTTGTCCTGTACCCAGTACAGGCCAGAGCAACTTCGTTCATTCCTCTGCATGACCCAAACTTTAATAGGTTGCAGAGACAAAACCCTCCCTGGAGTGCCCAAACATGCCTCTCTAACAGAGGGCAAGAAATCCCAGCAAGCCAACACCCCGTCCTGTGCTGTGGAGGAGCTCCCAGCACTGAGCAGGGAGGGAGCCAGAGCAGGGATCACACAGGTTTGTACCTTGCTTTGTGAACAACCAGTGCAAAGCTGATTTACCAAACCAGGAAAGGGGCTCACTGTCCTAGCCAGGACCAGGCAGTAACGTTGCTTTGACCACTCAATTTCCAGCCAGAACTGGTTGTTAGCTCATCTGTTCCAGCCAGAGTTTAAACTTAAATAATCCAACAATCCTACACACGGCATAAAGATTCAGGCAGCTGTCCACAGCTACTGAAACTGATGTGCAGATGCAAGACTCACCCTCCAACAATTCAGATTTACCAGCTGATGCTTTCCTCAGTTTATTCTGAATATCACAGAGACAAACTGGTTTCTAAGAAAACAGAGAACCACCCTAAAGATCTTCTGTTTTGTCTCTGCCCTCACGGCTGCCTCATAAAGCAGCTTTACTTCCTCGGAGCAGTAAGTGTAGCTAAATTCACATGAACACTGTGATCATCAGTCAGCTGGGGTGATAACAGGACTTAGAAATGTACAAATATTTTCTATGCTCCATGAAATGCTTTGTGGTCTGCCAGATGAAATGTTTCTGTGCATGCTCCAAGGACCTGTGTAGCTGTATTCAAGCATCTGTGTAAGACTCACAGCAATAATGGCTGCTGGAATGTTTATTACTTTTAGTGGTACAAAAACAACTCTGACAAATCCACTGCCTTCAACACTGAACCCATAACTTCACTCCATACACTCACCCTGCTTATGGATCTGTACCAGACAAATCCTGAGCAGCTCTACAGAGCCATGAACCGATGCTGACAACAACAGTTCCCTCGATTGTTGTATATTCTCCAGAACTGATGGCTGAAAGCAATGGGCCAAATTAATCCCTCATGTAACTCCACTGAGTTCTGAGGAGTTACAGCAAGGATGAAGTTGCTCTAGCATGTACAATCTCACACATTAAGTAATGGCAATTGTTGAAACTGCTAGCACTCCTTGGAGAAAATCACTGTTGGTTTCTTGGTTTCATTAACCTCTTTGATTTTTTTTTTTTTTTTTTTTTTTTTTTTGGTTCTAAATGGTTATGGGCAAATGTCAGTGGTAGAAAATTCCCCTGTGGAGATCTTTCTGCTCTGAAATGTTTAGCTCATGGAGGACTACACACAAAGCTTCCTAGGCAGAAAATATGGCATTTTTTTCACATCAGTCCCAAGGGGGAGCATAGTAAATAAAATCTTTTCAAGCCAACTGCCTCCACTGAGCTCTCCTATCCCAAAGGGCTGGAGGCTCTGCTTGGGTGAGACACACTGGAGAAAGCAATCAGCTGGTTTTCCAAGTGAAGGACAGCAGTGAAAGCTCTTGGTTCCTCTCTCCAGGGAGCAGCCTGCTGGCAGAACTTGCTGACAATTCTCCAGGGAGACTGACTGGACCATTCAAGGTGGAAGGTTATGTAAGGAATTCTTTACAAGGCCCACTGAACCTTGCCATACCTGTCCTCTAACGTGCACAACATTCTACCTTTAATAACATGGCCTCCATCATATTCTCAGAGAAAATAAGAGACAGCAAACAAACCCCTGCCACACCTTTGAGTGAAAAGAGAACATAAAATACAAATGAGACAGTATGAAATGTACACGGGGAACTAAAACACTGACGTGTTCTAGAATGCAAGTGTTATATTTGCTGCCCAGCAGGGGCTAAGCTCTGCTTTCTGTACACAGCTGTAAGCACAAACATTTTGCTCACCTGCCAGAGCCATTTGCAGAACCTACCCACCACACCTCCAGATGATCCAAAGATCCCAGATGGATCCAGTTTTCAGAGAGGACAGCTCCTCCTCACCTCTGCTTTCTGCAGGGCACAACCCATGCCCCAGGCTGGTATCAGTCCCCTAATAAATGCTCCTCCTGCCCTCCTCTCCCCCACAAGCATGATGGAGAAACCCTGAGCCTGACAGCATCTTTTTCATTTCTTTCCCACTACTGAAAGGCAGAGATTTAACTGCAGATTAGTAATGCTACTAAATGGAGCAGGTAAGCACATGCAGTATATCAAGCTGTATTAAACTGAGGGAAAATGTCTTATGTATTATAGCCTCACTTTCTAAGACTTTCCATCAAAAGAAATACCATGACAAATCACTACTATACACTTAGGTGTTTAGAGAGCAACCACAAATATGTGATTGAGGTTAAGAGTTTGCATACCACAGTTTCAGTAGAGGAGTCCATTTTTCAGCTGCTTCTCATTAATTTGTTTTAATTAATTTTCACGGAAATCACTTCAGCAACTTAGTATTTTAATAAAAAGAGAGAACACAGTATTGGGGCAATTTTTGCAGCAGCAGAAATTAACACAACATAATCCAATTTCTGGAAATACTGTGAGGAGTGGCTTTGGAGCATCAGTAAGAGCTGCACTCCAAGCCTGCCAGTGTAAGGCACCAGGAAGGGAGGAGGGGATGGGATGTGCCTGCAGCAGCTCACCTCTACCCACAGGCTGCCAGGAGCCAGAGCAGTGCACGGTGAAGGACTGCACCCAGGGCTGTGTGCTGGGCACAGGGCGTGCTCTGCCACTGCACAAGGGCAGCAGCTGGAGCTCAGACCCCTTTGTGTGCTCACCCTCTGCTGTGACCCACATCCAGCCCAGCTCATCAGCTCACCACGCTGACATCGGGAAGATGAGGGATTCATCCCTTTGGGCATGACAGCAAAATCCAGTCCTTCAGGGCTTGTTCCAGTCACCATGCTGAGGGGAGCTGGGGCAATGCACTTTTCAAGCAACAGCTGCATCTGGGCCAGACAAATCTCTGTGGATTGGCAAAGTGGAAGTCCCAGTTTTAACTCTGGATGAGGAATGGACATTTCTGCTCAGCCTTCTGATTCAGCTCCACGTGCCAAATTTCTCGTGATGTAATCAAGTGCAACTCCACTGCTATCAGCTGTCAACAGACTTCCTCCCATCATGCCAGCACCAAATTTGGCCCCAGAGCCGGGGAGCCCTGGAGCCTGTATCAACAGCAACTACAGCAGCTATTTTAAGCTGGATGGAATTCTTACTGTTTCAGATGCTCTAGGATGACGAGGTCATAAACCTGGGCTATCAAACGCAGGCGTGTGCTGTGAGCCAGAGCCTGCCCTGTGATGTGTGCATCCAGCTGCCCTTGGAGCTGCACATCCCAGATGCAGCACTGCCCACAAGCTTCAAATTGCCTTAATTCCTCCAGTACATGCAGCCTGTTGCTCCACATTGTATTTATTAGACAGTTTCATTTGGGTTTTTTACTCATTTATTTTGTGTGCTTGAAGGCTTTTTGCTGCCCTATTTAGTATTCAGGGCTTAGAGTTATTCTGATTTGAATGAAACACATCTCATTATTTAACTGAGCTCAGCAATGCCACATCACCCAGTGCACTCTCTGTGGTTTAGATGTATTTTATAACCATCAGAAGAATCATGAAACAAATACAGCAAGATGCAGAGTAAAACAGCCTCTCCTCTGAGTGCTGCAGCCATGTCTTCCCCATGTAACTGGTTCTGTACTTACAAAATTAAAATTACTGAAGTGCTACGATGGGAATGGAAGAATCCTGAAATTGTGCAATTAACCAGAACCAAACCATCATTTTGGAGGAGCACAATGCCACACTGTTTCTAACCTCAATCTTTCAAATCCAGGAGGTTTAGATAGATGCACAAACAACTACAGACATCTATACATAACATTTCTGCAGGTCTTCAATTGCCTTTCTTTCTCTAGCATAAGGGTTTTCCATTCAAGCTTCTCAGCATTTTTAAGGTTTCATATACATAGGGTTGGGGTTTTTTTGTTTTGGTTTGGTTGTTGTTTTTTGGTTTTTGATTTTTTTTTGTGGAAGCTGAGATTTGCTGACATTCACATGACTCCAAGAGTTTAAGTTTTCTATAAGAAAGTCAAAATCTCCCTGATATTTTCAACTGCTACAGTAGGCAGCAGCTTGACATGTCACGTCTCTATCTTAAGCTATTTTTCCCTGGAACAAGCACCATTTGGAAGGCCAGCTGCAAACATCATACTGCCAGAATAACCCTGGATATTTGTACATATGCCCACATTCAAACATACATGCCTATGCTACATACATCTAGATATGCAGCCAGAAATTACAGCCAGTTTAGACAAATGCTGATTTTCAGCACGAAATGTCTTTACTGCTCTTGTATAAGACAAACACCCAATTATAGCTGAGCCAAATTTAGATGAAAGGGTTTTGGTTTCACATTCCCTTTATTGGGTGCAAATTTCTGGTAAATGCCCATGACCTCGATGGTTTGCTTTTGTAACCACTCGTGCACAACAGCAGCTTTAGTTCTTCTGCTGCCTTGATAGCTGTAATGCAGACTTGAGTGGAAATGACTGCATCCACACAGGTCTCAGTGGATCTGTGCTGATTTACCAGCTCACTGGCTCAGCAGCACTCCTGTTCCCTCTGATCTAATTCTGCTGGGGTAATTCTGGATTTGTACTGGTAAACGAGAGAACTGACCAAAATTACTTAAGACAGCTAGAGAATGAGAGAAAAAAAGAAAACATTTTCAAAAAGTCTAAGTTCAGGCTTCTACAGAATTCTACTATTTAGTCAAGAAAGCTTACATAATTGCTTTCTGGGCCACCTATCCAAAATGTTAATTTCTAATACCTGTGCATGTGCATCCAATACGACCACAAAGGGAAAAGAAAATATTAATCTAAAATAGTACAGCCCAATTTTCTGCAATACATAATTCATTAAACACGGATTCTGGCAGCTCAACTTTAACTCTGAAACAAAAGAAATCCACACAAAAGACAATAAATCTGCATTACACATGGTACTAAAATGATCCAATGGATTTATAGATGTTTACAAGTTTGCAGAGTGTGACACAGCGTCCACCAGAAATTTGATATTCACAGCACAAAACATCATAAACATATGTCTGCAACTACAAAAGGGCCTTTTTATGTGGGGATCATTGTTAAAATTGTCTTCAGAACATAAACCTTAAGTTGTAAATGCTACTCCCCATTTATTCTCCAAGACATAACAAATGAGGGAAGAAAAGCAGAGATATGTTTGTAATTGAAAATGTTTCTCAGGAAATGATCTGTACAGGAACATCATTCTCATTCCATTAACTGCTGACTCCAAGCCAACCATTTGTAAAAGTAAATAACTATGCAAACTGGCTGACAACAATGTGCCTGCCTTTAATGTTTCTGCATTAGTACTCAGTCTCCAAAAAAGAATCTATTTTCTTTTCTCATTTCTCCATTAAACCAAACATGGCATGCACACAAAAGGAACAGGAGTAATGCTGTTCACAAGAAAAGATGGGAGAAATGCTATGATTTGATTTCCATGTATGCAAAACAAATGAAATGCCTTTTGCCTTGAGCTTTCTCTGAAGTCCAAAGCCACGCTCAAGTACCTCAGTGGCTAGTTTGCTGCTCCTTTCTCTTTTTGGAATTGGCAGGGACAAAAAACCTCCACAGACAGACAGATGTCTGGTTTGGGTAGGTAAAAAACAACACTCCAGGAAGCAAACTCAGTCCTTTTTCAAAAGAGTACATGGGATTCTTTTTTGCCAGCTTCATTAAGCCTTTCATGCTCTCTCATTTCATTTGGGATGAAGGTTCTTCCTCAGAATTTCCCTCTAGTTTCTAAGAGGTAATAAGCAGTGAAGTGCCAAGCTAACACAGATGCCAATCATTCCATTCATTCCTTCTACACATCCTCTCAACACATCTTTCAAAATACCTAAGCAGTATCTGCAGACATTCTGAAAATCCTGCCACCCTACAGGCGTGTTTAAAACCCTACTGAAAAATCCCAAAAAGCAATTTTGAGAGCAAATACAGACAAGGGTTCAACTGATGCTGGTTCTTATTCCCACTGAAGAACAAACCATGCGTATGAGAAATGCTGAGACCATTCCAAGTTCTTATCAAAACGTGCTGTGGGGAGTCTGATCCCAAAACAAACTCCAGAGAGCCTCAGATACTTCGGTAGGGTGCTTGTGCAACAGAAATACGCAGGTTGTTAGCTGGCCTGCACGTGCTATCCCTACATGCAAATCCTCTGCCAGCTCAGATTTCCAACCTACGGAGGGAGGTGTGTACTCAGAGGTGTCTGAACTGATTCACAGAGTACTTGGGGCCATGCAGAGAAGAAGGGAGAGCATCTGTACCCTCCTCACTGACGTTTTGATGTTGACACAACAAATCTGCAGGCAGTAATACCCAGAAGAGAGGCAGACAGACCTCCTGGTGCAAGTGGAGGCACTTAAATGCTCATGTTCTTCTTACATGCTCACCAGAGCTTGCTGAACCAATTTTTTTCAAACTTTGTGGAGTGGAGAAGCAGATTTTACAGGGCTGACTTGCCTCATTTTGTGAATCACCAACCAACTAAGAGCAGCTATTCCAACATCAACAAGAAGTGCTCATGCAGAGAAGACAAAACCAAGGATCTGTTCCAAGAAGTCTTTCCCAGCTCAACAAGTTCTAGCTACTCCTAAGAGAAAACCCAAAAATAGTTCTCAGGAATGTGAGGGCACACTAGTAGCAAGCTGAGGATTTCCTGAATTTCTTGCTCTTTTCTTCTTGTGTATATAAGCCTTGTTCCTGAAGGAGAAAAAGTTAAGAGAGACCCACTGCACCTCAGTAATCTAGATGTATGCTTTTTCTTAAAGGAAGTAGAAAAATGACCACTCTTACTGGAAAGTTAAAGCTCCTTCTCAGAGACTCCAAACCGGTTTATGTGTCACACGTTGTCCCCATTTTCAAACTGCAGTTACTAGAACTACTTGTGTTTTGAGATAAGCATCTCATCAACTTCAAGGAAAGACTCTGTGACAGAGGATTAAAAGATTTTTAATAAGTGGCCAAGCATTTCTACATCCTAGAAGGAAAAAACCCCAAAAAACCAAAACCACATTAGTATCTTTTGAGAGCTTCTCATGCCTCAAGATCTTTCTTTACTATCAAAATCAACCAGCATGAAGTTTGGGGTTGACACCAAGGCTGGAGAAGCAGCAAACACAAGAAAGATGGGATAAGAGTCACCTGAAGAAATTAAAATAATAACAAATACAAATATGTAGATATATTACTTCTTTGCATAACTGGTAGCTTGCAGTCTACTTTTTGCTACTTTCTGTGTCAACCCTGAGTATCTAACCCTGGTTCTCAGATTCAGCAGCAGAACTGACTTGCAACACCTAATTCTATTTTTCCCCTTGACTTTAAAGATTTTCAATTTCTTGCTATGTTTAATATTTGTGCCTAACACACAGATGGTTTCTTAAAGTCTCTGCAATATGTCCCAGGGAATTGGAGTTTATAGTCAAGGACAGAATCAGGATCTAATTTGGGAATTGGGATCTACAGACGGGCCTTCAACGTGGCAAAAATAGGCTGTGGCTTTGGCTGGATCGACAGAATCCCAACTACATTCTGAAAGAAAGAGGGGTGGGTTTGGTAAAAGGCTGCAAATGAAACCTAAAAATGGAAGAAATGTATCTTAGCATCCTGAAGACTGAACTGCCCTTCAGGGCTCCCATGGCCAGCGCAGAGGTCAATGGGCACTGACAGCAGAAAAGCTTCAGCTTTGACCTGGGCACAGGCAAAGTTCCCTATCTCACACGAGTGTGCATGCCAAGCTGCACCCTCAGATGTGTGGAGCCCCTCTGCTTTCCCAGCCACACAGCCCTAAGGGCTGGCTCAGGGATGAGAAGGGACTTATCAGGGCTGGCTGTGGAAAGCCCTGGCTAGAGGGAGGACTTTGGTCAGCTGGCATAAATCACAGTGTGGTGTGATCAACAGTGTGGCTGTGCTATCCTCCTAAAGCACATTTACACACAAGTGCAAGATGATGATGCAAGACAGGACTTTGGTAGCACAAACTAGAAATTGTGTTTGGCTTAGGAAAGCAGAATTTGTTCTCAATTTGCACAGGAAATAAATCAACACTTTCCAGCCTAGGTTTTCACATCCCTTAATCAGAATTAATTCATTTAACAGAAGAAAACAGCAGTATCCTCATTCTGCAGCATAGAAAAAACCACAATTCTAGTTTAAGGAATTCATCTACATGTTTCCTTTCTGGAGACAAACTGAACTTGTAAAATGGAAGCCTAGCACTTAAAATACAGCCTTAAAAGCTCATCTGTAATGTGACATTAGCCTGACAGAGCAGACAGGAATACCTGCACCTTTTGCTTTCCAAACCCCTGTCATGGCAAAGAAAACACCCTTTTTCCATATAAACCAGGAGCAATGATTTCCTTCCAGCCCTGTGGCTTGCCCTTCATGGGCCCTGCCTGGTACCCTCCTAATTCCTAATTTTGCTTATTTCCTTAGCAAATCAAACAGCTGCTCTGACTTCCAAATGCCCTGTCTAAAACAAACCCCTGACTGAAGTGTTCATCTGGTTGAGGTGTTTCTGTGAAGAGCAGCATTGTAAGGGTAAAGCCCAGCTCTGCCCTGCACCTGCACTGCCACTGGCTCCTCCAAGAGATCTCAAACACGCTGGAATTTCAGAGCAGCGCTTGCTAGCACCTGTCAGGCAAGGGAAACATCCCTGGGTGAACTCCTGCCTGTTAAATGCATTTCCTGGGTTGCTGTCATTGCCAATGGATCAATCTCATCGTGAGGAACAGTCACAGAAACATACCTGTGCCTGTATTTCCTGTCCCACTCTGCCAGTGGGCACACCTAAACCTGCAGCTCAATCATAGATGTAAATACCCTCAAATGGGTTTCACTCTATGGCACTAACACATTCAGAGTTTCCCAGAAATAATCTGCAGCCTTCAGCTTTGATGATGTGAGTTTGTGTTACTGTTCCTCTTAGAAAGTGCATAGTACCACGAGGTTTTCATTTTAACAAGCATGAATAGTAAAACTTACTGACTGCATAACACATAGTCCATTTGAAAACTGCTATCCCAAGCATGCTTTTGACTACGAATGAAAACTTGCCCTGAGTGGAAATTCAGCTGATAAAAAAATCACTATTTTCACACTGGAGCCAGTGTTACCCAAAGACTGCATTTGTACCAAATTGAAGCTGACAGAAACAAATAGTCTTATGAAACATCACAGGATGAAACAGCTAATTCTATTTCATATTGCAGAAATACTTTCACGGAATAACATTAAATATTAACAGCCTGCTGTACTTTCTTCTTCTTTTACCCAGGAAAAACAAAGTCGGACGGGAGTAAGAAGGAAATAAACCCTCATTCTTACCTTCCAAATATTGCAACCCAAAATTAACTACCATTGTAAAAATACAGGGTCAGAAAGCAATAACCAGAAAAGCAAAACAACCAGATGGGTCGGTGGGGGCTCCTACCTTTAGGGCAAAATGCTCCACAGCCCATCATAGGGTCGCTGGGCCACCCTCATAGTGCATCCCAGGGGAAGGGCAGTGCTCGAGGTGCTGGAAGCCCCTGGCAGGGCCCTGTGCTGCTGCTCTTCCGAGGAGCTGGCTTAGCTTTCCAGCCTGTTTTGCACCAGAATGGTCCAAGCACATCACAGCTCCCAGCTCAGAGCATCGCTCCAGAACAAGCGACTGACTGCCTATATAATTTAATATCGTGCCACATGAGACTCATAGACCATCTGCAAAAGAAACTAAATCTGCTTTTTGCAGCTTGGTGAGTTGTGTTCTGAAGGCTGGGATGCAGTTTTGATTGTGTGCTTTTGTTATCAGTCATACAACTGAACAAAGTGCTCAAAGGGCAAGTGCAAAACACACGTTTTTAGCAACCCCAGTCTGTTTCTGTTCTGGGCTTCTTGTACCTTTCCCCCTTGTAACTGCATAAAGTCACAGGTGCCCTCAAAGCATAGGAAAAGTCTGTGCATAGAGACAGACACTGCAACATTTCATGGGAAATTTATTTCTTTTTTTTTAATTATTTGTTTGGTTTTTGTTTGGTTGGTTGGTTTTTTGTTGTTTTTATTTTTTCTGCTGTGAAACAAAGTCTGATCAACAGGAGTTACTTGAATCCCGTTGTCTGAATTAAGATGCATGTATGATATTACCAAATATTACCAAATTCAGATCCTGATCACAGTATTCTTTTCTCCACAAATACTTCCCTTCTGAAATAATTAGCAACACTCACATGGAACAAGGACTAAGCCCTGAAACAGGCAAAAGCATAAAAAAAGCTAAAAAGCAGAGGAAAGGAGAGCTATGAGCCATCAAAAAAATAATCAACTACTGGTAAGAAATAAACTAGTTTTATGGTCTATGGGCTCTTCCAAAGGGGGACAGTAATGAAAATATAATCTAAAGCAATTACTTACTTGGGCTGAAAATCAAATTCCTATGAAGTTTACAGACTAAAACTTTTCAGAAGCTGTAAAATGTCTAAGTGCTTGTTTCAACTTGGAGCAGGAGGAGGGAAGTGACACATCCCTGGCTCGTTTCTAACTCATGGAAAGCAGTTACCTTTCTAATTTCCAATGGAACTCCATTTAAAACACCTGTGCCAAAAGACAAGTGTGGGGAGTGGAGTGGCATTTACTGTTTAGGGTTCTTCAGCTGTGCCACACCACATTCCTCCCCCAGGTTTCATACCAGATGGGACTCCTTGCAGGAACAGTCTCAGAGCTCTCACACCACATTCTCTGCCAGTTCTGAGGAGCCTCTGGTACACACAGGTCTGCAGCTTTTGGGCCACTCCTAAAAGCAGCTTTCCCTTCCCTTCCAACATTTCTATTTCATGCTGCACTCCCAAGCAGTAATGGGGCTCCCATCCTGCCTCCTGGAGTCCCACTGCCTTCTGGCACTGAAATTACTACATATTAAGAAAATTCATCAAGTTTGAAGTCACAGCTACCTGCATCATCAATTCAATCACTTATTTTATAAGTGATCATTTACATCTGTTCATAAAGTAGTATTTTTTTTGCATGCACAAAAGCAGTTATTTTACAAAACACAGTAAATGAAATTTGTTTCTTTTATGCTGAGCTTTTATACCTACAGAAGCAGACAAAAGATCATGCCCAGGTAGTAGGTGAGGTTACAGCAGGGTAAGAAGGCTGCAATTAGCTAAGGCAGAGCCTTTTCCTCAGAGGGTATAACAGGGCAAGAAGTGGAACACTTCAGCAGGTCTGAAGCACACAGCTTGGGGACCCAGTAGAGGAATTTCTACTCCTCCTCTCTGTAATTCATTTTCACTTGCCACAAACATACACCCAAGCAGGGCTTGATTTCTAATTCCTGTCATATAACAACATCACCTTTGAAAAAGCCTGTGCACTTAGCAGAGATCACTGCAGGGAGAAACCCCAGCACATTGGGAAGATGCTCTGGGCCTAGAGTTTCCCAAACTGCTCCGAAGGGCTCACTGTCAACCCTGCAATTTTCAGCTGTGTAAAAACAGAAATACAGCCAGGGAGGACTAAAGTCTTATTCAAGCTGTTTTGGCCATCAATACAGGAAACAATTCAAAGGCAACATGACACTGATAGCTTAATTTGTGAAAATGGATAAATACTGGATCTGCCACATAGCACATTAACCCATGTAACAAATAAATACAGAAATAGCACTGCAATACTTGGTTAAAAGGTTTTGGTTCACAGAGGAGGAAATTCAATTAAAGCATGTAATGTCAATTACTGTCATTTGTAATTTTGTTTTGCTTCCCTAGAAACAATACAGATGCAGGATTCTAAAGTTACCTGCATGTTTGATGCAAATGGGATAAAATTATCTAGGTTCTGAGAAAATCCAGATAGTAGTAGGGAAAAAACCCAGAGTTTTACCTAACCTCACTCGTGGATCTTCTTCAGAGTGCTGGTCACATGAGAGCTGACAAGCCTTCAATTTAAACACACAAGCAAGCAACCAAGACCTGAAAGAGGACTTTTATGTTTCAAAAATGATGTTAAGTCATCAGAAAGGCTGGGAGGAGAGCAACTGCTTAATTCTCAGCTACTGCAAATGGGCACAGCCTTACTAAAGCCAACAGAAGAGCACTGACTGATATCAAAGAGAATTTACCTTACTGTTTGCACTGATTGATTCCAATTGGAAAATGACAGGGTCAGGTCCTTAATGCTTCTGTCTCCTTTGCCCTGCTCTGTGTAAAAGTGACAGAGGCTAAAAGCCACGTGGAAGACTCCAAGCATCCCAGCAGCACAGAAACAAACACTGCCAGATCTCACCAGTCCCTCTTCCCCTTTGCCAGGGGAAATGTGCTGCAGCAGCAGCACCCAGCTCTGCTTTCACACCAGCAGCTGGGCAGCAGCAGAGCTCAGGGCTGCACAGAAGCATCCCACTCCCAGCATAGTCTGCTGAACTCAGGAAATAATACAAAACATGAATTAATTAAAGTTACTGCTGGTGAAATAAATGCCAGGCATCTTTCTACCTTGCAAACTATGATATGAGCTGCACCAGAACTAGCAGAGAATCTGCTGTAAAGACCTCCAAGCCACTTTCCTTTAAGCATCACCACTTCTAAATATGGAAGCATCCTGCCTTTGAAAACCCATACCTTCCTCAACAGTGCAATGCTACAGTGAAATGATGATTAGAATGATAGGAAAGAGCTAACAAAAGAAAAACTAAATCAATCAGATGCTTTCTTATGCCTCTAAATGATACACATAAATTGTGTCTATCAGGTTCCCCCAGGCTATTTCAGGAGCAAGCAGAACACAAAATGATGCAGATTCATTACAAAAAGTCTAAATCTAATCTACCTGAATTTAAAATGCCAGGAATCATGTAAATGGAAGAAAAGATGACAGACCTTGCATGTTATACATAAGCAGAAACAAGAGTCATATAAACTGGGAGTCACACAAAGAGCTCATTTACCAAGAAATCACAGGTGAGATCCCTGGCAGTGCCAACATCTATTGGTGTAACTGCAGTGAGGACAGAGGTGTCTCCAAACTGCCCTTGTGCCTTCCCCTGCCCTCCAGAGGATGCCATGAGCCAGGCACGTGGGGCTTCAGGGGTGGCACTGAGGCTATGGGTGACATTTAACCTCTCCTCTCCACTCACCAGGGCTAAAATCCAAAAGAGAAGAATTCCAGCACAGGCTGTGTGAGGCAGAGGGAGAAGGTAGATCCCAGAGTTATGTTTTCAGACATGCAAATCAAAACAGTGTCCTTCCCAAGTAACACGTGAATGCTGACAGAAGTCATTTAAAAGGGTCAATCCCAACTAGATCTGGGTGGTAAATGCAAGAAAATTAGACTCTTGAAGAATAAAATACTACTGATGTGACACAGTTCACCTGCAATATGACTGACATATGGCAAAAAATGCATTGACAAGAGCCTGAGAAGCTCCAGCTCTCCCAGAACCTTACCATTATTTGCAATACACCTTGCAAGGTCCAAGTGTTACTCAACACAGGCAGGCCCATGGCCTTTTTCCCTAAACACACAGGGGAAAGAGAATGATGTTATACCTATAAATACACACACTTTCTAATGCCTCGTATCATAAACAAAATCTTTACTACGACCATACATGCACACAAAACTGGAGCATTTGGAATGCCCAGCAGTACAGCCTCTCTCTCCTAACAGGCCACCTCATTCCCTGCCATTAAATCAAGACACATTCAGGTCTGAAACCTTCACCTGGAGCCAGACTTCTTGACTTGCTCTGTGCTGACATTTTAAACCGACTGCAGGAATAGTTCTCCTCTTATTTTCTAAGCTATGCTGGATCAAAATCTAATCATCAGCAACGCTCCTGAAAAGACAAAAACCACCTCAAAGTCAACAGAATCTCAGCAAGATTCTGTTGACTTAAGCCCAATAAGCAGATCAGACCTAAATCATAACTCCTGCAGATTTCTCTTGTGGCACAAAAATATTACTCAGCAACGGGCAACACAACTGTTTACCAAAGAGTTTACTCAGTTTTATGTCATTATTTTTCAAGTGGAAAAAGTACTGACTTTCAGGGATGCACTAAACTGGCTCAAAGTTTGTGCTAGAGCAAGAGGAAAAACCCCTTGATTTATAGACCTGCACATTAACAAGTGCCTCTTTCTTGTTCCTCTCTCCCTGCCTTCCATTTAGAGTTCATGTTACTGGAGTTGGATTTCCTCTAGGCTGGGCCCTATTCAGTGCCTGCATTACTACCCCAGTTGCACTGGAGATTCTGTTCCCAGAGCCCTGCCAAGCTGGCAGTATGGCTCCTGAGAGACCACTCTGCCTGGCATGCAGCAAGCTATTTATTGACACACCACTGTTCCCATTCAGTTCTGCACCTAAGCACTCAACTGGATAGCAGTTCCATATGTTGGATCTGTTACACTTCTCTGGAAAATTATATTACTTTGGGTAAATAAAAAGCTAAGAGCAGCAGGAAAAATATCATAAAAATGCAGCCGAATTTGTTTCATCCTGCCTCCATCAGCAAATTTGGTCTATGACCTCTGCATATGAGTCATGCAAGTGCTTTAAAACTCACAGTGATTTATATTTTCAGGATAGGAAGTTCAAGGCTTATATTTCTGCTCCCCTACCATACGTTATTATTCTTTATACACAATTTCTTGCTAATTATCTATCTAAAATATATAGGCATCTTTTTTTCCTACTTTGTGGTGCACATTAACCAAAAGCATTCATCTCAATAACCAGTCTCTGGGTTCTTGGCAGAGTGGAGCTGAATGTGTAGGTTATTCCTGGAACCATACTAGGCTGATGCTCTCATCATAGCTTTAGTCATGGAAACAAGCTTGCACCAAGACAGGCATTGTTTGCTAAAAAGGAAATTCCCAGCATATCTGTGAGAAACAAGGACTAACAGGGTACACCACGCAAAAATGTAATTTTTGCACAGGGCTGTTCATTAGGAGGCTTTAGTGGGCTCTGCAAATCAGGTGATGCTTTTTGGAGCTTTGGGCTCGTGTCCTGCTGAGAAACCACTCTGTGTTCACAGTCCCTCTGCAGCACAGCACCACTCCATGAGACTCCCCTTCACACAAGAGCAACAAGTTCTCTTCAGGCTTGAAGAGATCTAGCAAAAGAGCTGACCTCCCAGTTTCTCCAAGCATTATTAGTGGGGCTTTTGGATCTACAAACCTGCATTTTCTACGGCCTATTTGACCTTTACCACAACACTTGCAAGGTTTTGAGGAGGGTCTCACTGCCTTGAAAGGGAGAATTTGCTTCCCTTGTGATTCAGCCCCAGGAGAAGCACAGGGCAGCTCCAGCCAGGGATATGTGACCTTACCACGAGGGACCAGCTCTGAATTGCTGCCGTGGGGAGCTGCCACTGCTTAAGCACTCTTTGCCTGACTTTCTGTAAAACTCAGCAGAGAGTCCCTCCACTGAGTAACTGCATAAAAATCTACCTGCACAGATAAATTCTTTGCAGCTCTGTGTCTTCAGCACTTGCCTCTGCAGGATATTTCAAGACAGCAAAAGCAAAGTGTCTCACTCATCAGAGCCTGGGGAGTTGGTGTGACACTGGTGTTTATCCTCTTTGCCTTCTTGGATTGGTCCTGCCCAGACAATGAAAATCTTTTCATCTCATCTCTCTAGAGTATGAACAGAGATCAATAATTCTGCTTTATCAAATGGAAAATCTCTGGGGTCTTGTGAATCATGTGCTGGCAGCTTTATTTAGATGGAAATCTATGTTCATCCCTGGGAAGCCTTGCTTTATAACACGATTATCTGTAACATTCAGACTTCAGTTGATCTTTCAAATCATTTCCAGGCTGAAGGAGTTAAAACACAGGTGAAGTTTCCCTGCTGAATGACCAGCTCAAGCACAAAACCCGACCTGACAGATCTGGATCAGTTTTAGAAGTCGGCTGCAAAACGTTACATCAGTGAGCGAGTTAATCCTAAGGCAGGACCTGAAAGCTTCTGTTTTTCTTCAAATGTTTCCATTTTCATTAGTACTACAGGGCATGTCAGGCGAATCCTGCCCTTTGTTACTTGTGCAGCCCGACTGCAATTAAGCTAACAAGTCTGCTGTAGTACAGGATGGTGTCCAAACCCTTTTCATAGCTGTGGTAGCTCAGGAAGAAGAAAGCAAACCCTTAATTTGTCACTGAGGTAAGCATTTACCAACTGTGGGACCAGAGGAAGGTCAACACATCTCTGCTGCTTCAGAACTACAATGGCACTTTAAGCCTCCTGATACCACTTTGATGCACACAATGGCCATTATCACTATTTCATGAATATGAGAACAGACACATAGGAAAAAAAAAAAAAAAAAAGAGAATTTGCACGCAGCCTCAGAGCAGAAGAGGATTAGTGCTCAGAGGCTGCTGGCTCCCAGCACAGGCTCAGTACCCACATCATCACTCTCACCCACATCCCTCTCCCCTCACCACTGTCCTGATTCAAGCTGGTCACCTCCTCAACGCTGCTCTCCCCTTCCAAGGCCTGCTTTGTTATCACCTTTCCAATCTCCCACTCTGCTGCTGCTCCTGCCACTTCCTCCCCAGGCCTTCCCCCTCCTGCACCCTACAGCTGCAGGCACAGAGCCAGAGCTGCCACGTCCAAGTGATCTTCTCTGCCAGATCCCACAGGGAGCAGAACCAGATAGGTAAATGATGAAAAACAGTGCCTCGTGGTGCCAATCTAATTTAACATATTTTGAACGCAGGTATTAAAAATATGAAAATTATTATTGACTCTCTCTCGTCCTATTGAGTGGCACCTTAGACTGATCATGTGAACTTTGCCTTAGAAATCTGTTCCCAGAATTTACTGCTGATTTTACATTACATCCTAGACCGAGTATTTCTCACCAGAATCTCCAGCCCTCTCTGCTCCCTGTAAAACACTTTTTCCTGTCAGTTTCTGAAAAGTCTTTAAACAATATTAGAAAGAGAATCTGATAGTCTATGCTTCTAGGCAGAACCAAATTCAAAACCACTGTACAGGCAAAAAAAAAAAAAAAAAATTCCTGGATCAATCAAAGGTCAGTTCAAGAAAGGGAAGATGCTGCCTTTAACAGTCAGAGGAATCCAGCACCTTGTGGAGGAGCCTGAGGAGGCTGAGCCTGCTGGAGAGCAGAGAGGAGACTCAGTGCCCGGCCAGGTTTGCAGAACTGCAGCTCCCTGTGCCCCAGCAGGGCAGGGGAGGCCAGGCCAGGGCTGAGCCCCACCACCGAGCACCTGCATGCAAATGCAGCAGCTCCAGCCCTGGGCTCCGGGGGAACCACTTGCCATAAGTAAATGCACTTTGACAGCAGCTCCTAATCAGAGGAAGGAAATGAGGGAGAGAAAGAAAAGTGATAGGAGACAAAAGGACTTTATAAAACAGCCTTTATTGCTTTCATTTGCAGCATTTTCCCTTTGTTCTGTTGAGCCTTCCAATTCCAGATACTGCACAAAAGAGATACCTGTCTAAAAAAGTTTATTTCAATCTGAAACTGACTTGTAAGATGCTTCACTAATTCAACAGCCCATTATCAGGAGCAACAATGAGCTACCTCTAATTAATTCGGTGCAGCCTTTGCTCCTGATACCAATCAAATCAATATTAATGGGGAGTTTGTGCTCTCTCATTACAGCACAAAAAGGGTACCAATCTTCTCATGAAGATTTTTGGACCATAAACTGTGTTTGAGGTCAGCGTAGCTGGCTTCTTCCCACACCCTTTTTTTCAACCAGAATGGAAAAAAATATATAATGATGTGCTATTTAGTACCTGGATAAAAATCTACACTCAGGCTGCCTACACCAAAAGACTGAAACCAGTTCAATATGAAGAAATCTCAGTCTAAGAAAATAAAGATTTTAGTAGCTCGCAGAGCTCAAATTAAACACTTAAATAGGTAACACTAGATATTTCTCATGCTGCCTCACATTTCTCTATTTATTTTTATCTGCAGGATCAGGCGTGTTAGAGAGGGAGGCCTGGTAAGAATTGCCTCAGCCATCATTCTTGGTTACTTACATCTGTGGTCAATTTTCCACACTTTCTTCCATAAAAGGTAAACGAGGCACTGTACTTGCAACAGGATAATCTAAACAATATGAACAATGTTACTGTTGAAGACCATCTGGCTCATCAAGCACAGCTCCAGACTTTTAACTCCTTGAATAAAGTGTGGAGCCCCGCAGTGGCTTTTTTATTTTTTTATTTCATCCAAAATTCATTTTTAAAATGGTAAAAGTAGAGGTCCTGGAGACACGAGGGATTCAGACAGGGAGAAAATTCAGTTTCTGGTTTGATCCTTCTTGTATCTTACGTATGTTGCAATCCAGGCTACGTACAAACACTCAGACATCAAACTTTTCTCTAAGAAAAGCCCTCCACGAGCAACTGGTGTGTGTGGGGTTGGTGTTCCAGAGGGGAGACAAGAGGGTTAAGTATTTCATAACCCACTTCAACTTAATGGCCTGATTCTGCCACTTCTTAAAAGGTAATAACAGTCAAAGGAGGGTCACCAGGAACTAGAGGAAAACAGGGGGAAGGATCAGGGTGAACACGACCAAAGAAGGCTTTTGCTAATTGTACACACAATTTCTTATCTGCAGATAAATAACGAGCGCGGCTCTCTGGGGGAAGAGCAGGAACGAAACAACCTGGAAGAGGGCGAGCCAGCAGGGAGAACAGGGACCCCAAAGGGCAGAGGAAGCACTGGAGCTGGCTGTGCCCCATCCTCCAGGGGCCATGGCTCTGTGCCTCAGTTTCCCCAGCCAGCCGCTCCCAGGGCTCACCTCAGCTCGGGAAGCTCTGGAGTACAGAAGGGCAGCCAGCCTGGCTTACAGCACCACAGACACGCAGGAGTTAAATATTCTTACACTTCCAAAAGGCCACAGCCTTCAAAACACGCTTGGTTTTCAACTGAGCAACAGAAAGAACTCGATTTTGTCGTGGGTCTGCGTTCAGTTTTCGCTCAGCTCCCTGATTTCTCAACTCTGTGATTTCCCCGTGCACCGAGGGGGTTAAAGAGCCCTGGGAGCGTTGGCTGTAACAGGGCAGGGCTTTGGTCCTCAAGGGGGTTGTTATCCTCCAAAGAAGTTTTAATGGCATTATGAAAACCAAACCAAAACAAAACAATAAAAACATCCAAAACAAAACCAAAAACCCACAACCAACTGGTTGTTGAAATACTTCAATGCTTTTTATTTAATTTCTAAACATATTTTTGGAAAGGAAAGCAAAGAAAATTAATTAGACCATGGCTGGATTTTTTTCTTTTTGTGTAAACACAAAAATTAATTTTCATCTTCAGCAGTTCCTTGCTTTAAATTCTGCATCTTGCTTTAACTAGAAACATCAGCCTATCTGGTTTCTAGGTAGAGGACACACAGGGCTGAACCTTCCCCTACAGTAAGTTCTTCCAGCCACTCCCAAAAACATGTGCCCACAACCCTTTTTCAAAGTCTACTCTAATTTAGAACTAATTTTCATTGAAGCTAATATATCATAAGCCCACTGCAATATGTACTGACATACAAATGCTGAATTCTTGGCTTACAAAATCATTTTAAGATGCAAGAAGGACTTTTAAAAATTATTTTTAAAGAAATTGTATTTAATATATGCTCATGACTCATCAATTGAAAAGAAAAAGCAATGTTACAGTAAGCAAGATCAGGCAGTTTTATGATTAATGGGGTCAAAAAGTTAGAATTCATGTTTAAAACCTTGGTTAATCACACTGAAACAATTAACCCCATCTATCGAGCATCAGGCCCCAGAAAACAATGCAAAATTTCAGAAAGAAGCAATGCTATGTTACAAACCACTTATTTTGGTGTGTGCTCCTTCCCTTGAAAAACAGAGCAACAGATCTCACCCATTTATCAAGAGATTCTCCGGGTGTAACTCTTCAAAACAAATCTGGCTTTGAAGCCTGGGATGTTAGAGCACAATGTATACACTGGGCTTGCCCTAATGGCTATTTTGCTGCAAAAGCTCCCTGTTTTCTGCTGCCCCAACTGAAAGTGCCTTTCCTCCTACTTGAGCTAATATTAGGATTTGAAAAATGACAACAGAAGCCATTTGATCAACAAGGACTCAGCTGCCAAACCTCCCGTGCGATCGTGACAGCGCCGGTTACAGGAGTGCCTGCCAGCTGTATCGGAGCTCAGGGAAAAATCATTCCTTTATGTCACCCTGATTGTTTAAGATTTTCCAAGCCTTCTGATGTTTACATTCTGGTAACGAACCTTCTCGCACACTTTCTGTAAATAACTTCTTGTTTTGCATTCTTTTATGGAAGAAGAGAAATTTGATGGGCTGCTGCTTTGTCCAGTGTCACTGGAGAGGTGGCACTGTCACCCTCCAACCCCCTGTCACTTTTGGAAATCTATAAATGAGTCAGAAATAAACTGCTTTTTCTACCTTGAGGACAGCAGCGTGTCCTTGTCGTGTTGTTTCGTGTCTCATAGTAACACCTTTAAATTAATTTTGCTGCTAACTCTACTGAGTGCTCATGATAGCAAGCTTCAAATGCACTGTGAGCAGCTCCTGGATTTTAATTAAGAGCATTCCACAGGAATAATGCTAACACGTGCTGAGTGATAAACATATAAGCACTAATACTGCTCTCTAAAGCCTTAAATTACACGCTCCACTGCGCTGCATTTAAATCCTAGAAGACACTGGCACCAATTGCTGGGATTACAACTTTCAATTAAACCTAGAACTAAATTACTGGATTTCTAACCATTTCTTTAATCCACACCTGTCTGCTAAGCCTTTCACCACATTCACACTTAATAACCCTTAACACTTTTCATGGAGAAAGCTCAAAGGTTCTTCCAAATTTAATCGCCGTCACCGCTCCACTTCACACATCTGGAAACTGAGGCACACAGTCATTAAATATCCCAAACTAATGCAGGAACCTGTGCCACGGCCACTCTTTTGAAAGGGGCAACTGCACCTTGTTCCAAACTTGTTGATCAATCTCACTCCCACACGATCATCATCTCTTGTGCAAGTATTCACGTGGCCTTATGGTAAATTCTGCCAGGAAAGAGCTTCAGATTAAAACTGAGGGGTAGAAGGAGTTACATGCATGTAAATGAACACAGCTAAGTCTGTAGCCATTATTTATGAGGCACCTCTAGGTGGGCACCTTTCTAGATTTTTTCTAGACCTTTCTACATTGACTCAGCCCAATCAAAGTCTACAGCTGCCTTTGAAAACCTCAGTCATGTTCCCACCTAATTGAAAAGAGATTAAAAGAAAAAAACAAAACAAAATTTTTTTTTTTCTTCCTGATTTGGGACTGTTCTCTACTTGAAAAAAGCAGTTAATTGCTTTTCTAAATAATGTTAAGGTTACTCAGACTAAATCTCATCAAGAAGCATTTAGCCAACATGTGCATTTCATATAGCAAAACCCTGAGATTTTCTTAAGGCCTCATGCCCATACTCTTGTCCACACCACAGCTGAAGAGCTGCATGGATGCTGTGCATGGTGGAAAGCTATGGCACTGGGGAGAGCTTTGCACCTGCATTTCCACACCTGGAGTGCTGTGCCCAGTTCTGGGCCACAGAGGTGCTTAGTGACCTGGAGCATCTCTCACGAGGATGAGACCCCAAGTCCCAAAGCTCTGGTGCACTCAGAGATTCTCCAGCTCAGAAATGTTGAGAAGATTGAGAGAACTGGAGAACAGAGGCACAGAACAGGATGAAGAATCTGCTCAGCCATGCATACCCTCAACTACTCCCTACATGCACAGACATCAAAAAACTAATTCAGATTAAAGACAGCAAATAACTAACTCAAATTAAAGAAATCTAAGCCACATGCACATACACAAACACCTCCTTCCTTTCCTGCACTCCTATTAGGTTCATTTAGCAGCCTGGGAAAAAGTAGTCTATTGAACAAACATGCTCTGGGCATAAGATCTGCCACAAATGAAAATTATTGAGAATGATTCTGCCTTCCACCTGATGTTTGATATATTTCATTAGGTACATTGCAATCCTTGAACACACCAGGAAGTAAATGGCCTGACTGTTTTGAGAAGTGTGAAGCTAACATGAATCACTTCGGAGGAAAAATATTATCCTCTCCTTTTTTGGTTGTCATTACAAAGTACGTAGCTGTTTCCTGCAGATGAAATCCCTGAAACTGCACATTCTAGTCTGAACTCTGTAGTAACTGCTCTGAAGCAAAACCAAAAATTCTTGGGTTGCAGCTTCTTGTGCAAAGGTTTCCATGTCAGTAACAACAAGGTATGTAACACTCTTAAAGCCTGGTGAACGAGAAGACAAGGAGGACTCTGCTAAACACAAAATCCCTTACAGTGCCTGGATAAAACAACTGAAGAAAACCGCTGCAGCTGCTTGTACTGTCTCTAGGTTTTGGCATTCATTATTTAAGTTCAGTGGAAACTGTTCAGCCTTGAAGTAGACTGACTCATGCACTTTAACTTCCAATTTCCTGCAAACAATCCATTAGTTTTTGGCAAGTTTCATACTGCACAGTACTTCCCTGAAAAGGGCAGCTCCCAAACTCTTCTGATTTCAGCAGCGTTTTTTCAGTTTCATGAAAGCAGAATTTGTACTCGTGCCCTTACAATACTGAGTGTGATCCCCACCTGAAGGTGTCTGACACACTTATCAAAGGCAGATATATGACTGCTTAGAAAGGTTCTCCTCAAATGTACTTGTTGGGACAAATCCTACTGGGCTGTACTGTATGGCCATTTCTCAGAGCTTAGATGTGCACTGCTAAGTTTTACCTGACAAGGAAAGCAAAAGAAATATTCTCATACTACTCCCAAAGTGCCTCTCCCAAAAGTGCACGACCTACTCTTGCACTTCTCTGCTTTTATAACAGCTCAAATGAGCTACTTGATAAGTAAATGCTAATTCCATCATTTGTAGCTACAATGGTTTTAAAATTTAGCATTCCCTTCAAATGTTTTGTCCCCAAGTGATATCTGAAATGTGTCAGTAACTCAGAATGGAAAATAACTGTGGTATCTCCATTGCCACCAGTGGGTAACTGTATATAAATGTGGTCTAGTAAGCAGGGCCTAGTAAAATAATTCTTCCATCCCCAGGATGCAATTATTTAAAAATGAGAAAAGAGATGAAAGCATCAACATAAATACATGTGCAAACACCTTTTCAAAGTACTCAGTGGGATTCCAAATCTCCAGTTTAGCTGACACAGTAGAAGAGCTTTCCACATTAAAATTAATTTTTTTTTACTCTGCGCACTTTGCAGAGTGTGGTGCTGGAATCTTGCATTTATCCACATTTTTAAAAAGCAGCACAGATTTTCTCACCTCAGTGTATCAAACCTCCATCTACACAAGGCAATCATAAATAGGTTGCACAGTCCCATAGTTCTCATGTTCATTCAGGTCCTCAGCCCTCTCTCCTGGGACTGTCAGCAGGCACAATTTACTGACTGAGATGTGCAAACTGCTCCACTCTTTATAAGAAGTGAGCCCATCTCATCCAAGGGGTTTCACTTCAGTGACACAACCATCAAATGGGCAGTGGCCATCGTGGCAAAGTCCCTATGCAACAGTCTAGGCAAGGTGGTCTGGGAGCAAAAAACTTTACCAAATGTGGAAGGAAGCTCTAGAATGTTTTGAAAGGCTTGTTTTTCAGTGTTTAAAACTACATTGTGACTACTGGGGGGTTTTACATATTGTGGGACTTCAGTGGTCATGGCTGTGGAACTTAAGCACCTAGATGTGCTATGTTATTTGGGGGTTCAAAAGACACCTACCAGTTAAAAATGAGCAAGAAAATAAAGCTCTGCAGGTGCCTGCATTCCAGCTGAGAAAAGTCCAACAGGTATTTCATTCCCTGCTGCTGTACATGAACACAGGCATAACCCTGACTCAAAGAGCAGGTGCTTATTTCCAGCTTCCTTTCCCAAGCTGGACTGTGCACAGGTATTTCCTCTGTAAATAAGATACACAAAGGGGGCAGACCAAAGTTGTAGTAACTGTTACTTACTGCTGAGGGTGCCTTCTTTTCTGCAGGATTATCTGATGTTCCATAGCAGCTCTAAGTCTGTATTATTTCTTGGTATGTGTGTTGTTATCCTCCACCTCAGAAAGAACTCTCTCCTACCTTCCTGAAGCCCCTGGGAAGTACCCCCAAAGACTGGGCAAATGCTCAGACAACTAGCACTAACTTCCCTTCCCTTCTTTCTCTCTTTCTTCCTTCCTCTCTTCCTCTCTGTTTTTTTTTAATAGACTCCCATTTCCCCACTTTTAAAAATGTGCAATTTCTTGCAGCTTTCCTTTAAGGCTGTCTGAGAGCTCCATTCCCTCTTGGCACTCCATTTCCAAGCCTTAGCAGAGAACGTGCCTGATTTAGTCCTTAAGCTGTGCCTACTCTGACATGATCCATGGATGCACCTCTCTGAGCCATGAATGGTTTCTGGACTTGTATCTTTGACTTGTGTCCTTGCATGCTCATTGTGAGCAGGGGAATTAAGTGGTTTGTCAGACTGATCCCAAGTGCTTAGCAGCTGAACAGCATGAAGTTTTACTCCACTGAGTAAGAAAACATTTCCCACAACTTCATCCCTCTAGCCATGATAAGTGCCTACACACAACTCTACTTCCCTGACAAAAGAATAAAATTTACAGACATTTTTATCTCCCTGGGATTTATTACTGCAACTGGAGACTGATGGTTTGAACTGGGGATGTGAATGAAGCAGAGCTGCTATGCCAGTCATCCAGGGGTTAAGCTAATTTGTTAGTGCCCTTGCTGTTTCTTGCTGTCAGCCACAGTGCATCCACTCTTTAAATTCTGAAAAGAACACCGACCTTTAATCTGTGGTATTAGTTCCTTTGACAAAATGGAAGATTATGTCTTTCTCCCACAAGCCTCCATGCAAAGCTTAGCCAGCTTCCATCTGGTCTGGCTAATTAAATGTAAGTTAACATTAAGTTAAGAGCCAGCTCCAGCCCACAGACCTTCTATTCTGCAACGACAGATTTATCAATTGCACAAACTATTTGAGTATTTAATACCAGTTTTTGATTACTTCTATTTTCTTTGCTCTCTCATGAAAACAGGGAAATGTTTTTGAAGACATATTTGCATAATTTCAGTTCAGAAACACAAAACACCAAGATGTGCTAATAAGATTCTGAGCAGCCATAACACTGTCAGGTTTTTTTCTTCTGTATTTGACATGTTAATAAAGTGCCACCATAACAGTGTGAAGGATCTGCCTATTATGCACAAGATGTGGAATCACTGGAGCTGTACACTTAAAGCTGGCCCTGACCCACAATCTGGCCCTACATGTACTAAAACTACAGCCACTTGCTGTATTCCTTATTCAGTCAAAACTTTCTTTGACCCTAATGGGCGTTCTGTCTGAATGAAGAACAAAGGGATTACATCTCATACGGGGAGCTAGTAATTAGAACCATGCCCACAGCTAACTTTTGATAAAACTAATTTGTAAAAATGAAAATACAAAGAATTTACAAAGTCAAAATCGTGCTTTGTGCTGTTTTAACATTAACTCTGTGTAGGCCTGGTACCTAATCTACTTCACTGTATTTAACATTAGATGTTAGAGAAGAAAACTATACACTTCAAGACTTTTAAAATAATACAGTGAAGTTAGATTTATAAAATTTTTTTTACACCTGATATTACTTTGAGAAAGACTGTTATTAAGTAAAACATCTTAAACCTCGTAACCAAGCCTTCCTTCTTTGGGGTAGAGTCAAAGATCACATTAAGAAATGTTATTTCTTCATATAGCTATTTAATGTAATTCCTGCTGCTACTGTATGTGAAGCATATTTAAAAATTCCAACCCCAGGAAATTTCTACCTAGTTCACACATAAAAACCAACTGACCAACCAAAGAACCCCAACCAGTTGAAAGTTCAGTTTCATATAAAAATCTAAACTGTATCAGGACATACATCAGAGGTTAAAGATCCAACAAAAGCGGTGAATGGCACAAAGCTGCCTACTGGAGCAGGACTAACCAGAGAAATGAGGAGACCACTGCTTCCTTCCACTTCTTTGCCTGCAGAAGATCACATGAGTAAATCAATTCACCTTTTCTGCCTCAGTTGCCCAAGCAGATGGTGCAGGGAGAACAAACATTTCTCCTTTTCTGATCTCACCTTGAAATTCTCAGGTGTTTCAGTCAGATGAGGATGTTCTGTGTAAGGCCAGACTGTTAGCAGCTAGTTTCATGTCAGAAATAGCAATGCACGAGCGATTTACCTCTAAGAGACTGAAAACAAAACTGCTATTTTAGAGGGGGCAAGACCAACAACAGACACGAAGCATTTCTGATTGTCTGTTTAGAATATGGAGTTTTCTTATCAACTTCTCTTTTATCTCATCTATCCATTCATTTATAATGACCTGTTTCCAAAAAAACCCAAACAACCCAGACCAAAAACCCCAACCCCCTTCTCATCAAGCTTTCATTCTGTCCTATCTTCTGCCTTGCTTACTTTACATTTGTGTTCTCTCTGCGCACACCAACCCTGTTTATTTCCATAGCTTACCCCGGGAATGCTCTTCTGCACACAATTACCTTTTACTCAGGCAGAAGGACAATGTCTGATAAAATCCCCTGCGGGAACTCCTTCAAGAACGAAACACAAGACCCCAGAAGCAATCTGAAGGCACTGGTTTGACTCTAAGGCCAGGCAGGGCTGTCTGCTGCAGCCCATTTCGATCCAGCTCATGTTCCCATCACCAGGCGTGCCCACGGCACCTGCGGAGCTCCAGTCTGACCCAGCCGCAGCCGACTGATTCCTCGGGACGCATCCCTGGCTCTCGGGCTGCTCGCACCAGCTTTCCCCGTCAGCTGGAGCCACCTTGTGCCCTACAGAGCACCTGCACCCTGCGGCTGCTGGGGAAAAGCTGTGCTTACATGCGGGCTCCTCCTGCATCACACATCAACTCCGAAAATCCGTTTATTCGCATCCTGCATAAACCGTTTCGTTTGGGAGAAACCGCATCAACTCGGTTCAAGATGATTTATTTGCGGGTAACTATTTCAAGTCAGTTAAAAATTACCAGGATGATAAAGCTGCAGAACAACTGGATGCTGATTATTTTGTTTCCAATTCAACCCACCACTGCAGTAAGGATTTGTGAGTTATGCAGGACACTAAGTCACTTGGAGCACTCGTGGTATAATGAGGAATACCACTGCTGTTTTCCAGTTTATTACGTGTCCTTACGTATGACTGGGAATTTTAACAAAGCAGTGACAAGAATGTGAGACCACGAGCTGCCCTGCTGCTAGTTTTACTTTGCAGTCAAACAGCAAAGTCTTTCTCTGCAGTAATGAATTTGAGAGCACAGCATAAAAATGTTTAAAAGTGCTGCAATTCAGATTTGGCCTCTAGCCATAAAATTCTAATGCAGCTTTCAAACATGCCTAAAGTCAGAGTTCATTTTTCTGGTCTCATTATAAAATAGGGATCACATGAATCAAATAGGTCTGGACAAACCTCCAGAGGCTACTGGGGCACATTCTGACTTGGAGCCAAATCTACCATTTTCCTGTTCTTTTATTCTGACAGGATCAGTATCAAATGTGTTGAGGATATGAGGGTACCGAGCCAATAGATCTCTCCTTTCCTTCTCCAAGCAAGAGCAATATTCTTTATTCCAAGCGGGTAGGGCAGATGTGATCGCACCTTCTAATAAAATTAATACTTATCATTTAAACAAATGAGACCTGACATTTCTTCTTAAACCTGAAAGCATAGGCCACAAAAACCCCCAAACAAACCACAAAACCCAAACCCCTGAACTACACAGTTACAACAAAAAGTGTTCTGACCTTTTACCATTCTTCTTCTTCATGCACTCTGACGACAAGTTAGGCATATCATCTTTTGAATTCAGCTCTGCAATGCATTATACTGCATTTGCTCTGAGCACTCTGACATTATCATTATCTTCTTTTGTGCCCAACAGCAACTGCAGCTCCTATAATGCCATTATTGTAATTAAGAACAATCTGAACCATTGACAGCATTGCCTCGTTTGCTCCAGAATCCCCTGTGCATTAGTGTTCTTCTAAACCAATATTTCACTATTAATAGTTTGCTACTTTAGAACTGCCTACGGTTAAAAAAAAAAAAATCAGGCCTCAGCCTAACACAGTGGCCAAAGAAAAAACCTGCTAAGAAAAAAATAAATGAAAGGCTGTGCACTGGCAAACTGTTACACTTTTCTTTACATGTGTTGAAAATGGATTCACACCCTGCCAACCTATTCAGGCCGTTACCCAGGTGAGGACGCTTATTTTGGCTTGCTTCAAAAGGACCACCTGGACAGATACAAAAGACAGCATCTCTTCTCTCACTAAATGTACCCAAAGTCTAAACTCTAAATGTACTCTAAACTCTCATTGATCCAGCTCACAGTTGGGTAAGTAGGGCACAGCAATTCAGGCATTCTTGTCTGGGAAATTCTGACCTTAACTCCTGGCCCTGCAGCACACGTGCTCTGCAGGCTGCCTGCACCCTGTCCACGTGTTTGCTGAGGGAGATACCTGCCTGTCCCTGGGCCAGGGAGGTGCTCAGCCACAGCCCTGTGATCAGCCAACACCCAACCTTCCACGACTGCACTGCAGGGAAACCATCAAGCGTGGGCTAAAGAGCTGCAGGTGCAATGGCAGCACTGACACATTACCATGCACCTCTCAGAACCCAGAACGCCCAGAAATGGCCCCGTCACAACAAGCAACTACAATTTCTCCTCTGCAGTAAATGAGAAGCTGGAGTGCCTAATTCTACCAGAAAAGAACCCAGCAGTCATTACCTGCATGCTGTCTGAAAAGGGACCATGGCTGGTAAGGTGGAGTTTTAGGTATTTTTAGTAGATGTGAACATGGGAAAGCACCTTATGAAGATGACCAAAGAGACATGGCTAGTGGAAAAGAGCTGGCAACTCCCAAGGAGATTTAGATAGATGTGGTGAAAGACTTTCTTCTTGTGAACACGTATTTCCTTAAGAAATTATCAACCTTATGTTAAAGGAATATTCAGGAAATGACAATGCTCAGGCTGCATTTGGAATTTTTTATTCTTTCAAAGCTCCTGCAGTGTGAGATGGTGTTTTTGTGTCTGGGAAATCACCGTTGGGCTGGAGCTGCTTCTCTCTCCACCAGTCTCTGCCCAGAGCTTCTGATGGGGAACAGTGCTCACTGACAATTGTTACACCCCCTCTCCTCCTGAAGTCCCTTTTCCCAAGTGGGATTTCATAGGTTTCACTGTGAATAAAGGCTAATATCACCCATCACTGGATCAGTGCCACAGACTGCTCTACCACTATGCTAAGCAGGAGTCAGAGAAGCCAGAGGGACTTAACCATAACTGCAACTAGCAAGAATGACCCACAGAAATTCATATTCCAGGTGTTTTATTTCACAAAAATAATTATCAAAGAAAAAGTAACATTTTGTCAGCCACGGTACACCGTGTGCTGCCTGACACAAAGATCAATAAGAAGTCAGGAAGGGAAGTGCAAAGATTAAAAGGAAAGCAGTATTGCTAAGTCAGGACCTTTTGTGTTAAATCCACATATATGATCAGAACATTTCATAGCACCACATGCAATTCCTTCCCATGGACTTCTACAAAACTGAAAGGAAATCAGAGCATTTGGGAGACTGTAGAGCTTTGTTATTTCACCCTGCAATTCTTTAATATTTTGAGGAAGATCACTGCTTGATGAACAGTGGCACAGTCTAGAGGCAGGTGCAGGATTTGGGTGAACAGATGGTGGCTAATCTTCCTAATACAGCTCTGCCAGCACAACTCACTCTTGACCAGTCACATCCCTAGGTTTTTTCTGGCCCTTGGTTTTCCCTGGCCTGAGCACAGCTTTTCAAGGGGTAGTTGCAGAGCAGACTAAGGATTCACAAAAGGCTATTGATCTGATTTTGCTTTTGGTCCAAGATATCTTTTGTTTGTATTTCAGTTTGGTCACTAAAGTGAATTAACTCGCTGGTGCACTCAACACTCACATAAACACCCAATTCCAACAGGGACAAAGGTATTCAAGCCAAATAACATTATCTATTAGTAAGTATTAGCACAGCAAGCAGAAAATGCATGATGATACGTGTAGAGAGCAAGGCTTTGCTACTCAGTGCTCCAGCTACAGCCACACACACAGGAGCAGCACAGGAACTCCTAGGAGCTGGAGAAGGCACACAGAACACACAGAGAGCAAGCTGCAGCTGCAGCCCCAGCCCAGCCCCACGTCTGGAAGAGCTGCAAGTGAAAATGCGAAGCACTGCAAAATACCCTGCCTTGCAGCTCATCCTCTCTCAAGCAAAATGGCACAAGACTGCTTCCAGCCCAGCGCTGGCTGCACCACCTGCAGTGTCAGCTGGCCTCTCAGGATGTCTTCTGCTGGGGCTGGCTGCAGTTCAGCTGATAAACAGCTTATTGTTAGGGATACTACAACTGCATTTGAACAGGAACTGGTGTGGGCAACATGATTTTAGGTACACCTCAACCACTGATTCTCTAAAGTTTCACTTCACAAAGAAGTGTGTCCCTGCAACTGCTGAGTTCCCCACAGCAACGCCAGCATTTTGCTGAAAAAGACTGCAGAAGTCTGGATTAAGTTATTAGGAAGCACTTGATCTCAGATACAGTGACATAACAAACAAACTGGACTGTCCTTATCTTAATCTCCGTGAGAAAGGCAGAGAGGCCAGCACTAAACTGTTCTGCAGGGAGGGCATCATTCAATGGTTGTGAAAGGCATTAAAGAAAGAAAATAAATATTAGGCTACATCCCAGGGATTATTCTGTCCAAGGGAGATTTCCAGAAGCACTGACCTGTACTTACAGGAAGCTGCCTTTAAGGTGAGGGGTTTCAGAAGATGTAAATCCAACTGGAAATTTTCCCTTGGCCAGTCTTGACCTCTAGGTCTTCTCTTACCTTCAGGGCAGATTCCTTTAAATACTGTGGGAAATATCAGAGCTCTAAAACTCCAGATTATCTGGACAGCTCACTCACTTTGCTGAGGATGAAAATTTTATCCTCAGTTGAGTACCTCATACTTATTCTACAGCATTACTCGATTATATCCACCTTCACTCTGCAAACTGGATATATGTTTTTATGAGGATGATCTAAGGGAATGCATGTTTTAAATCTGGAGATGTAAAGGAAAAAATAGCACTGCAACAAAAGTGCATCAATCTGAGCTGGTCCCTAGCTGATTTTGGTTTGGTTTGTTTTTTTTTTTTCTTTTCCATGGCTCCATCCTGTAATCTGAAAGCACTGGAGGCTCTTCAACCAGTTGTTCAATGCAGGTTTATTTTTAGCTGACACCTCAGCTCAGATGATGAAGGAATTATTTAAATGGGAAAGAGTCAGGAAATAAAAGGCATACTTCTGCAGCAGCTGACTTGCCCACGTCATTTAGGCTTTTGCAAGTCAAATGTAAAGACAGAGTTCAGTGGCTCTACTGCCCTCATGCAGGTAGTCAGAGAACAGTAGAATTCTGGTTTGGGTCAGAACAGGAGCTCAAAGGCCAGGGCCCTGGGACCTGGCAGAAATGCCTTCTTTCCATTACTAACAGGAAAGGGCAAACCAACAGAATTTGGTATAATTTTTCATAATGCTAACAAGATGTCACAACGGGTATTTTATGATTTCTGAACACAAGATGTCTCTGATGGCCTACATGATTCACACATGGACCACTGGAGAGGTGTAAGATCCACTCAGACTCGCTCTTAGAGCCCACCCCGCGTTCCTTTTAAAAAACATTTCTGGCGTCCAAAACACCTCACAGCAGTAAGTTTCAGGAAATAATCATGCACAGCCTGGCTCTGTGCTCCCTTCACCCACATCCCCTCACTGCATGTGCCTCCAGGGAGCCACCAGCATGGGCTCCTTCGCCTCCTCCCTGGCACACAAGAGGTTGGCCCTGCTGTGCTTTGTTGATCTCAGCACTGCCAGCACAATCCCGTACCTGTGTGATCTAACCCCTCTGCACCTGCTGGGAGGCACTCACATCAAGCAGGCATGCACACACTCAGCTCTCCCATGGCACCATAACTCTGGATATACAGTCAATAACCTGTCTGGCAAAAAAGCTGGCACCTGGCACATGTTCCCATGTTCCTGCAGATTTGAGCTGTACCTGAAACACACGGTCCGAGCATGACCGGACTGGGCCCTGCATGAATATTTGGTTGAAACAATGAACTTTTAAGAATCAGTTTAGGATCATCTTTTATTTTTGAGATTTAGAAACGCATTCACAATATTTTCATGTCTTTCTCTCAACCAACTGGAGCCAGAGGCTATTAAATAAAGGGGGGACAAAGAAAGCTCCACCTGGGCAGAGCCCAGCTGGAGGGATGCTGAACAGCCCCAAGGAGGGCAGAGCTGCCATCCACATTTATCCCTGGGAGCTCTGTGCCATTCACATTCTCTGAAAAACTCCTTCGCCCAGGATTTTTCTCCTGGGAAGCTGAGCAGCCTCAGAGAAAAATGAAAGCAATTCTTATCTCATTTGTTTCTCCTGTGTTGTGCTCATGTGGAATGTGTTGGGAGATTGTTTCACTGGATTCTGCTGGGAGTTTTGACTCATTGGCCAATCAGGGCCAAGCTGTGTTGGGGCTCTGGAAAGAGTCAGGAGTTTTCATTATTATCTTTTTAGCCTTCTGTAAGTATCCTGTCTGTATTCTTTAGTACAGTATAGCATTCTTTAATATAATATAGTATCATAAAGTAATAAATTAGCCTTCTGAGAACATGCATCAGATCCATCATTGCTGTCTGCAAATACAACAGAGCTGCACCTGCAGGGCCATTGCCATCCCAGCCCAAGCAACAGGAGGGTGTCAGCTTTCAGAGGCAATTCTCTTCCTTCCTACTGAGCAATCCCTTCCACCACCAACTAGTCACTTGCAATTGCTGTGCAGTAAGTTGCAGAAACAGGTCCAAAGAAAATGAGTCAATTAAAATCTAGCAGAACACTTCTTCTACATCAAGAAATACATTTATTTCATTGGAAAAGGCCCAGACCAAAACCAAGGCATGATCTTTCTGTCAGTGAACCCCACAGCAAAGCATTTTACTCATGGGTTGCAGAAAGACAAACATTTTATGTAAAACACCTGAAAAGCTTTCATCAGCCTACTGATGAAACTCTCTGTAGTCTTAGATTTTTCTGATTTCATATTATTCCATAAAATACATGAAGTAAAGATTAGGAAAGTTACGGTTATTATCAAAACCCACCAGAATTTACAATATTTTACACTGTTAACATACTCTTCCCTGAGGCACACAGGCACACTGTCTACCCACATACCAAAATTAAATCAAAACAAGACAAACAGAAAAAAAAGAAATATCCTAAGTGGAGGGCAGCAGAAAATTCATTCTTACTCCTGTCCATCAACCCCAAATAAAGTAGGCAGAAGAGCAGTCAAATCACTGAAATTGATGGCACTGGCAAATCAACTGGCAAACTGACTGAGCCCATACAATTGCTCTCCACCAAATTCACGGGTTCAAGCTGTCTGTTTCCCATCTGCTCCTCAGCAATTTATGCAATTCTGAACTTCACTCTGTGTACCCAAATGTGTCACAGATTTATCAGCATGTCAGGGGCCAATTCTTTACGTTCTCCACTAAGGTAAGCTGCTAGGGGCAGCAAATTTTCTGTTTATAATTGCCAGGCCAGAAAAATTCAAGGAGGACAATCACACATGGCCTTACTAAATCCACCATGAAAAATTCATTAGATAAAACAAACCCCCCACAATCTTTTTTTAAAAGGCCATTTTGTTCTCTTCTTACATGTGTTTAAAGACATGTTTAGTACACAGTACAGAATACTGTAACAAGCTTCCAAAAACTAATTTGTGGGCTTTTTTTGCTCTTATGATGAGCTCCACCATATTTCTGAACTCCTGATAGATAAGGAGTTCAGATCCTTCACAGGAATATATGGGGTGGCCAGTCTTTAAATGCCTTAGAGCAATGAAGGGGATGGAACCTTACTAAAAACCACAAACAACTTTTGCACACCACAGTTCAGTTTGCAGACAGGCTGTCAAGTATTCTAGTCTTTGTTCACACTTCTCTCACTGCCTAAAAAGCTAATTTAACTAATTCCAAACATACTTAATAATTTGTATTTTTGCCACCTCAACAGAATGTATGCTCCATTTAAAGATGCAGCTGCAGATGCTCTCACAGGGAAGACCAAAGAACAATGCTCTCATCCTGGAACTGCAGCACTGGTGATGAGATGTTGTAGATGAAAACCAGACTATGGCTCTACATGACAGACAACATAAACGAATCTGAGCTCCCAATTCCAGATTTTATCAAATACTCTCTAATATTTAATGGCAATGTATTTTCCATATTAATATATGCCTTATGGTATGACTAATATCTGCTTACATCCTGTGTGATATCTCAGGTTACTCTCTTTGTTTTGGTCAGTAACCTGTGCTCTGATATTAGAGAATTCATTTCATTTGTCTTAACTACCCTAACCTCTTCCACTGGTGGACCTCTTACCATTGCCAAGAACTTTGAAATGCATAAGCAAAGGTTTGCTATATATTTGATATATACATTTATGCATATAAATTAACATCAATACTGAAATTGCATTTTATGCTGTATTATAAACTATTTTTGCTACACCTAAAACTACATAAACTTTACTCTCTTCATAAATAATCTGCATTACTCTTGATCATAAAGTCACTTCAGATCCTAAAGGATTTTCATTTGGTGAAGCATTTTGGTCCTGGCTCTGTTGTTGCAATATACAAAAATGTCGTTTTGACAACAATCAAAACACCTGTTGATGACAAAAATACAAAACATGTAATCATGTATCACCTACCACAGTTAACTACATATATAGCAGAGACAGTACTAAAGCATAGTCCCTACAAGAGATAAAACATTTTTTGCTTTATTAGAAACCACCAGTTCTTAGCCCTTGTGGTAAAACACTGGAGTAAATCAGTATGCTTCTGTCCTCTGTGTAACAGCAGAATTTGCACCAACTGAAAGACATGGAAATTTTCAGGGGTCCCTCATTTATCCTGACTTACACTGAACATTTTCCTACCCATCCTGTGTGTAAGCAGCTGAATAACCACGTGCACTTCTATAACCAAGACCCACCTCCATGGGAAACCTGCCACAGGTTGGTGAAAGCAGGAAAAAACCACCAAAGCTCAGATCCTAGATGAACAAGCAATCTGACCTCTGAAATTCTTAGCCAGGCTTCAAAAACACCTGGAGCCCTACAAAAAAAAAACCAGCACAACTTAGGATGGAACCTATGTGGGCCACAGCCAGCAAGGCACAATGCTCATTAATAGTTTGGAAACTTGTATTTATTTTTAGTAGAGAAAAAATTAGGAAGAGAGAGGACAGGCTTCACAGTAAGGCTGAAGCCACCTGAATGTGGTAAAACCCATAAATCAATAAAAAGAAAGATAAGATAGCATACTATCAATTTCACCTGTATATATGCTTCCACCAGGTAAATGTCACAAATACACACCCAAGTAAAAAGGATACTAAGGTGAATTTAACACAATACATTTTTGTCCAGCAGCAAATAACAGCCCTTACAAAGTTAATAAAAAAACCCAGCTCTCTAAAGTAGTTATTGTTAGATAGACCTTAGAAAATTGGGAAACACAAAAGTCAAGGACAATGCAGTTTCAAAAAGGATGGATGATAATGAAATGGCAGGTGCAGGTTTTAATCAATAAATGTAACACATTAACAAGAGGAAGTATGATTTCACAGAATACATATTCTTGAAAGATTACAAGATAGTGGATAAAAGTAACTGCTGCCTCTAACAGTTCGCTGGAGATTTGTGACTTCAGACATCTGTCACTAAGGAAAAAAGCATTTAATAGTAAAAACAGTACTAATGACAATGTAATGGGCATACCCAAACTGCCACAAATAGGCTTATTAAAGATCTCTCAACATACCTACAACATGGACTCATCGAGGAAGATTGTTGCTAGTTCAATGTTGCTAATAGTCACAAACACTCTAGCAGCAATTTTAAAAAGTAGGTAATAAATGGAGCTGTCATTCTCTACTATTTCATCAAACCTGGTCCATCTGCAATGATCAGAACAAGCCAAATCATGGGAGCACAACTGTGCAACGTGGATTTAATTGAAAAGCAAGGCCGTACATCACAGAAAGATGACGTGATAGTTACAGAATGAGGAGCTGCACTCTCCCAAGTGGTGTCATCCTTGTCCACAGCCCTGGTGCTGCTCTGAAACACGGTCTGGCTCCAGTGCCCGTGTGCACATGACGAGCGAGGGGCTGCTGAGCCTCATACCCTTCCTCACACTCACAAGCAATGAATTTTGCTTGAAAAACTCTTTTGAAGTGACTGCTACGTTAGCTCTATTTGCATCATATTTAAATTAAGTTCATCTGTGAAAACGATGGGTGAGCAAGGTTAAATTCCAATTCTCTCGCTGTCATAGGATTTCACACAGGAAAATTCAGCGGGGGGCGGGTATTAATTCGGACGTCCGGACAAAGAACCAGACTGTTGTACATGCTCGGCCTTCTCTGAAGGTTCTGTCGAAGTGTTTTGCTCAGCACGAGGGTAACTGCGTTCCGAGCCGCTGAGAACGATCGCGGCTCTGGAACTCGTGTCGGTGGCGTGCACTGCAGAGCGCTGCGCGCTGAGCTCACCGCACAGCAACGCACCGCCCGTGACTCACACGGGGCACGGCACCGAGCTCGGGGTATCCACGGCATCGGGCTCGGGGTATCCACGGCATCGGGCTCGGGGTATCCACGGCATCGGGCTCGGGGCACCCACGGCGCCGGGCTCGGGGTATTCACGGCGCCGGGCTCGGGGCACCCGCGGCGCCGGGCTCGGGGCACCCGCGGCGCCGGGCTCGGGGTATTCACGGCACCGGGCTCGGGGCACCCGCGGCGCCGGGCTCGGGGCACCCGCGGCGCCGGGCTCGGGGCACCCGCGGCGCCGGGCTCGGGGTTACCCGCGGCGCCGGGCTCGGGGCACCCACGGCGCCGGGCTCGGGGCACCCACGGCGCCGGGCTCGGGGCACCCACGGCGCCGGGCTCGGGGCACCCACGGCGCCGGGCTCGGGGTATCCACGGCGCCGGGCTCGGGGTATCCACGGCGCCGGGCTCGGGGCATCCACGGCGCCGGGCTCGGGGCATCCGCGGCGCCGGGCTCGGGGTATCCGCGGCGCCGGGCTCGGGGTATCCACGGCGCCGGGCTCGGGGTTATCCACGGAGCCGGGCTCGGGGTGTCCACGGCGCCGGGCTCGGGGTGTCCACGGCGCCGGGCTCGGGGTGTCCACGGCGCCGGGCTCGGGGCGCCCGCACCCCAGCTGCGGAGGCAAATCCCGCTGAGGGAAAAAACCCCCGTGCGCTCCCAGGCCTGCGGGGCCCGCCGGCCGCCCGGCCCGCTGTGGGCAGCGCTCTTTCCATCCGTCCTTCGCCGGCCGGGCCCGCACACACTGCACACAGACCCCAGGAGCGGCCCCGCACAGAGACACTGCACACAGACATTGCACACACATTCCGGGGGCGGCCCCGCACACAGATCCCGCACACACACTCCAGAGCGGCCCCGCACAGAAGGCCCGGGACCGGCCCCGCACACAGACATTGCACACACACTCCGGAGCGGCCCCGCACACAGACATTGCACACACACTCCGGAGCGGCCCCGCACACAGACATTGCACACATTCCGGGGGCGGCCCCGCACACAGACATTGCACACACATTCCGGGAGCGGCCTCGCACACAGACATTGCACACACATTCCGGGAGCGGCCTCGTACAGAAGGCCCGGGAGCGGCCCCGCACACAGACACTGCACACACACTCCGGAGCAGCCCCGCACACAGACACTGCACACACACTCCGGAGCAGCCCCGCACACAGACACTGCACACACACTCCGGAGCGGCCTCGCACACAGACATTGCACACACATTCCGGGGGCGGCCCCGCACACCGATCCCGCACACACACTCCGGAGCGGCCCCGCACGGAAGGCCCAGGAGCGGCCCCGGGAGCGGCCCCCGGAGCAGCCCCGGCGCGGCCCCCGCGCGGTGCCGGCGGGCCCGGGGCGGCTCCTCCCTCGCCGCTCGCCTGCCCACCCCACCCCGCACGTCCTTCCCCGCCAGCCCCTTCCTCCCGCTCCCCAGAGCCTTTTCCTCTCCCCCTGTCTCCTCCCTCCCTCCCCGCAACATAGTAAGGTAACTCCCAGGAAATATGCGAACCTGTTAATTTTTACCTTCTTTGGCTTTTTTCCTCCTGGCCAGCGTGCCGCCGAGCTTGCCCAGGAAGGAGTCGTCCTTCTTTCTGGAGGGGGGAGATTTGGGGGTGGGGGACTTGGGGGAAGAAGGGGATTTCTGCGGCGAGGTTGCCATGCTGGGCCAGCCGCCGCCGGCGCTGCGGACGGAGCAGCGGCACGGCTCCGAGGCCCCGGTGCCGTGGGAGGCTGTTCCCGGCTCTGAACGGAAGCGGAATTATTTCAAGCATTTGAGGCAGCTCCTGCTCCGCTCTCCCGGCTCTCCCGCTCCTTCCCTCCCTCCTCCCGCCCTCCCTCCCGCCGGGGAGGGCCCGCTGGCCTCGCAGGGCTGCCGGTGGCCGCGGGCGGTGCGGGAGCCGCTCCGCTCCCGGCCGGGCCGCGCTCGGCCTGGGGCCCCAGTGCAGCCGGGGCAGCGCCTCGCCCCCGCTCCGTCCTCCTCTGGCAGAGGAGCCGGGCACATCGGGGCCGGCTGGGAGAGTGACCCAGCTAACGTGGGTGCCGAAGGGTGAGGGTAGGTGCGGACACAGTGCCGGGCTCACAGCGTTCATTTCATCCTCGCCTGCCCCACGGTGAAGGGCCTGAAGGACAGCAGGGTCACAGCTGCCCGCAGATGTTTCTGCATCCTGTGCGCAGCACCGATAGGAAAACAGAGTCACGGTCAGGGTTGGAAGGAGTCTTAAGGATAATCTAGTTTCCAGCACGCTGCCATGGGCAGGACACCTTCAATTGGACTTGATTGTTCAAAGCCCCATTTAACCTGGCCTTGAACACTTCTATGGATGGAGTGCCCTGAGCTTTCTGGAGAGCTTGTTCCAGAGCCTCACCACCCTCCCAATAAAGAGTGTCTTCCTGATATCTTGTCTAAACCTACACTTCTTCAGCTTAAGGCTATTTCCCCTTCTTCTGTCACTACCTGCCTTGCAAGAAGTCCCTCTCCAGCTGTCCTGTAACCCCCCTTTAGGTACTGGAAGGCTGTTAGGTCTCCCTGAAGCATTCTCCAGGCTGAACAACCCCAGCTTTCTCAACCTGTATTCATGGGAGAGGTGCTCCAGCCCTCTGAGTACCTTGGTGGCCTCCTCTGGACTTGCTCCATCAAGTTCATCTCTCTTGTGTTGGAGGCCCCAGATCTGGGCACACAAAAGAACTTACCAAGTAATTAAAGTCTCACTAAATAGTTTCCTGCAAGTTAAAGTTAAGCTTACTACAGACATTTCAGTCTGGATAACATTTTGCAAAGCTCTTCTGCCTGCAGTTTCCAGCTGTGTCTGTGGTGAGGAGCAGTGGGCATCGTCATATCCACTTCTACAAAACAAAACAGCTGTTGTGGGCAGACCAGTATAAAAAGCCTGTGGAAGAAAAGGTGACTTAACGTGATAGATTGCCTATACCAACCCTGCTTTGATTTGCAGATGAGCAGCTTCAGGGAGGTTTAAAACAGATAATTTGCTGTGACTGGTTCAGGAGGCATCCAGGAGTGGAACAGCATTAATGTCATCTGGATGCACTACTTTCACTTACCACTTAATCACTTGATTAACAATTCAGGCAAAAAGCCACACACACTTCATGCAAATATCTAGCTATCCATTAGGCATAATAAGTGAAATGAAATTACCATGAGGATATTTCTAAATCAGCTAATAATTGTTGTGTTTTTACAAGCTGGTAACATTGGTTAGCTGATGAGGGGTAGACATCAATGTCTATTTGTTGCATGCAGTTAGTATGGGCCCTGGAAAAAACCTCTTCATCCATCCTGCCATCAGTTATGAGCAGGAATGAGCTCAAGGCTTAGCACAATCCTTTCCTTACATTTGCTCTCTGGTTCTAGCACTAGGTATTGTTTCAGGCCTCTTGTCTTCAAATTTCAGCCTGAATTTCACACATTATTCTCTTTTGGCAGAAGTGCTGCTTATACAGTGTATGTATCATTTTAAAGAACATAATAAAAACCAGTTTCAAAATGGGAAATACATACATCATGCACTTTTTAAAATATGCCTGTCAATCTGTGCTATTTACAAGCAGAGCAGTGACCCAGCTGAATCTCCATTTGGAGCCTAATGACTGTACATAGATACCAATATAGGATTCTGTGGGCACAGCAGAAGAGAGAACATTTTGGTAAGCACAAGTGCACTTGCCTTTGCAGCCCTGTGTTTGTGGTAAATACAGAAGGAGCAAGCCAGATGCCTCACAAAGAGCAGTGGGTGCTGGGCTGTGCAGTACAGGGTAGTCAGAATTCAACATGCATTTGCCAATTCCCTCACAAAACTCTTGAAAAGACACAGAACCTTTCCTATTTCTCAGCACTTAGTATATGTAAATGAATGATAAATACGGTGTTACTTATTTAATAGCCTCGAGAACTATGGGAGTTTGACATCACAAGGGGACAAAAATTAAATGAAACAAAGTGTTTAAGATGAACTTTATCAGATCTGGAAGCTCAAATACTGTGTGCTTTAAGTAATGCTGCTAAAGCAACAGCCAGACCCTAAGTTTAAGGTTGTGATTTTGGGATTTCTTTCAGGATTGATGTGCAGTTCATTGTGTGTAACATTACTGCAGTGTTTTTCCAGTTGTGATGTTTCTCTTTGAGGATAGTTACAACATTTCCCCCCTGTATCTTAAATTTAGAATTACATATGCTAATTTTTTTTTTTTTTAATGTAGGAATATGTATGAACATATAGCCTTAAATTAATACTGTATTCATCACACAAGGTCTAAGTTATGGCCTTCAATTAATACTGCATTCATCACACAAGGCTGTACAGGTATTCACGAGGTCTGAGTTATGGCAGCTCTGGGGATGGAGTTTGCTCTGCTCTGTGTTTGGCAATAGAGTGCTTCCAGGATTGTGCTCCACGAGCCCAGCCCAGGACACAGCAGTCAGCAGGCTGCTGTTGAGGCTGGCCCTGCTGCACCTGGCACAGAGAAGTGCAGAGCAGACCACGGGAGCTCTCACCACGCTCCCTGTCAGCACCTTGTTAGGCCAGATGAACCAAACATTACATCAAATTAATTGTATCCTGCTCACATGTGTACTTTTGCCAGGCAATAAAAGGTGGCTAAGTCCCCTCCCCTTCACCCTTCAAATAATTCTTATTCACCTGCATATCTGTCCATGCACAGCTGGTTTTTATTTCTTTTAATATGAGACTCAGAATGCTCAGGAGCAGAGTTTTACTTTCCCAATGAAACAGAAGAAGCAAGGTATATAATATTATATAATATCCCAACCAAAGGCTAGGCTAGCAAAAGAGCAGCCAAGATGGTTAAGACTGTGCAATAAATCATCCCCTTGCCTTTGAGTATTCCCTCACATTTTTCTCCTAGGTGTAGCTCTGCTCCAGCCTTTTGACCATTCGGGCATTTAAAGAACAGAACAGAATTTTTAAAAGTGACTTATCAGCTTGCTGCTTCTGCTGTGCTTGCCTGCAGAACACCCTTTGCTGACTTGAACAGACCTTTAGGATCCAGTCCAGCCTTTAACCCAGTACTGCCAAATCCACACTAAGCCATGTCCCTAAACACCAGCTGAGTTTCTTTAGACCTGTGATGTTTTGCAGAGGGGACAAGGAGGGTGTGTGCATGCACTGTGATTAGAAGAGCCTCAGTAAATTCCTGTGGTGGCATTTCTGTTCTGCTCCTGGGACAGAAAAGTCCTCAAGATGGAAGGGAAAGGACATGACAGTGAGAGGAAAATCTCAGTTCAAAGATGCCAGAAATGACATTGACCTCTGAAGAGAAGCAGCTGTCTGTCAGAACCCAGCACATTCCTCTGCCCTGGAGGACTCGAGACCCTGCCCGGGGGGCTCAGAGACCCTGGCATGGAATCAAAACCACCTGTGCCTTTGATTTTGACCCATGGAACAAATTACCACCTTTATATGAAGAATTAATTACAAGTCAGGAGAGTTTAAGTAGACTAATAGTTCGTCACAGGGTGAGAAATAGATTTTGAGGTTTTTAGAATGGGGGCTCGGGGTCCCAGGATGGAGGAATTTGGTGTGCCCTGTCCTTCTTCTTTCTTCTTCCTAGCCTCCATCTTCTGGGTGATGGGGGCACTTTTGGGTTGGTTTAGAGTAGAAGCTCACTGTCTAACACAGGAGATAGGGATTGGGGAGTTATGGTAAATATTGTACACCTAGTACATTTTAGTATAAAAAGATAACACCACCTTTGAGGGTGCCTCTGTCTGTCCTGCTGAACGGACCTTGGCAGGCCAGAGAAAGAATTTTATGGAAAAGAAACAATAAACAACCTTGAGACTGAGAACTGAAGAGCTCTGACTCCTCCTTCAACTGCTGGGCTGGGAAAGGAGACTTTCTAACCCATCTCGGGGTCCCTCTGAGCAGCAGAGGTTCTGAGAGCTGTCCATCTGTCCTCTGAGGAGGAGATTCCCATCCATCAGTCCAGAGTCATTCAGCAGGGGACAACCATGCTGGCCCCAGGCTTGCTTATCCTCTTCTCTCCTCTGGGCAGCACATTGTCCTGGTCAGCAAGACTCTCCCACTGCTAGAAAGCCACAAAACAAGGTGACCTGATAGAGGGAGAGTTACTGCCATTTGAAAATTGACCATTAATTGGCAATTATGATTTTGATCACCATTTTATCAACACTTTTCCTTTGACTCTTGAGGGAGCTGTTATAACTTGTGTGCCAAGCCCAAGGAAACCAGCTGGTGAATTCCTGGGTAAGCACTGTGGAGGTTGTTGGTCTCCTGGGCTTTGTAATCTCTTCTGTTAGAGATGCCCCCTAACCTCAGTGTCATTATTTCTGAGCTAGAAAAGGAATCTGTGCACTGCAAGATGCTGTGATTTACTTACCAGTACATGAGTTCAGAAGATGATTTAATTTCTTTAGCTAAAGATCTGTCCTCATCACACATTATTGCACTGTAGGTGTCAGTGGAAAGAAATTTCTGTGGGAATTATCTGGGGACTTCAGGAGTGAGCCAGAATTTTATTCTTTCAAATAGAGAATTTCTCATAACCAGCCCGTTTAGACACACTCAGGACATTCCAGCACATCACATTATACCCCAAAATGACAGTGCCATCAACTTGAAAATGAACAAATCTATTACAAAGTAGTGAGGCAAGTTACAGAAAAGATTGAGCAGCAAGAAAACTGATCACCAAACCAGTGTTTAAGTACATTTCTAGTAGAAGGCAACCACACGAAATTGACCTGGGAACAGTGCACACAGCTTCTCCTATTTTTAACCCCCTTCTCTACTCTGACAGTACACAAAGACCTGCTTTAAACGACTTTGGAGTTTCTGATTTTCTAAGTGACTTGCACAGTTTATTTTTGGATCTAATCTTGTGAGGTACTTAATATCAGGCAGGGCAGCAGTAGCCTGACAGGTTTTTCCACCCAAGAGCAGACAGTTTTGGGTGGAACATGTGTAACCACCACAGGGCATCCAGAAAAGTGCTTCTTTAGCAAAGAATGCTTTTGGTGGCCATGAAGTTCTGATGGCCCTCAGCTTCTGCAGACTCTGATACTTTGGAAATCACCCTTTGGAACATGGTTTTGTAGCTGAACAGGCATCTATCTGCTGTAAACTGAAATCTCAGTTTACAGCTTATTTGCAACAGCAGGACTAATGTAAATGGGACTTCTTAATTGTAAAAGTGAGGTCAGAAAACCAATCTTTGATATAACTGGAGATTTCTGCAGAATTCTCCTCCTTTGCAAAGCTCTAAGAATTTTGCTTTCAAACCTTTTAAAAATACCCTGAAATCATTATGACTTTCACAGAAATTTCCTAGACTGTCTTTTTCTACAGGACTGCATGAGGGAGGACTGGGGACAGTGATAAAACCCAGAAATTTTCTCCACCAAACTGGAAATGCCAGCAGATCTCAACAGAGGAAATGAAAATATGTATTGCTGCTCTGCCTCTCCTACTTTTGTGTCAGTCTTAAGTAATGGAGTTAGTTTAAAAAATCAATCACTGCACTCCATCTCAGTAAAAATGTCACTGAAGATCAGGTATGCTTAGCCCATGAATGAGAGGGGGAAAAAAAGCCTGCTGGTTATTTTGGAACACATTTAAGGATTTCTTCCATGTCTTTTCACTGGGATGGAAGACAAATTCTATGTTAAAGCCCTGAGTGCTGTGTTTTAAGGGTATCCCTTCAAGTTATGGTCACTGAGAACATTGTTTAAAAGCTTAACTCATATTTTAATGCTAATTATGTACCAAACCTGTAAAGCTGTCTACTCTACAATGCACAGTTTTGCTGTACACAGCTGTTAGAAATACACATTTTTCAAACAAAGTCAGAGACAACATCCAAACTGTAAAATGCAACCAGACACTCTTACCCTCTCCAAACAGTCGAATAAATAGATATAAATAAATATTGCAGAGCAATAGTATAAAGCTTGCACCAACAGAGGTATATTATTTATCTGTGACCAAGAGCAAAAACTTGCTTTTACCTGTAGAAAGTGTATTTCAAATTTCTTGCAGTACAGAAGGAAAAACAAAAGCAAAAACAAACCAACCCTAAAGATAACTCAGAAGTTATTGGGACAGGATCCAGTGTGTCTGTCACTTTACCAGTACTCACCAAGAGGGTTTTCAGTTTAAAGCTTTTTTTAGAGGAATGCTTCTATCTTTGGCTGTACCACAGGCAGATGCTGCAAATTAGCACCATTCACAAAACAATGAGAACATCAAATCTTCTCAGAGCACGAGGTAAAATAGTCAAAAAAGCAGTCTTTCAGTTTCCCCTTGTTTTTTCCAGTTTGAAAATCTAGTGCATCACACATACAGTTGGGAGTATTACCAATCTTAAATTGGCAGAATTATCTCAGATTTAAGGAGTTACTTAAATTAGGAGATGGTCCCTTTGAGCAAAAAATATTCATATATTCTCAAGCAGCAGGATAAATGTAATTTAAATACACTCACAATATTTTCTGTCAAATGTTGATACTAAAAACTCAACCTTTTTTGCAGTCCTTTTATGGGATGGTTGTCGGGGAGGTCTTGAACTGCTGTACCATTTCTCACACCCAACAATACCATTTGTGATGCATTTTATGAAGATATTGTAAAGTATGCCTGAGTAAAGTCTGCCCTATGGTCCAGTTGGGTCTGAATTACTATTTTTAAATTTTCTTTTTTTCTGACTTTAAAGACCTTAGTCTCTGATATACAGAAACATTTTTGTGCATGTAACAGCTGTAAGGATAGTCACCCCTTTAATCCCTTACCATTTGACAAAATGCAGGGATTTAATAATGCTTTAACTTCTTGTTCAAAAATACACAGTGCAATAAAACTTATAAATACCTGAAAAATTCACTTCTGGCATTGCATTTACAGTAGTTTTAGTCAGTGCTCATATGTAGTTATTGGTCAAATGACTCTTCCTCCACCAGAAATAAAGACTAACCCTATTTTTATGAGATTCTTGTTTCCTGACTTTTCTATAGTTGACCATGGCTTGGCTGTGCCAAAATATTAACAAAGCCACACAGAGATGGAAAGTAAGGCTGTCTCAGAAATACTAAATGATGTCATCCTGTTCCTCAGAAACTCTACTCTCAGCATTAAAATAAAATTCCCAGAGAATAATGGAGCTCTGATTTCCCTTTCACAGCCCATGGTGCCTGTCAGACAGGCACATCCAGTCCAGACCTGTGTCCCAGTGATCCCTTGAGCTGACAGTGCAATGCCTGTCTCTGGTCTGAGCAAAAAACCTGCTTTAAAGCTTTTGGTGACAAAATGATGTGCTTCCCAAATAAGGTGATTTAAAATTTGAATTCCTTCATTTCCCAGAGGAGTGTATGTCCATGATAGGGAACACTGCTGAAAGGATGTTCATTGGCAGGTGGCTGCTTAAATCCTGCTCAGCTGATAACCTGTAGATAAAATAAGGCTTTCAAAGTGTTGGTCTTCTGCTCTTTCTTTCACTCTCTGCTCTTCCAAGGCACAAACAAGTCTGTCCCTTTCTTCAACCACTTTCATCATCTCGGTAAAAATTTCATCCTCCTCGTTCAGATCCATCTCATCTTTAAGGCTGTCTAAAAGGTCACAAAAAAGAGGTCAAAAACCAGATCACTGTTTGCATTTTAACTGTTAGTGCACAGCTTGAATTAACATTATCATCAATGACAACTGTAGTCAATAGTCAGTGTTGTTAAAGTTACAGTTCAGGGAAATTTTCTCCTGCATTGGGGCCATTTGAAGTGGATCATTAGGGTTCCTAGGGTCTAGAGTAGATCTGGTACAAAATTTAGACTGGAAGGGATAGGAAAAGCACTACTTAATTATAGAAGCAATTAAGCTATAGTTTAAATTTAGCTTGTAAGGTAAAAATCCCACCATGAAACATAGAACCTGTAAGGAAATGGAAAGCATTTCTCAGAAAATGTACTGAAAACTGCTGTCACTCACAGTCCACAGGCCTGGAACCCAACAGGGTATTTTGGGGTGCTCAGTGCTATGGAGCCCCTCTTCTCCCTGCCTTGCTCCTCCCCATGCTCAAATCCCAGATGAAAGGACAAACCCAAGCTGTATCCCAAGCACTTCCAAGCAGTCCCCAAGCACTGTGGTGACCAGCAATGCTGCCTCAGAGCAGACAAGCTCTCCTGCCTGGGTGACTGCAGAAGTTGCTGTCCACTGCTGTCCATCAGCAGCTGGCCATTGCCTGGAGAGCACAATCAGTGCAATTACCCCTGCAGCTCAGGGCAGGACTGGCCAGCTCAGCCCAGCTGTCTTCACCAGGAGCCACATGAGAAGATGTCACATTTTGCTGGCTGAGCTGTGCTCAGAGGGAGCACAGGAGCCTCAGCCACCCTGGCTCTTTCTGGAGCAAGCAGGGTTGGCACAGTCTGTCCCTTTTGACTTACCATCAATGGCCATTCTCTCTCTCAGCTCTTGTTCCAGCCTGCTTTGGTGGTCCTCCAATTCTAGCTCTTGGGCTCTGGGTGCAGCAAAAAGTATGGTAAAGAAGCAGCTTTTTTCAATGAAGACATCTATGTTAACCTGATTTCAACTACAAGATTCTGTGTTCTGTTTATCTGGTATTTTCTCCTCAGGGGCTGCCAAAGCTGAAAGCTTTGCCCGTGCCAGCATCTCCAGAGCAGCTCCAGGAGTACCACTGCCACCCTGTACATTGTGTGTGGGGTTACACTCCCCATACACAGCAATGCTTAAGGCTTTGAGCCAGCTGTGCTCTGCTGGTGGCACTCACATTGGAATTCTGCACAGGGCTGAACCCACACATGAAGGGCCTCACCACAGGAGCAGCTCCTGAGGCGAAGGAATGAACACATGAACACATCCAGACAATGACATGTTGTGTCCTGCCGTGCTAGAAGCAGCCCACTGTTGCCTTTTTACCTCCCAGACAGTGTGAGAAGGAAGCATTGCTGCCACAGCACCCAGTGACAAGGAGAGGGACAAGCCAGGGTCAGCCCCAGCAGCACCAGCACAGCTGGGCAGAAACTGGGCTGCAGCTGGAGCCCAGGGCTGGGCTGAGCAATATGGAATTAGAAATGGCAAGGAGCAGCTGCACAGGTGGGAAACCCAGGGGGGAATGAGGCTGCTGAGGCTGCCATCACCTTCCCACACTGCCCACCAGTCGTGGAGAAAATAGCTGAGGGTCACCTCTGCCTGTCCTGTGTCTGCAGGGAGGCAGGGAAAGGGAGCTCCAGCAAACACTGCTTCCCTCAGCCACCACAGTGGCAGCTGAGCTGGGTTTTATTTGCTTCTTGTGTTGGTGTATCTGCTTCTTTCATGCTTGTAGGGAATTTCTAGGTCTTTTTTCCCCACATCCAATGAAAACAGATGGGTTTGTCAGACTGTTTTTCTTCCCAGAAGAAGGTGCTCATTAGACCCACATGATGTGAAGGCATGGCTCCTCTGTGCCACAGTGGTTCAGAGTGTCATCCAGAACTGAAATTCTGAGCCACTGGGAGAGGGCAGGATGAGGAGGCCTCAGCTGCAGATCTGTGTTCAAAACAGGCTGTAGCTACTCTGGATTTTATTCCTCTGCTGTCTCAAGTGCAGCACCCAGGAAGGTGTTGAGGTGTATTGTGAGTTGTGAGCACACCTTTTCCCTCTCCCCTCCCCTCTTTGTTACCAATGCTTGTTCTTACTTACATAATCAGGAGCTCAGACTCGTAACGCATCAATTTATTCTTCTCCATGACCAGCTCAAACCACTCATGTAGCATCTGATTTTCATCCTTTGTGCCTGAATCTGTGGGAAACAGGAGACTTCAGTGTGCTTCACCAGCTTTCTTTCCAATGCTTTTGCCAACCAAGTTCTCCTCCAACAGCCCTCCTGTGTAAGCCTGCCTGACTTCAAAGGGAGCTGGTTTTGGTGTGTGAGACTCACCCCAGTCATGGCTGAGTACTGCAGGTATGACATTTCTGTCTGGTTTTGGTTGACAGTTGTGGCTTATTGCAGCTAAAGATGCACTGGATTTTAAAGCCTTTTTGTTCTAAAGCTTTTCCTTTCCAATAATCACCTGTTGGGCACGATGTCTGTCTCTCAGCTCTGCCTTTGATAAGACAGGGTCTCTGCTGAAACTGGGCTTCAGAGCTGAACTGTGTCTAAGTGGATATTCCATTAACACCATCAGCCTTCAGATGCACACACAGGCAAGTAGCAGCTTAATCCCTGCTTCCAGTGCACTTCAGACACACCACCAAATCCTCTGCAAATTTCCCTTCACGTGTCAGCTGGCCTCTAAATCTGCAGCTGCTTTGAAAGACAAATCTGTGATAACACTTTGGGCCAGGGAGTCAGTGACAGACAGCCTTTCTCCCAAAGGGTGGATCTCTTTCATTGGGTAAGGACCTTTACTCTCCTAAAATACCATCTGTACAAAACTCTTTGGCAGTGAAGAGCCCCTGGGTGTTTCCAAGTGGCAAGTCAGAGCACATATGCATTTCTTTTCCTTGCTGTCCTTTTTCACATCCTCATGACTTCACATTTTCCATTCATTTTTTCACCTCCCTTCGATGCAGAATTACAGCAGCACTGATGGCACTGCCAGCACACCTCCCACATCTGTTCTGCCCATTCCTGCTGCTGCCACACAACGGTGACCACTCGTAGGAGGCAAATATCTCACACTGCTCCAGGCTGAGGCTGCAGTCCAAGTGACACACTGGCACCTTCAGAAGCAGAAAGCCAGCAGCCAGCCCTGCCCCAGCCCATGGTATTTGCACTCCCCACCACACATGGAAGCAGAAGTAGCCAGATTTAGGATGAAGAAAAAGGAGTGCTGCCAGCAGGTGGGGAAACAAGCTCTCAGTCCCTCCTGAGTCACAGTGCTAGGTAACCAAGAATAAAACCCCCACCATAAAACCAGCCTGGCTCTTTTCTGTGGATGGAAGCTCATATGATTTCTTCTACTTTAAGAGGGACAGCACCTTTATTTTATACGACTGAGAGCACTGAAACTTGACCTTGAAAGTTCTCTGGTTAAAGCTCCAGAGACACCAATTACAAGAAGTATCATTAAACTGGATTACCAAGGGGAGAGACAGCCAGAGTCCTGGGCAGCTCAGCAGTGTTCCCAATGCCTTTCTGCTGTCATTTCAAAATGTGCTTCAACAAGTTACCCTCTTGTCTCTACAGCTTCAGCTGCCCCTCACTCTCAGGTCAGAGCCAGGCTTTGACTCCACTCCAAAGCAGCAGTTTAAAGCCCACCTCCCTGGGGCAGCAACCATATCAGCCAGTGAAGCCCTTCAGCCATCTGCCTGGGGCAAGGGGGATTGCTGGGGTTTGGGATCCCCTTTGCATGCCTTCCCCAGGCAGCACCATCCCAGGGAGCCCAGGTCACCTGGGCCCCCACCCCAGGGACAGCAGTCAGGCTGGCAGGGCTGCAGTCTACAGCTGTCATCAGGACTTGACCCCAACTGCAAATGACCATCAAACCTCAGGATAAGAGTAGGAGAAGGCAGAGCAACCTCCCTTCTATTCCTGCCTGATCCTATTAAAACTTGGCAGTAATGGATGTGTTCCTGTGGGATCTTCCAGGTCAGCAAGTGCTGATAGGAAGTGTCTTCCCAGAGGGACTGCAGGAGTGCTCCGTGCTGGAACGTGCCAGTTTCTCACCAACCCCGTTCAGGGATGCAGCATCTGTGTTCAGAGCCTTGGATCTTTGAACACCACCATAAGAAATGGTGGCATCATCAAAATTTGATCTATTTTACTGCCAGTAAAAACACTGCAATTGCTGTTGTGCGTAAGTGCAGCACAGACACAAAAGGTTTCTGTTCCATTTCTGCTGTCTCCTTGTTGGGGCAAAAATCTTCCTTCTTTTAACCTTTCCTCTTTACACTTTAAAAACTCTGTGTCTCTAATAAAAGACTGTGTACTGTAGGTTGACTGAGGTAAGCAAAGATAATGCACTTTGCAAAAAACCATTCATTTTCATGAAATCCTCAAAAAGATGAAATAAAAGTAGCCCTTGTTTTGCCTCCTCCTCCATCCCACAGAATGCCCCCAAGTGTTCCCAGTGGCATTTTTTCCCTGAGCTTTTCAAATGTTTGTTACCAGCAATGTTCATACTTATTTAAGTCTGGTGGAGTGCTTGATGTCTTCCAAGGGCAGAACAAAGCAAAGAAGCCTTTTGGATGATGCAGTTTGAGAGATTTTTTAGCAGGTTAGAGGGAAAACAGTTTGTGGGTGTGTTCTGTGAGCCATGTTGGCTTTTCCCTGCAGCGTTGCTAAAGCCAACCTGTCCTCCTGGTTTACCTGAGTCTCCTGTGACTGAGATCCCTTTGCAAGTCAGACATTCTTCTAATTACATCATAGGTATTTCTATTTCCATCACTTTTGAGGGAATTGTAAAGGCTGTGGAGGAGTATTTACTGAACACTCCTCTCAAAACCTGAACCTTCTCAGACTGATGCTTCACTGTCCCTTCTTACAGCCATCACCCAGTGAAGGGGTCTTGGCCAGTTTGCCCCTTTTTAGGTACAGTCAAACCTCATATTCCTTATTTCCACAGGCTTGCACCTGATTTCTTTTGACTCTGTTGGAAATCCCCAGACTCCTTGGATATGTTTTTTGTGAAATCAAAAGCTAGCTACAACATGTGCAGATATTTATTCACCTTCCAAAGCATGGAGACATTCCCTAACCTTCTCTCCACGTAGGTTTTCTTCTTTGCCAGCATTGTTCATGACTTGTTTAGTCAACTGAGCCCTTATGCTAATTTTAGTGGAAAACGTGCTTTGAGATTTTTATTTCTGTATTTTCCTGTAGGCAGATGCTCTCCATAAGCCTTCACAAATGTCAGTGGAAAACAAAGCAATGGTACATCAGTGATTTGTTATTTGGTATTTTGAAGCAGAATAAAGGAAATAACGAGCATGAAAAATTATTCACAGGACTGATATTATTTCTTCTCATTTTTTGGGAGCGTTTTTTGGGGGGTTTGTGGTTTTTTCCCCTAATGCATGAATTATTGTCACTACAATTACAGGATCATCAAAACCTCATTTTGCTCATCAGTCTTCATGGCAGTTGTTTCGCACCCACGCATGTTCTCTTCTAATTCAGCTGAGGAGCTAATGAATAACTCCCCCTAACAAAGGGGCCATTCATCCCAGGCTCACAGAATTATTAGAGCAGAGTTGCGTAAATGTCACTGAAAACTGCTGTTTGCAGGCCTGCCTCTAAATTTGGTTATTCACAACCTTTGCAGCTCAATATTATTGCTGAACTGTGATCGTTTGCTAATTACCTTAATAATGCCTATTAAATCACTTGAATTGCATAAGCTCAGACCTGCTTAAATACAACTTAACCTAATAAACACTGGTCATTCATTAAAAGGTAATGCTCATTATTTTTAGGAAGCTGGAACAGAATATTAAACCCACCAATTCCTGCATCATTACACGTTTGTTATTGAGAGCAACAAAGCACTCACATTTTGTCTGGGAAGCTCGTGGCTTCGTGCTTCTGCCCCAGCAGAGTTATTGAGAGACAGTAACATCCTACCTTTCAGCATCTGCCCTGTTTGTAACTGGCCACCTACACACAAACAATCAACAGGGAGAAAAAAGCAGTACTTTCACCTTAATGAGGGCAATCCAATTACCAGGGATGGTAAGAGAATGAGAGGCATCGATCTCTTGGCAGGCAGCCTTCTTTAGGAAATGTGATTGTCAAAACAGCAACAACAAGAAGTGGCTCTAGGCCATTTATCCTGGTATTTGTGTCTATCCCAAGAGCTAGAAGCTTCTCATCCCTCTGTATTTTTGAGGTTTACAAAGAACAACCACCTTTATACAGATCAGAAGAAAAAAGCCAACTCTAAATTCTCCCAGCCTTTTTAGCAGACTTTCTCACGGGCAGCAAAGGGGCTGCTGTTTGATAAAGGGTTATGATTTCATTTAAGAAAAATAGATGGTAAATTTGAAAATAAAATTTGGAAGAGGCTGACACGGTCAATTCTAGGAAATGAGTTAATAAATATAAAAGGTTGGGCGAATGCTCTCTTGCTGAACTGATTAGTGCAGTGTCAGAATAGCTGCTATGAAATATGGCATTAAAAAGGCCAGCAGGGAGGGGTTGGACTGGATTGCCTGGTTAAGACAACAACAAGATCAGGTGCCAAAACATATCTGGGTTTTCCATGTTGTGCAGCTGCCTGTCAGGAAAACACCAGGCTCTGTTTTCTGAAGTGGAGGTGAATAAAGACACGTTTGCATTCAGGCTGTCAGTGCCTTCAGCACAGCCCCACAGGGGCAGGGCTCACACCCCCAGCCCCATTCTGAGCCTGGCAGGAGCCCCTGGGGGTCCTGTCCCTCTGCTTCACCCCGTGTGAGCTGGGCAGCAGTGCCAGGATCCCACAGCCCTGGCTGCTGGGGAGTGTTGGCTCAGGTGGGGGGACACCTGAGGGGGACACCCCTGTCACCACCTGCCCACTGGGGGAAGAGCTGTGCCTCTGGGGTCTGGGTGTGTGCCTGCAGGCTGCTGTTGCTGTAGCATGGCCACTGGCTCTAATCATATTAATGGCATTTCACACTCCAGGAAAGGCATTAAGGGCTCTGTTACTAGGCATGGGCTGCTGCTGGCTTGGTAACTGAGACACAGCTCCTGGAAACCTCACTGGTTCCCTCCACAAGATGAAATTAAGCTCAGGATGGGAATTGAATAAAAAAAAAAAAAAAAAAACAAGAGGGTGGTGTGGTGTTGGGGGAAATGTCAATTCACATTCAAAAGCATTGTCATTAATTCCAAATCTGTGATAACCAACAGAAAATTTAGAGCATTCAATGTAAAGGTGCCTGAGCTAACAGACAGTTTGAGAAAAAGGCTTATCAATCATTTTTGTCCTGCCAGTTATCGTTCCTTTTCGGATTTTGCACCAAACTATTTCCATGACAACCATTAAAAGCCTCTGCTTTGGAGCAGGTTAAAAATCCCACCACTAAACAAGCAAACTGCTTTGTGTACCTGCTTCTCCTCTTAGTTCTCTCTCCAGCTGGACACCAAAAATCTCCAAAGTTCTTTGTCTTTCCTCCAGTTCTTCCAGCTGGCGCTGGATTGCCTGCAGAGATGGAATGAGAGAAAAGCTACAGACACAGCTCCCAAATCCAGAGACAAAAGATGGTCTCAGCTCTCAGAGAAACAGCTTGGAAAGGGCTCGGAGGAGCCGTGGCTCTTGCCAGCTCATTGAGTGCACCAGGCACCTAAGGAATGTAAGTGTGCCACCAGGCGTCTATCACAATTTTATGTAAGCATCACAGGCACCAAAAGAACCTCAGGTTTTCCTGAGTTTTAGCTCTCCCAGTGTCAAAAGAGAGATCATAGTGTTTCTGTGCCTCACAAGGTGTAGAAAGAGACATATATTCTAAGATATTACATTAGTAATGCTCATATAAATAGGGATGGCTTACAGCTGGAAAGCTCTGCTTGCTATTTTATTGTCCAGGGGATTTTGTTTGGTTTGCTTTCATATTTCACCAGCTTTTGACCCAGAAAGAAAAGGGTCTAATAGCTGTGACAATTCAGTGGCACTTCGGGGAGGATTTCTACATCCATTGTCCATTCCCTTTGAAATAAGACTTTTAGAGGTGTGGTAGGGATAAAAAGCATGAAACACCTTACAAGGTTGAAATGTCAAAGACAGATGCTCAGCAGTTCCCATTTCAGGCTGTGTTAGGGCATTCCAAGCCAAGCCCTCAGCAACAGCCTAACAAATAGGAAAGATCATTCCAAAAGTTTGGACTTCAATGTCTGCACAAAGCATTAAAACAAGAATGGTCACATCTGCATCTAATGTTACCTGGAGATCATTTACAATTCCCAGATAAAAAACTAAAACATAGCTCCTCTTCCCGTGCATGGAGCAGGATACATCTGAGATCAAATTGTGCAGAAGTGCATTTACAAATCTTAAACTGTAATTGGAAATAATCACACATCAGCAGAGTCCAGAGCTTTCCCAGCATTTTCTGAATAGCCTGTATAAAATGAAGTGGCTTTCTGTCATTAAGGGGAAAAAATGATTCACTTTGGTTGTTGTAGCAGGGAGAGAACAAAAGCCATCACTGTGTTTTTGTATCCTCCTGTCATGCACAGAGGTAATGGCTGAGTTTCTTACATCCTACATGGTTGATGTTCTTTCCCCTTTCTATCCCTCTTCAGTTCCCTTCTCTTATTGCCAGCCACTATTCCCTCTTGTTCTTCATGCTCATTTACCAAACCATGATGGCAATTAGGATGATCTCCAGGGACTGGCAGGGGTTTGTCCCCCAGAGAGAGGCAGGGCCCTGGCACAGGCACCTTCCTGCTGCTGCTGGCTGGGGGATTGGCACAGAGGGCAGCGAGCCATGCTGAGGAGTGAGGGGAGCTGCAGAGCCCCTTTGGGGTACCCCATCCTCAGGAGTCCCTCCTGGCAGGCAAAGGGGACTGCTGCAAGCTGCATTTTCACCTGTGCTTTGTGCAGCCTCTTCAGCTCCTCCTGTTTAATCAACTGCTTTGTCTCCTTCTCCAGCTTCCTCCTCTTCCTGAGAGCCCTTTTTGCCTGTGAAAGACACAGAGGGAAAGAAAAAGGCAATCAAAGCACAGGTCTGCCATTGCAGCTTTCCTCAAAGCTCCCCCAGAATCACAGAACTGCTGGGGCTGGGACTGAGCCCTGGGCACAGTCTGAGCCCATCCCCTGCCCAGAGCAGGGTCAGCTACTGCAGGCTGCCCAGGGCACAGGGAAACAGCCATGCAGGAGCACTGACATGCATTTGCCAGGCTGGCTTTAGAGCTTCACCAGCTCCTGAGGCAGCCCTAAGTGGGGGCCACACAACCATTTCCAAATCCCAAAGCTGACTGTGTACAACACCCACCACACAGGGGCTGGGGAAAGCACCCCTTGAAGGAAATTCAACCCATTTCCACTGCTACAGCTACAAAGGGGCAAATTCTCATCATGGGACAGCACTGGAAGCCCTGAGAAACCCCCCCTGGAGCCATTTCTGTGCTGCATTACAGAGCTCCTGGCTTTTCCCCAGGGCACCTGCTGCTGCTGGCAGGTCAGGGCAGCACGTGCTGCAGGGCTGGGCAGGGCATCACCTGCCAGGGGCTCACCTGCCAGGGAATCACCTGCCAGGGAATCACCTGCCAAGGAATCACCTGCCAGGATTCACCTGCCAGGGAATCACCTGCCAGGGGCTCACCTGCCAGAGGATCACCTGCCAGGGGCTCACCTGCCAGGGAATCACCTGCCAGGATTCACCTGCCAGGGAATCACCTGCCAGGGAATCACCTGCCAGGGAATCACCTGCCAGGGAATCACCTGCCAGGATTCACCTGCCAGGGGCTCACCTGCCAGGGGATCACCTGCCAGGGGATCACCTGCCAGGGGATCACCTGCCAGGGAATCACCTGCCAGGGGCTCACCTGCCAGGGGCTCACCTGCCAGGGAATCACCTGCCAGGGGATCACCTGCCAGGGGATCACCTGCCAGGAAATCACCTGCCAGGAAATCACCTGCCAGGGGATCACCTGCCAGGGGATCACCTGCCAGGGGATCACCTGCCAGAGGATCACCTGCCAGAGGATCACCTGCCAGGGGATCACCTGCCAGGGGCTCACCTGCCAGGGAATCACCTGCCAGGGGATCACCTGCCAGGAAATCACCTACCAAGGGATCACCTGCCAGAGGATCACCTGCCAGGGGATCACCTGCCAGGGAATCACCTGCCAGGGGATCACCTGCCAGGGGATCACCTGCCAGGGGATCACCTGCCAGGAAATCACCTGCCATTTCTCCATCTTGCCTTTGACCCAAGCTGTGCTGAATTGCCTCAAGGCTGTGGTGTGCCCACTTTTGAGAGGCAGGACACATGAGCACCTTAGATGGGACAAAATTAAAGAATTACCCAGCCAGGAAGTCACTAAAATGTTTCCCACCAAGTTTTGCCAGGTACAAATGGTGGCACTGGTGCAATAGCAGCCAGAACTGGCACGAAGAGGGATGGTAGGAGGCAGCTGAAAGAAGCACAGCCAGTGGGGAATGTGCATCAAAACCGAACCCCTGGTAATGCCCACGTGCTACAGCTGATCCCTCTTCCCATTTCTGGCAGCTTTCCTGGAGCTCTGCCTGCTCCCTGCCTGGCCCTGCCCTCCCTGGGACTGCCTGAACTGCTGGGGCTCCCTTCTATCCACTTTGCTCCCACGTCTCCCTTCTTCTCTCCATTTTATTTAAACCTTTTTCAATTCACCATAACATCACTGTACTACAGATTGTCTTTCCTGTAAGAGGAAAGATGAATGAAGAATCCTGCCACCTCAGCACAGCCTGACACAGAGCCACTGGGGACAGGTGCTGCCACACATTGCTGTGCTTTGGCTCCACTTTTTCCATTCCAAGTCCCACTTGGCTTTCATATTTTTCAGTCTTTTTCAGTACTTTGCTTTCCTTCCTCTTCCCCCCAGCCCCAAAGGCAGCAAATCAAAATACTATACAATAAATACTGTACTATAAATCACATTTACTGCTATCCTGCACAGGAGAGAGGTGTAACAGATTTCTGAAGAGCTATTCAGACAAGAGAAGCTGTGTTTCCTCACCTCAGAGCTGGGTGTGGAGGGTCCAGGGTGCTGCAGCCCCCCAGCTCCTGCTGGCAGCCCTTTGGGGCACAGGGTGTGACTTTGTCCCCATCAGCACAAGTGTGGGAGCCACAATCAGAGTGTTTGCCAGGCAGCCTGCCTGCAGCACTTCTCAAATGAATCTGTGCTCCCCCAAAGGAAATCTGCATCTCTTTGGTTTATTTTTTCCAATAGTTTGCTTCTTGCCCTACTCATTAATGCCACTTAAGAGTCAGCTTCAAAGCAGTTTCAGTGAAATATTTCTGTTTGTCAGGTGAAGACCTCCTCTGTCAGGGCTGGCATAACCAGGGGAAATGGGAGGTCCAAAGAGGTAAAAGGAATGCTGATGTGCATCTGTCCTAATGTATTTTCTCTCAGTGACATGCAGCCTCCTGTGTTCCAGTCCCACTCTGAGAATTGCTGCGTGTTTTAGGTCAAAGTCACCTGATGAATTTTAAAGGAAACACCTTCCTGTTTCCAGCTCCAATTACCTTGTGTGTTAAGGAAGGCTTGGATTCAAACTCCTCATCAGAGGATGAAGTAGAACACTCAGTAGCTTGTTTTCTGACAGGTATGTGTTCATATCCTAAAACACAATGACAGAATGGTCAGTGAAGCAGAAAATACTGTTCTTGTACCTAAACAGACACTTTGCACCTGCCCTGAGCTCTAATCAGCAGCACCTAGAGCAATTTGGAAATTCAGCTGACAGCACTAATTAAATTTTTTATCCCTGTCAAGAACCGTCTGGCCATCTATTTTATTTTCTTTTTTTCTAGGTACCACAAACAAATAAATGAATTCCTTGAGCCCCCTGCATGCAGCACGCTGTTCTGAATGCACTCAGCTTTCATTAGAATGAATATCTGAAGTTAGCCATGTTACCCAAATGATTGTGTAAGGCTCACTATACAGTGTAATTGAAGGCACAAAGTCTGAGCCAGCTCTTAAACAAATTACCCTTATGTGGCTTGTAGCATCTGGCACCCATTTTTACTACATGACATCTGCTCAGTGTAAAATAGTTGGCGTCAGAATGTCTGGTCATATAAAAAAATCACAAATGTAATCAGAAGCAAATGGACTAAGAGAGCAGGGCTTTATCACACAGCCTCATGCAACATAAATATTTCATTAATGATGTCTAAACAAATGTCACTTATTTTTCTGCTTTAGGAATATTATCACATCATTGGGCTGTTGATTAAAATGCCATAAGAAGTCAGGAAAATCTGTACATCACAACAATACACTCCATAAGGAAAACTCAAAGGCTGCCTTTGGAAGAAACATGCTTTCAGAATTATAAATTAAATTACATTTAATTGCAGCAATTTTATCATGCCTGTTTTTCCAGCATCTTGTTTCAACTGGGTGTAAATATTTGAATTTCTTCTTAATTTGTCTAATGCGTGGCTTCATTCTCTGTAATTCAGAGAATAAAACCTCCTTGGGAACATCTGTCTCTGTGCTTCAACCTGCTGCAGGGTTAATGATTAACAGCTGGCCATCTTGGAAATGCACATAATTTAAAGCCAACACTGTTGGTTTTCCTTTGTGTCTACAAGGCAACAGTTGGCTTTCTAGGTGTATTCAGATTCAAATCTCCCACTGCAATGTTTCTTCTTTGCCTTGCCCTGGGTCCCAGGGCTGAAGTAGAACCTTTGCCTCCAGCCCTAATTTAAACTCAGGATCCATGAGACATCCCAGACAGTAAAGCAATTAAAGCAGACCCAGGTAATTTGAGGCAGAAATTGAGATTTTTTTCCCCAGTGGTCTCAGTTTTAGAAGCACCCAGTCCTTGTGCTCAGCGAAGCTGCCAGCTCAGAGGGCTCAGGGGAGCAGACCTGGCTCCTGCCATCCTTTTTGGGGGGCAGCAGCCCCCCAGGTGGGTCTCACAGCCCACACCTCCCCGCCTCGCAGAGCCTGGGGAGGGACACAGCTCCTGCAGGGACCTGCCAGGGCCAGGGCTCAGGGTGGGGGTCACAGCCCTGCCACCCTGCCCGTGCTCTGCAGCCCCAGCACTGCCCCTGTGCTCAGCAGGGACAGCCAGGCACGGCCCTCCCGGGGGTGGGAGCATCAGCCACTGCTCCTCTCAGTGGGGAACTCCCCCACCTCCCTTTTCCCTGTGAGAAACTGCCCCGTGGTACCAGGAACCACCCTGGGCAGGCCACCAGAGAAATGACATTGCACAAGGGGCAGAGGGCAAGGCTTGCAGCCTGGCAGGGCTGGAAACACGAGCAATCACACACTCCCTGGCTTCTCCCAGCTCTGCTGGGAATGAGCAAGAGCTCCCTCCCTCTGTCCTCCCCTTTGGGTGTATCAATAATTTAGGAAGCGTTACAAGGTCTGGAGGAGAGGCAGCCTGCTCCCTACAATAAGACAAACAAACAACAAAAAACCCCAAAGCAAAACCCAAAAAACCCCTCCAGCCAAAGAGGGTGGGATAGGCAGAGCTTGGCCAACAGCTGTGAGAATTTGGACAAAACAAACATAACAATGTTCAAACTTAGGAACTTTACTGAGTCATTAGAATCTGAAATTTAGAACTGCAGTACTAAAGTTAGATGATAATAATTTGCCTCCAAATAGGACAAGCCTAAAGCTTGAGCTGCTGCAGAACTGATCTCAAAAATGTAGGTCTTTTCCAAAGATTAACTCAAGTCTTCTAGACTTGGGCTTCCACTTTCCAGGCATCTCATTCCTTGAGACTGGGAGTTATCTATTGCTTAGTTCCTATTTCCTGAGGACTCTAGCATCTCCCTCTTTTCCAAATCAGCATGTGTCATACTGGAGCTTTCCCTCCCCCTGGAACAAGCCCTCAGGTGAAAGTGCAGTGCTTTTGAGAGCCTCTCCCTCAACAGGAACATCCAGGGTCCTCATTTTCCCAGGAAACCTGAGGTCCTCTGGAAAACAAGGGAGGTGTGCCGTGAAGAGGCCCCCGAGGTGATCCCTCGTGTTAGATGTGGGAGCACTTCTGATTGTCCTGGAGATTCCTGGGGAAAGCCCAGCCCTGGTGTCACTCTGGCTGTCCCAGCTCTCTGCCCTTTCTTTCCTGGGGTGTTTTTGTGTGATGGAGCTGCTGCAGCCTGCACACACAGAATGTCTTGGAGCAGGAGCTGCTCTGGTACCGTAATGCTGCATTCACCCGTTGGCTTCCTCCACAGGTGCCCAAGATTGCACAGTTCTGTAGAGTCCTGGATCAATCCTGACCACTGTGGGAACTTCAGTGTTCTACCAAAGAGAGAGATCAAGTCACACACATCTCCTGGTGCCCAAAATGAGGTGGGAGCTGGTAGGAAAGGCAAAGAATGGCCAGGAGGAATCCAGGAGAATGACCAGCAGAAAGAGAGAGAGGACTTGGCTGTTTGGTTCCACATCTCTGCCTCTCCACATACTCCTCATGTGGTCTTATGCATGCAATTAATTTTCTGGTGCCTCAGCTCCCCTTCTAAAATACAAAATCATGAGTGCAAAAGCAGTGTCCTCCCTGAGCAGAACGCTGCAAACACACAGACCCTCTGTGACAACAGTGCACTGAGGGGAACCTGAAACATTTGCCAGCAATCCCTTCCCCTTCCCCTGCACAAACCCAGCAAAGAGAGCTCACAGCAGGGCAAATTTTCTCATCAGCTGAATTGGTTATCCTGCTTAAAGCAGCAGTAATTAACATGGCACTTTGGTGTTTTTTTTGAATTTCAAAAGGTCAGGTAGGCTGAGGGAGAACAGTTAGCCATCTGATTGAACAATTTTACTGATCAGTTTTTTGGGGGGAGTTTCACTGCAGGTTGGAACACAAAGGAAGCATCAGGGGACAAAAGCCTTTAAGGTATTTGTGCAGTAAATCAAAAATCTGGAACAGCACTTAGGAAGCCCAGTGTGGTTATTTGTGGATGGTTGTAGATTCTACAGGCAAACTTTGGATTTGTTTTTTTTTAAACCAGCCTCTGACTGAAAAGTTTGCAGGACCCCCGTTAGTTCGGTGAGCTTTGTCCAGGTCTCACACAAGTGAGATTTCTGCACAGCCCCACATTCCCAGGTGTCTCTGAGGAGCAGCTCTTAGGAACCAGAGGGAAGTGTTAGGCAGAAAGCCTTGAAATCAGGCTGGCCATGGGAAACTGGGATGAGCCATGTGGAAGGTGCCACTGCAGCGTGGGTTTGAACCACAGGCAGGGTGCTGCTGAGATTCTTCATTTTTGTGAGGATTGCTTCTTTGTGCTGAGCTCCAGCTGGGGGCTGAGCCCGTGGCAGGGAGGGAAGGATGGGAGGACAGAGCATGCTGAATAGCAGGAGTGGTTTCTGAGGGTTTGGTTACTCCTTTCCTCTGGGATGAGCTGGCCCAGGCTCACCTCCAGCCCATGGGCTTCCATCACCCAGCTCATTCCCTGGATCCACAAGGCACTGAGGGACAAAACACCTGTGCAATGCAATCCCTGCCACACCTGCACACAGCCAGTTTGGCCCCAGCAGGACAGGAAAGCCCTACTGCAAAGAGCAGGGTTAGAAGGAGCCCCATTAAATGGGCTTCTGCAAGGTGCTGGCAGGACTTTTTTCCCTTAAAGAAATTTTCTGAAATTCGTGGTAAATTTCAAGAGAGGAAAATAGTACCAAGAAGTGTGTGCTAAAGCTTGTCATCACTTCATGGCCAAAGTTTGCCAAGGCTGGGCCTCTGACAAGTGCCTCTGTGAGACACAAATGCCATTTCTGAGAGTCAAACAGGACTCAGCTCTTTACTAGTTTTACTAAATATAGATTTACTCAAATAGGAATGTTTTAAGAACTTTAGAGAGCTACAATGTTGAAACATTGAAGATAACAGATTACTGGGCAAGTAACTCAATTAGAGCTTCATTTTCTCTTTTTTTCCTAAACAGACTTTGCATTGCCTATATTCAATAATATTAGTAATATATTTAATCATTTAATAATTCCTCCTCTGGCTTGCACAGCAGAGGAATCCAACACGTTACACCAGCATGTTATTTCAAAATATTTTCAGCATAAATCAAGTTTAGCATTATTCAAACTGGCAAGAGCTTTTCCCATTCCAGTATGAGCCCAACATAGCAATTACTGCAATGCATTTAGTTAAGAGCAAGTCAGGTTGGCTCAGTTGATGAGCACAGACTCTGAAAAGGCCTCCCATTTAAGAACACGGTGAGATGTGTGAACTTGCAGCTCCCTGGGGCTTCACTGCTGCCCTCAGCACCCTCTGGCCCAATGGGAGAGCCTGGTTTTGGGAGTTGTTGGGTCAAGGGTGCTCCAAGGAACGAGAGCAGGAGTGATTCTCTCGGTTTTAAGGAGCTCCAGACCAAGTGCCTGATGTACTGGCTCCTTCTCACAGCGGGTGGCAGCTCTGAAGCAGAAGGGATGCAAAAGGATCTGGCAGCTGGGAACATTTCAGGGACTTCCCATTCTGCACACAGCTTCTATTGCTGAGGCACAGCAGCGATTTTGGGGTCCCAGCTTGGGTTGCAATTCCATAAAGCAAGAGACAAACAGCTGTGCTGACAAAATTCAGGTTATTTAGTTGACAGGCTAGTTATTTAGTTAACAGGTTATTTAGTTAAATAGCTGAGACTTTCTGCAGTGGGAAGATGGATCACAGAGAAAGGTGGGTGCAGCTCTCATGCCTCATATGTCACACCTGAATCTGTGCTGCTCTTAATTCTTTCTGAGCCTCTGCTCAGATCACTCAGGCTGCTCTTGGTCTGGCATCAATATTTCTTGGACTTGTCTGCAGTTTTAATACTAACCTTGCTCCAGCAAGCAAACAAGAAAATTGATGCCTTTTAATCACTGCCCAGATAGACTCACAGGTAGGGCAGAGGAGGTCAGTAAGGTGCTCTCTCCTCTCAAATTGAACAACAAGGGGATATTAATGGCACTGCAAAGCTGCCAGAAGTATGTCCCCAGCGTGGTCACTCTGACAGCAGAGCTGAGGAGACACCTGCTGAGGAAGCACCAACACAGCAAAGCTTCCTGCTGCTGCAACCACGCTTCAGTCTCTGGTTCCTCATGGCAGGGAAAACAAACCTGCTCTGCACTGCAAGGACTGGAGGTTTTGGTGCTTGTCCTTCTGCCTGCCTGCTCTAGCCCCCCTGCACAGCTCAGTGTCACTGCAGAAGCTGCTCTGCCCAGCAGGCCACTCTGCCCTGCCACCCCTTCCACCTCCTGAGGGCAATTCCCTGACCAAACGTGCCCCAGCAACAGGGAGCAGCAAACCAAACTTTGGTCCAGCAAGCTGCTTCTGCCTGCAAATCCACTCCACTCCTTTACATCTGTAGCAACTCCTAAACTTTAGCCCCAGAATTGTAGAAAATAACTAGAAATTAAACACAGCACACCACAGATGTGTGCCTGCATGGGCACGTGCAGGTCTTTTAAAGGTTAAGTGCTATTACACAATAATAACAGTAATAAAAATAATGATGATAACAGTAATAATAATAGCAATAATAAAGTAACTCCACTGGGGTCCTCACCTGTGAAAGGATAACACAACCTGTGTGGAGAATGGTCCTTAATGGCAGGCAGAGATGGCACCAAGGAATTCTGCTCCCTCTCCTGAGCTTTGCTCCTCAGGCTGTTGAGGAGTGACCCTTTTTGTGCACAGCCACCCAGACTGTCCCGGGGCTCTGCAGATGAGAGGAGAGGGGACTTGTTCTTAGGGATCCTTGTTTCATCCATGGGAGTCCCTAGAGGACTGTCTTCAAAGGTAAACTTTTCTAGCAGTGCTGGCACTTCCTCCATCCTGGTGCAAGCTGGTTGCTGAGGTATATGGGCTGTCTTGGAGAGCCTGTGGGGTGTGAAGGATTCCTCCTCCCTGTAGTCCCTTGGAGATATCCCTTCTGAGCCCACAGAGGAATGAGACTGATTTGGGTAAGGGCTCCCATCTCCTACATGTTTTCCTGCCCACTCCCTTAGTTCAGGATGCAGTGACTGAGTGTTATTGTTGTTCCTGTTCCTTTGGCTTAGGGAATACCCAGGGGTGCTGGGGAAGCTGAAGAAGGCTTGTTCTGAAGAGGCTTTGGCTATGCTGTCCAAGTCCTGCTTCAATCCTTCTGGAGCTGAGGTCAGAGGCTCCCAAATGGACCTTCTGATAGCATTGGCTATGAGCCTCAGTGGGGACTTTGGCTGGGGGGCTGCCTGCTCCCTGGAAACCACATCTGGAATCCTCAGAGCACCCTTGGTGTCCACTGATGGAGCTGGTGGAGAGCCATCTGCAAACAAGAGAGGCCCAGGACACCCGGAGTGTCTGACCCCCTCTCCTGTCCAGCCAGCATCCTTTTCCTGCCGAGCCCAGGGAGCTCTGCTCCTTCCCCAGCCCGCACTGCTGCCCCCTGGCTCTGTCCCCTCTGAGCCATGCAGGGGCTGCTGCTGCTGCTCTGGACGAAGCCCCAGCCTCTGCTTTCCCTCCTTGAACTCTTGCTCACACTTTTCTCCCGGGTGCCTGGTATCTTTGCCATCTTTCTCTTTCCAGTGCAGAGATGACAGTGCTCTTGTCTTGCTGTTGCAGTGCTCTGGTTCAGAGGTGCATTTCTGTGTTTTCCCCTTCCAGCCCCAGGCTGGGCACGTCCCAGTGTCACTGTCTGTGTCTTCAGGCTCACAAAAATCAGCAGCCAGTGTCTCGGTCCCAGCAGGAGGCTGTGGAGAGCCCGAGGTGCTGCTCTGGAAAGGACAGTGGGGAACATAGCAATGTGTGTCTTCAGGCATCCCCCTGGCTTTTTCTTTCCTTGGAAATACTGGGCTGCTGCAGGGTCTGAAATGTCCTCCTGGAATTTCTGGTGGCTTCTTGTAGGAAGCCAACTGTGAAGTGCATTAAAAAAAAAATATTATTTTAGGGATATAAAAACACTGCTTTGTGTAGCTTCTATTTCATAAAATGTTTTATTCCATTTTAATCTCAGCCTAATAGTAATGAACATAATATTTAATTTATACACAAATACACGTGTAGATGATAATGTGAGAAAACCTTTTCTCCCTAAAGGGCTAATACTTCTCTAGGAGTAGAGATCTAATACTACTGGAAATTTTAATAGTCTGAAAATAATGTTATTCGTGCTAAGCATCTGTCATATCTTTATGAATTACCTTTAATATTTTCTTTAGAAAGAAACAGTCCTATCTCCAGGAAAACAGACAGGAGCAGATCTGCTCTATTCTCCTGTGCATTCCAGCTGCATCACCTTTGAGTTTTGAGCAAGCAAAAGAGACCATTATCCATCCTGCCCAAATGTTTTCCTGATACTGCACGTTTATGTAGCACAGGTAGGAATGGAAGAAGTGACCCAGGAAAGATTATAAAATGTAAAATGGTAACTTCATACAATTAAATTAGCTCCCTCTCCTGATTATTTTTCTTTTGGTAAAGGTTTAAATTCATTACTCCAGCCACCAAAATGTTCTGCTGAAGATAGTAACAGGGATAAATACCCACTTTGTGTGGCCAGCAGAACAAAACTAGAGTTCTCCATTCCTTCTTAAAAGGGAGGCATTTTATCATCAGTGCTATGTGATAATGGATGGTGTGAAGATTGAATTCCTGCTTCCACTTCTGTGCCAGATACCCAAATTCACATGGGTGAAGCCATGAATCTGTCTGACTTTCCATTTCCCAGAAGCACCAGAAGTGAGGCAACAGTGACTGCACTTTGTTTCTCACTTCTGTTCGATGACTAAAGTTCTTACTGGCCAGGATTAAAAAAAATAAATGTAAGAAGCAGAATAAACAAATAAGCACCCTGTTAATCCTCACTCTTCAGAGCAAGGGAAAGGCCTGTAAGCAGTGCTGGTAGAGCAGGAGCTGAGTGCAGTCCCTCTCCTCTGCTCCCCTGGGACCTTCCCTCCTGTCCTGCACCATCTCAGCCCCCACCGTGCGTGGGGAGGAGCTCATTTATTCCCCAGCACAGGCCCAGGGGTCCAGCACTGTGAGCCATGTTCGACCCAAGGGTGAGGACAGCTGTCCAGGGCTTGGAGGATGTGGGCTGGTCCCTGCTCCACCTGGCTCCAGGGACGTGCTGCTCTTTGCTCAGGGTGGGCAGTCACGACCCCAGCACTGCCTGCCCTTCCTCAATCTTAGAAAGCCTAAAAATAAAGAGCCTTCAGAAAACACCCTGGAAATCTGAGGTCCTGGAGGACACAGAAGATGCTCCTGAGCAGTGGGAGATGAGAAGTCCTTTTCCAGCCTAACCTAGTCTGTGATTTCATGACTGATGCACCAGATTAGTGGCTAATGCTGTGTGATTGAGGCCTGAGTCTCACAGACACTCGATTTGGGAATGATCACATCCAGTCCAAGTCCCCCCCCTCCGTACTGCACGAGTCTGGCTCCATCCTCAGGGGTCACTGTGAGGACCAAAGCTGTGCCAAGGAGCAGGGACAGCTGCTGAGAGCAGGCATGGCCAGCAGCAGCCCCAGCCCTTCTGCTCTGCACAGTTCTCCTGGTACCTGGGTTTGGGAGTGCTCCTCTGCAGCCCCGCTCTGGCAGCTGGCTGAGCTCTCCTTCCCGTGTAGCCCAGGTCTCTTGCTGGACAGCAGAGGAAAGCCTGCAAAAGACACAGCTTTACCTTCCCTTTGGCATTGACTTTGTCTACAATGAAGTCTGCAATTGAAGAAGAAGAAGAGTAGAAGATTAAAGAGCCTCCTGGGCAGAGCTCAGCCTGAAGAACTGACCTGCAACACTGAGGTTCATGGCCTGGCTCACAGGTGTGTGTGCCTGCTGTGCCAAACACATGTTGGTATTTTCAGTTCAGGACCTGAACTGAGAATATGAAAAAATGAAACTTCCACTTCTTGGCTGGATGTTGTGAAGCAGCTCTGGAGTTCCAGGAAACTCTCTGGAAAGCCAGTCCTCTTTAGAGGGCTGTTCAGGCAGAGGCAGCCAAAACAACCTGTGACCTCTGACCTTTGGGTAATTCCAAGGATTGAAGGAAAGGGATGACTCCTGAGAGGGCTGTCCACCAGAATGGGACAAAATGGGAAATGCATCCACCTGCAGGCAGCAAGGACAGAAAAATTCTCCCAAGCCAGGACAGCAGGCAGCACGATGGGGGCTCTGCTAGGATCAGGCCAGGTCATTAATTACTAAAGGAGGCAACTTGCACCTGAAGGGAGGCAGGAGAACTTCCACTGCTGGTGCCTGTGGGAGTTTTACATAACAAATTACCTTTGGACAAACAAAAGCATCCCTGATCCAAGATTGTCTCGTGTCCAGCTATGACATGACCAGTATAATTACAGCTCAGGTATTAACTCCCAAACCCAGCCATTGGGTCTGAAATCCATGCCAACTTTGGTTCCTCTACATGGGTGTGGAAAGGTGCATAAGGACAAAAGCAAAACACTCCAGACAGAGAGGACAGTTCCTGCACAGGGACTTGAGCAAAGCCAGGGAGGGAGGCTGCCTTTCCTCTCAGTGTCCCACCTATTTGTACCCAGTCTTGGTGCCACTTGTTATGTTTGATCAGGACTGGGGACACACTGTGCTGGAGCTTGTTGAGGAGCTCCTGCAGGGATGGCAGCCAGGGGCTGACCTTTATATCCTGTAGCTGAGCCACAGGAAAACATGAGAACACACAATTAGGATAAAAAAGCCACTACCACCTCCACCACCACCTGCATGAGTGAGCCAGGGGGCTTCAGCCTGATCCCTAAAGCCTTGAGCCTCCTGGCAGGAGCAAATGTCATGGCTCAGGACACTGAGGGAAACACAAGTGCTGCAGCAGCCACAGCCAGAGCACTGATGAGGGCACAAACCCCCCCAGGGGTCTGCTGGTGCCCGTGGGGAGAACTGCTGCCCAGCCCAGCTCTCGTGGGCAGGCTCACAAGGACAGCCCTGCCCAGGTGAGAACACTGCTCCACACAAAGCCACAGCTCCACACCTGGCACAGTGAAAACACTTTCATTCCCACCAAGAGGCTGAACCTGTATTTTCAGCTTTCAAAACAGGATTTTTTTAAAAAAAAGTATAAATAAAGTTCCCAGGGCACTCTCATGATCCTCTTGGCCCCAAATCCCAAGATAAATGAAGAGCACGGCGTTCCCTGTGGCCGTGCCATGGGGATTGAAGGTTTTGAAAGGTAATATCCTGCTCTGAGCCTTTCAGCCAATATGGCCTTGACACTGATTTCCTCTCCCTGGCTGCCTACCCTGGGCTGTTTATGAAACATATGTGTTTGGGGAAATATGTCTGAAAAGGAGACAGAGGGGTTTTTTCATGTGACTGATGATCATATGAATTCCTTTAATCAAATTGGATTAAATATAGAAACTATGAGTTACAGTCTTCCTCCAGAGAGTAAAAAAGGCCTTTATTCTGCTCCCAGTGCATGCTGGCTGTGCTTTACACCTCATTTTAGCAGCGTACTGGAGCTCCAGGCAGACTCATGCAGCACACCGCTTCCCTCTCAAAGGCTTTTGGCTCCCTCTAGAGCCCTTGAGGCACACGGGAGACTTGGACAAAGTGATGGAAAAATTAATTGGCAAGCCTCTAAGTAATGCCCTAGCTGAGAACAAGCTGGAAATGGGTCAGAATTAAGAGTGACACCCCCTCCAGTCTTCTCTGCTTTCCTCTCTAGCCATCCCTCTTGCCCCACACGCAAACCTGGATCAAGAATCATTATGGATGGATCTTTAAAAACTGAGATCCGTTCAGGCAAGACTTTCACCCCCCACGTGCTTTACAGGAGGCAGAGCCAAGGCTGGCAGGGATGCCAGGGGACTGTGAGGACACCCTGTCCCCCCTTCTCATGCCAGGCATGGGCAGCCCTCCCCCGGGTGGGACCCCCAGGCAGCCTCTCTGAGCAGGGCAAAGCCTCGTGGCTCCTGGGGCAGGGGATCCCTGTCCTCCTGTCTGTCTGCCACAGCTGCCTCTCCAGGGACAGCCCTTCCCAGAGCTGGGTGGGGAGCTGCTCTCAGGAGCAGGGAATAGCCCAGTGTGTGCCCTGCTGAGGTGTGCTGAGTTATCCCACGTGAGAGGCACCCAGGGGACTGTGGGTGGGTGGTGACAGTGCTCATGGGCACCTGACTTGGTGCCAGGAGGAGGAAATGCATCTTATCTCATCGTTTGAGATATAAAATATCCCAAATATCTCCCACAGGGCAGAGAGTTGCAAATAATCTCACAGCTCTCTTGTGCATTCAGAGCAGGCAAGCTGAAAGGCCTCTGCTTGAGCACTGGTCCCATCGTGGGCACAGGGATCCTGCTGGTTTCAGAAGCAGGGCCATAACCTCTCTGGGATGCTGGGCAGCAGCAGAAATGCCCCTGGTAGCAGAGGGCAGCTCAGGGCAGGGTTAGGGAGCAGCTGTCCCCACCATTCCCAAATCCTGCTGTCTCTGTGCCCAGAGACCTTGGCACTCAGTCCCCTGCACAGAGCCCACCCTGCTGCTGCTGCACATCCACGTTTCACACTGCAGCCTGCCAGCACCCCCAGCTCCCAGACACAGCTGCACTCCTGGCAGAGCTCTGGGGACTGCTGAGCCCCTCTCTGCTGAGGCCAGCCCCTGCAGCACCCTGCCAGTCCCCAGGGCACAAGCAGGAAGGTGTGTGCCCTTGCTGAGGGCTGTGCCCAGGCAGCAAGGAGATCCAGCCCCAGGCAGCAGGGCTGAAACAAGGGTGGGGGTCTGGGCCATTCCCACTCTCTGGAAAATCCCTTCGCCCAGGACTTTTCTCCTGGGAAGCTGAGAAGCCTCTGAGAAAAAGGGAAACAACTCTTATCTCATTTGCTTCCCCTGTGTTGTGCTCATGTGGAATGTGTTTGGAGATTGTTTACTCACAGGTGATTGTTTCTTTGAATTCTGCTGGGAGTTGTTTTCACTCTTTGGCCAATCAGGGCCAAGCTGTGTTGGGACTCTGGAGAGAGTCAGGAGTTTTCATTATTATCTTTTTATCCTTCTGTCAGTATCCTTTCTGTATTCTTTAGTACAGTATAGCATTCTTTAATATAACATAGTACCATAAAATAATAAATTATCCTTTTGAGCACATGGAGTGAGATCCAGCACTCCTTCCTCCCTCTGGGGGGAACCCAAACACAACAGGAGCCTTGTCTGGGACCCCAGCCCGGGAGGAAGGTTCCCTCAGCTGAGAGGGGTGAGCACACTGTGCTTCAGAAGTGAACAGAGCACCACCTCTAAAAAACCACTGCATTCCTGTGTGACTTCCACAGGGTCAGCCCAAACCAAGGGAAACTGCTAGAGGACAAGAACCACTAACACTTATTTTCACCATCCCACCTCCTGGGATTGCCTTTCTCCCTTCCACCAACCAGAAATATCACCTGGGGTTTTCTCCCAGCAGAAGAGAGGTGGCAGCCCCGGTGGGAGTGTGCCACCAGGCACCTCCAGGAGCACTCTGGTGAGGGACACCAGGTCAGACCCAGTGTCCCACTGACCAAAAGCAATCAGTGCAGGCAGGCTGGGGACAAAATCTGCAGCTCTGGGACAGGAGTGTGTGCTCCCAGCTGGAGAGCTGGACACCACCTGCTGACGGGTGTAGTGACACAGAAAACAGTCACACAGAAAGGGAGCCTGATCTTTGGAGGCTAAGAAAAGGGAAAGAAGCATTTGGTGTGTTTTAGATCTCTGTTTTCTCAGCTGGTGACTCAAAATACAAAACTAGTAGTGACTAGTGACTCAAAACCACAAAATTCCTAAAGGAAAGAAGACAGACAACTAAAAGAGAGGAAAACAGCATGAACAGAAGATACAATCACTTCTCAGGCTCTACTCACTCGTTTGGATTTTTCTCCTCCAATGCTGATACTTATTCAACGCCGTGGACTGAAAACTGTTGGCTCTCTGGAGTGCTGGGCAGAAACAGAAGGGACACAGGGTCAGCTGCTGCAGCAGAAGCCGGAGGGCAAAGGTGGGGCCGGGGATGAAGCAGAGCGGAGGAGCAGAGCCCGGTTCCCGTGCTCCGAGCCGCCCTGAGCCGGGAGAGGGCAGCGCGCCCCGCCTGGTGCGGGAGCAGCCCCGAGCCCTCCCTGAGCCCGGAGCACACCGGGCACGGGGCAGGAAAAGCTCCTCAGCAGCCAGGGATGGGGGCAGAGTCACGCCGGGGAAGAGAAGGGATAAAATCCTTTGGTGGCTACATGGAGCCCTAAAGCTGCTGGGCACGCTCTGGGGTCTGCTGCTGTCCTGCCTAAAACAAGGGCTCTGTTATTCAAGGGGGATTTAAATTGATGTATAAACCCCCCTCTTTTCTGCTGGGATTAAAAACGAATTTATGGATGGGAGATGGAAAATGAATTTATGGTGGGGGGAGATGGGAAGAAACGAATGCTGGCAGCCTTTTATTTGCTGCAGAACCACGTCTCTGGCTGTTTCCAGCACATCTTTTAGCTCTGACCAGCTCCAGAAAAGTTTCTTTCCGTTTGAGGGCAGATTGCTCCCAAACCTCTCCCCACCTCCCTGCTAGCTATATCCTTTCCTCCCTGTGCCTTCCCTGGCTCCAAACCCGTGCAGCAGCCACCTGCAGAAACCCAAACTGCTGCAGGCAGGGCTCTCTAGTGATTCCCTAGCACCACCCTAACATTTTACTGCTGGGAAAACATCCATCCCCCCGCTGCAAGCCAAGCACGGGGCACAACTCCCCCAGGCCACCCTGCTCTGTGGAAATGGGGCTTTTGCTGCTGTAGCACCAAAAAGGCAGAAAACCCCCCCAAAAAGACAACCTGGCCACGCTGCAGGGAGCGCCCTCCACTTTGGAAAGCCTCCCCCAGTCCTAGAGAGGCTGCTGGGGCAGCCCCGGTCCGGGTACCACCTACCATCGGCCACTTTGGATGCTCGGGAGCTGTCCTGGGCCAGCGGGGGGCTCCTGATGAGCGCTGCCCACCTCGGCGTGGGGCTGGAGCGGGCGGGGGGCGCCGGCAGCGGGGGCCGGGCTTCGCCCACCTCCGAGCTCGAGGAGTCCCCGCGGACATCCGAGTCCAGCTCAGAGCTGCAGGGAAAAGGTGCCAAAAATGTCTGGTTTACGGTCGGCTTTTCGCAAACATTACAATGAATATTAGATGGGTTGTGTTAGATAAGCTATGCTGTATTGATTCTCTTAAGCAGTGTGTTATATATAGGTTTAGGTTACAACATAATGTTAAAATAGAAACTGTGCTATGTAGGATACTATTTTTAAAGAGAGGACTCACACCAGATAGCAGCCACAGGACACCTGAATCTTTCAGAGACAGGGAATTCATTGCCCCATTATCAGAATGAAATGAACTTCTTCCTGCCTCGCTCAGCCCTGGAGATGCTGCCAGGATTCAGAGTTAGAAGCTGGCACTGCCCAGACAGAATGCTGTGTGTGAATGGAATTGATGCACCATGGATGAGGTGTAGGAATGTGCACCAGGCTGTTGCTTTTAAGGGTTAATCCTCTGTTCACGTGGGTTCTTTCTCAGGCTTATTTCACCCAGAAAGAGGCACCTGGACTGTCTGTAACTCTTTGTTTCTATTGTCTCATATTGTACTAATCCAAATTATCCAAATTATTATTACTCTAATTGTATTGCTATTTTTGTAACCATTTTATTATCATTAAACTTTTAAACTTTTCAAAACAAGTGACTGGCGTTTTCCACAAGGGCAAGATGGAAGTGGGACATCTCAGGGGGTGCAAGAGGCACCAGCATGAGCCCTGAGAGCAGAGTGGGTGCTGCAGAGGAAGAGGTGCCTGGCAGCCAAAGCTCACATCCTCATTCTCCTTCTTTCACCAGCATCATGACAGGACTGTTGGCTGTAGGTGCCACCCAGCTGAGCTCTCCCCACCCCATCAGAGTCTGGATCTGCAGGCACAGCATTCAGCAGCTGGAACCCACGTGCAGCTGAGAGGGGCTCGGGCTGAGAGCCCTCCCTGCTCACTCAGCAGGGCTGGGCAGCAGCCTGAACCAAGGGAAACAGCACTTGCAGGGCTGGGGTTGGCCTGCAAACAATGCACAGGGGTCAAAGCTCCACACTCCTCACGTTTCTCCTGCAGAGCTGGGAAAATAAGAGGAGAGAGGAGCCTGGAGGAGAGGCTTGAGGACAGCCACAGGCCCAGCAAGCGAGGCTGAGTCAAGAAGATGGAGAAAATTATAAGCATAAGTCTAGAGAGAGAGGATTGAGTGAAGCTACCTAAGCAGCCTTCAAGTGTGCAAAAGGTGCCTGTAGGAAAGAAGGAAACAAACTCTCCTCATTCCCAGGAGCTGCTGGGCCAGCCCAGGTAACAGTGAGCAGCACAGGGAGGCACCTGAGCTGGTCCCAGAGGCAGGTTATGGCATACTCATGACATTGTGTAAATGTAATTAAAAATACACCACACCAACACAGTGGGGATGACATGCACATCCTGACCTTGCCTCCGGGCACAACAACCTTTTCAGGTGACTGTTAGCCATTTTCCAGAAATCAGGCCATTTCTTTCATCTCTGAAGCCCAGGCTGTAGGGAGCAGACACCACCAGCCCTTCTGCTGTGACCACATTCCCACTGCAGCCACACAGGAGTGCAGCAGGATCCACTCGGCCTCTTTTGCATGCTAACAATGCTGCCAACCTGTCAGATTTCCTGGGTGACTCACAGCTGTGCCTCAGAAGGAGAGGAGCTCACCCCTGAGCAGTGCTGCTGGCAGGCAGAGGAAAGCAGGGCTTTGCTGCCACAGCCCAGGAGCAAGAGGAGGAGGAGAAGGAGAGGCTGTGTGAAGGCACACATTTGGGGAGCACCCAGCAGCCCTGGCCCCAGCCTCACCCAGATGCAACCAGCAGTGCTGGGGACCAGGGCAGGCAGGGAAGGGAGCACCTCTCCAGGTGCCCTGCTCTCTCAGCAGGCTGGAGCTCAGTGGCCTCGGGTGTTGTGCTAAAACACACTTCTCAAGCAATGTCAACCATACAGATAGAGACAGACAGACATGTGTAGAAGTATAAACAGATGAAGGCTTGGATAGCTGAGACCCTGGGGGATGGAGAGACACCACCCTGAGATCGGGCAGAACGCCACCCCAAAGGAAAGAAAAAGCCCTGCATGAACATTGATTGATATCTCTCTGTTCTGAAGAGCAAAACGTGTGTTTTCCTTGGCCAGCAAGGAAGTAAGTGCTCCAGTATGAGGTTTCTCCTCTTGGCTCTGCTGGAAAGGGGTCATTATTCACAGCACCTACAGCCTGAACTGCAAAGCTGTGTCACTGGTGGTTCCCCAGTCCCACCGAGACCCCTCCAGCCAGCTCAGCAGTGCCATTTGTCACTTGCTGCTTCTCCTGTCCCCCCTTTCAGGCAGGGACTGTCCTGCTGGAGCAGGCCAAGGCAGAGGGGCAGTGGGACATTCACCTCGGAGCCCCTGGCACTGGCTGTGCTGGCACCCCCTGTGCCATGCCTGCGGGCAGGGAGCCAGGGCGCTGCTCTCCAGAGCCAGGGGAAGGAGCTGATCCCTCAGATCAGGGGGATTAGCTGGCTCTCATCACTGCTGGACACCAGGAGCTGCAGGGTGTTAGCAGGGCTGTGAGCACACGCTCTGCAGAGGAGCTGCCAGACAGGCAGGAACCCCTTCCCTGTGTTCTCCATGTCCTCATGGACAGGTTCACCCTTCCCTGTAGGAGCACCCAGCACCCACAGGGCACAAACCCCATTTACAACCACCTCAGGGAATAGCAGAAAGTTGCATTTCTCAGGTAGAGGTTGCCTCCAAAAGCTGCACACAACGCCACAAGTGGGTGTTTAGAGGGTGTCAGGAATCTGGATGAGCTTCCCAGCAGAGCAGCAGTGTTTGTAGCAGTTGGTCTCTTGGGTTTGCCTTTTTTCCTTTTTGTTTTTCACTTCCCCTCTTACTGTTTAGCTGTCAGTAAGGAAAAGTGCTTCACTCAGGGGATACCAATCTAATCTCCAGATGGAACAAACTGCCACAGAAACCCTGCCCAAAAGCAAATATATCCTCATGAGTATGTAGAAATTGGGCTTCCTCTGACAGCTCCCCAAGGTTCATCAAATTCCAGATTTCTTGGGGATGGGCAGGCTCTCAGAACCCAGGAGGGTGTGGAGCTGCAGGGTGGGAGGGGGCCACGCCACAGGATGCACCTTCTGCCATAACACACCCAGTGCCCAAATCCCCACGTAACAAAATCTGTCCATTCCAAGAGCTGAACCCAAACTGGTCCCAGCAATGTTTATCCCTCTGATTCAGGCCCCTGTGTGGGATGGGAATGCTTGAACATTTCCTGCAAAGTGATTCATGTGCCTTGTGGGGATTGATGGCTGTGGTTGTGGTTAAGAACAGCTGTTATTCTGAGCATTTGGGGGGGGTTGTTTGGTTCTTTTCTCCCACTCTCCTTATTGTACACACATCCAGCACTATATTTTGTTATGATTTTCCTTAGCATCCCAGAGAAAAGCAAAGTGCTCTTACAGTTTGGTTATGTTTGAGGTACCTGCTGGCATCACTGGTGACCATGACTCGACCAGCCAGGAGGTTGTGCTCAGCCATCTCCTCCTTGGGGATAACCCAAGGAGAAAAAGGAAAAGCAAAGTGCTTTTAGAGGTTCAGTTGTGTTTGAGGTACCTGCTGGCATCACTGGTGACCATGACTGGAACTGCCAGGAGGTTGTGCTCAGCCATCTCCTCCTTGGGGATGACCCAAGGAGAAAAAGGAAAAGCAAACTGCTTTTAGAGGTTCAGTTGTGTTTCAAGTACCTGCTGGCATCACTGGTGACCATGACTCGAACTGCCAGGAGGTTGTGCTCAGCCATCTCCTCCTTGGGGATGACCCAAGGAGAAAAAGGAAAAGCAAACTGCTTTTAGAGGTTCAGTTGTGTTTGAGGTACCTGCTGGCATCACTGCTGACCATGACTCGAACTGCCAGGAGGTTGTGCTCAGCCATCTCCTCCTCAGGGATGACCCTCACGATGGCCCACTCGGGGGAAGGGGGGGACAACCAGTGCTCCAGCTCCTGCTCTTCAGGGATGCTCCTCGCCTTCTTGGGGGAGGTGGGCTCATCAGCCACGGGCAGGCAGCAGCCTGGAAGGCACAAAGGTGACAGCAGGCTGTTAGGGGAGGAGAGAGTCCTTGGGGCAGCTGGCCCCTGCCCTTGAGTGGTCCTTGGCTGGTGGTTTCTGCCTGGGGTCCTGCACTGTCCCCAGAGGCACAGGCAAGGTGTGTGCACTGACAGCCTGGCATGGCAGAAAGGCAGAAACACCCCTCCAGCCCCGTGCAGCCCTGTCAGGGCTCCCCAGCTTGGATCCAGAGAGGAGGAGCCTTCAGGAGCAGCCTCAGCTTCTGCAGCTGCAGGTCCTTACTGTATTTGCTGGGTGCCTGTGGCAGGCAGGACTGATGGATCTGACTCCTTGTGCTCAGAAGGCTAATTTATTATGATACTATATTATATTAAAGAATGCTAGACTAAACTGTACTAAAGAATACAGACAGGATACTGACTGAAGGCTAAAAAGATAATAATGAAAACTCCTGACTCTCTCCAGAGTCCCAACACAGCTTGGCCCTGACTGGCCAAAGAGTGAAAACAACTCACAGCAGAATGCAATGGAACAATCCCCTGTGGGTAAACAACCTCCAAACACATTCCATATCAGCACAACACAGGAGAAGCAAATGAGATAATTATTGTTTTCATTTTTCTCTGAGGCTGCTCAGCTTCCCAGGAGAAAAATCCTGGGTGAAGGATTTTTCAGAAAATGTGACTGTGACAGGTCCTGGCGCTGCTCAGTGGGGTGGACATCAGCCTGGTGCCTGGTGGCAGCAGTGCCACACGTGCCAGCCACACAAGCAGGGATTTATGGGCTTTTTTCCAGCCTCTTATGGAGCTGTGTGTGTGGCAGGAGGCAGATGAACCAGCCTTGCTTGGATGGCTGAACCTTCAGCCTCACCCTGCAAGTTTAGGTCAGTTGAGGACAGCGGGAGTGAGGAAAATCAGCACAGACCCCTGAGGTTGTTCTTGATTGGGTACAGCAAATACAGACCCTGGCTTGTGAAAAGAAGCAGCATCCCAGCAGCTAAACAGTGCTGTCCCTGAACTTCACATTCAGGCAGGGGAAATCAAGAGTAAAGCCATGTTTCCCAAGTGAGTAGGACAGGAGATCATTTCTCCTTGTGAAATCCTTCACTTCTGAGCAACCTTATGTACCCACAGTCTCCCACCCAAGCAGATACAAACAAATCAGCTGCAGAGTTCCCTGGGGCTGGGTGCAGGAGGGACAAATGACCAGCTCCAGGAGAGGGGCTGTGCTTGGCTCACTGCCCATGTGTGGTGCTTTACCTGCACCCAATTCAGCACTGGTGCTTCTAATGTACACCTGTACAGCTGGGGGAGAATATCCAACTTGGGACATGGCTTATGTGCTGATCTCCTGGAACAATCCATCTAGTTAACATCCATTAAACTCCTGTTTAACTTGCAGTGCCTCCACTTATTGCAGGAGTGCACTCACCCCATCCTTCTCTTTGCAGGAGCTTTTAGCTTGAACATGCTCAGGCCCTGCATCCAGCTCCACAGCACCACAGCAGCCACGTGTTTCCTGAGTGCAGAGGTTTCATTTCCTCTGGGAGATGGGAAGGAATTCCTACCTCTCTGATTTTTATGTCTGACTTCTAGTTTGGCCCAACCAGGCCACCCACCCAAGGATGCTGTGGGTTCCAGCAGCTAAGTAAAATTCAAACCCCAAATCCTTCAACTCAACTTCCTCCTTAAAAGATGGTGCACTTTGCATGAAAATCAGAGCAAGCAAACACAAATAATATTTTGCCAGCTCTTTCTATAAATTCTGTACCCATGCTGGCAATAAACACTGCCCAAGCTCACTCCAAGTGGCTGCTAAGGAAAGTCAGTTTTGCCTTTGGCTTGCACACTCAGTGTGTTCCTTCCCACCCCACTCACTCTGCTCTCCCTGCCACGCTACCAGGAAAGAGGACAAAACATGTTTATGACTAACAGACACACAGCTGGAGACCCTCAAAACCCACAGACAGACAGACAGACAGACTGACTACCTCCAGTGATTCCTGGCATGGTTCCTGAACGTGAACACACTTCCAGCCCACAGGTCCCTCTGCAATAGCTTGCTGCACATCCAGGTTCCAACCATCAGGGACATGTAGCAGTCAGAGCTGGTGAAGGACCTCAGGGTGCCACCCAGGACACCACTGGACAGTGATGGATGGCACCATTACCTCTCTGAAGAGGTAAATTTCTGTGCTTGCTTTTTTCCTATTGCATTCTTCTTTATTTTATTTTTTTGTAAGTTTCTGTCTGGCATCACAATCTCTCCCCTTGTTGAACTCTGCACCCAGGAGCTGACCCTCTCAGAAAGCTGTTAGAACAGCACAGTCCTTTCTGAGCAAGTTGAGTTCACATCCACGGGGACACCAAGCAGGTGTAAGACCAGCAGCCCTGCCCGTGGCAGGAGGGTTGGGCTTGTCCTCTGCAGATCCCTTCCCACTCGAGGATTTGAGAGCCAACCCTCTCCTCACTAACATCTTTATCAGGATTTGTAGTGAGACACAGAAATGCAATGAATGAGTTGCACTCAGCTCCATCAGAACAGAGACTGCACCACCTGGGTGTTTCAGTGCCCACCTGGGCACGTGAGCTCCCACGCCGGCTCACACATTCTGGAAAGCTCCATGGCAGAACCTGTCCCTCATCACAGGGCTGCACCTTGGCTAAGGGGCTCAAACAGAAAGCAGAGATGTCCCAGATGTCCCCCATCACTGGGGGTGTTGTGGGCTCTGAGGATGAAGCAGCAGAGTTTCCAGCCCCTGAGGAGAGCAGGGCTCCGCAGCGAGGTCAGGCAGCAGGGATTGCTGCTGCCAGCCTCCTGGGAGCACCGTGGGGGACAGTGTGGCCAATCCAGACAATCCAGAGCTCCCCAGGCCTGGGTCCCTCCTGGCAGGGATTCCCTGCTCCCCCTCAGCAGAGCAGGCACATCCAGCCAGCCACCACGGGCCAGCCTGCCGCTCGCCTTTGAGGAGGTCCAAAAGCAGAAATCATGTTCTGATACAAACAAAGCATTCCAAAAGAAATCTGGCACTCCTGCACAGCTCTTATTTTGCACAGTTAGACAAGAAGGGCTGTGTGAACTAATCAGGACTTACACAGAGGTGAGGCACACATTTCTGCTCCCGGACAGGCGTTAGGCTAAATTAGAAGCAGGTCATTCAGAAAGTTCCACCTCACAGCTCTCCCTGAATCCTGACCAGCCACCCAGTCCTCAGTGAGATGTCAGCACAGCAAGGCTGAGCAGGAGGATTTTCTGGAATTCTGACTTCAGGGTGGAAAGCAGGCTGTAAACCTCAGGGCCCTGATTTCCATCTCAGTGCAGGTTGAGACTGCCAGGACCTCAGAGTGGCAGTGAAGGGGAATTCAGGCTGCTGCTGCTTGAGTCCTCTCCTAAGTCTGTGCCTGGCCCTTGAGTATCTCCAGTGAGGGACTCTCCACACCCTCCCTGGGCAGCCTGCACAGCCCCTGCACAGTGAAGAAGTTCTTCCTCCTGCTCAGCTGGAACCTCCTGTGCCCCAATCTCTGTCCATTGCCTCCTGTCCTAGAGCTCAGCACCACTGAGCAGAGCCTGGCCCTGCCCTCTTTTCACCCTCCCTGCAGAGACTTTGATTAAATCCCCTCTCAGTCATCTGTTCTCAAGGCTGTCCTCACCAGAGAGATGCTCCAGCACCCTAATCATTTCCTGCCCAGGACAGGAGATTTTCCACTGGAAGCCAAGAGACTGAGTCAGAGGAACTTCTTACAAAGCAAAAGCTGCAGAGGAACGCCGTGTGCAGGATGGAAAAGGCACAGCCCCGTTTCCTGCCCGTGCAGAGCTGCCATGCACTGACCTCTTCATGGCAGCACGGGGCCTGGTCAGAGGAAGCCCCAGTCCTCAGGAAATAGTCCCTGGAAATTGCATTTGCCTAAGCTCTTACTTCATTTCCACCTGCTGGCTCCACACCGCCTCAGCAGGGAACCTGCCTGCTGCACAGCACCCTTGGGGCTGCAGGCTGCTGATCCTTGGCCTGAGCACTCAGTTCACCCAGGGAAGGGGGCTTGTAATAGATGATGTGCATAAATTCCTGCTCAGGCTACAGTAATCTCACCTGATGAAAATCCTGGCATCCCAAAGGAGGGTTCTGGGAAAGTCCCTCTGATGAGATTACACCAAGATCCTAGCCTGAATATTCGTCTCTAGAAATGCTGGTTCCAGAGGATTATTTGTCTGACCAAAGCCCAGCAATGTGCATCCAATGTGCATCAGTGATGAGATAAATCAGTGTCTCCTGGAATGAATAGTGCAGGAGATTTTCCTCTAACAGCTTGGGGAAACTCTCAGCAAGAGCAACAGCAAGGAAGGAAAACTACATGGTTATGCTAAAAGGATAAGATCAACATAAGAGAGCAGGAAACCCTTCCCAGCAATCCTCAGAGCCTGGAAGTGTAAGAAAAGACTTTGTGGGAGCTGTGTCTTGGTGATGCACAGAGGAGAGGAGCCAGAGTGCCCCTGTCTCACCCGACACTGTTAGCCTGGGCCAGCCCCATCTGACCTTTGCTTGTGGCCTTTATACAACTGTATTTTACCCTGGAATAAATTCTCCCTGTGAATCAGACTGCCTAATTCATTTCCAACAGGCTGGAGGAGCAGGACAAGGGAAGGTGGGAAGGTGTGGGTGCTGTGCCACAGGCAGGGCAGGTCTGGCACACACCTCCAGAGCCCCCAGCAGCAGCAGCAGCAGCTCAGGGGAAACTCCTGAGCCCTTTCTGCATGCTGCAGCTCCTGTGCATGCTGCCTTCAGCTACTTAAGAGCAGCAACACAGCCAGTGGTTTGCACAGAACAACCACATATTCATCTGGCCTTCCCACTCAAACACAATGAAAAATGTGGATAAAAACAATTTCTCCTTTGTCTGCGTTTCAAAACTCATCTCACCCTCCTGACATGGGCAGAGAAACAACTGTTTTCCTTACAGGGCCAGGATTGAGCTAAGCCCTGTGGTAACTGAGAAGAATTCCTAAGGCTTCAGCCTGCAGGGCTTGTACCTGGGCTGGCTCTCACCCAGAGGTCAGGGCTGGTCAAAACTCCCTGCAGCCCATGGGCTTGGCCAAAGAGCCCCTGCAGACCCCAAGGGCAGACACAGACCCCTTTCCTTTAAAACACAGTTTTTCTCTGCCTTAATTGTCACTCCAAGTGTTTTAATTCAATGTTGTGCCAGCTCACCTTTGCATTTGAGACAGAAATGTCTGCACCAGGCCTGGAATTAGTCAGAGATGCAGCAGAGAGGGATAAAGACATTATAGAAGACCTTTCCCTCCATCTCTCTGGAGATGTTTTCCCTGGCTGAGCCCTTCAGGAAGCTCACAGGCTCAAGGCATTGCCTTGCTAACCAAAAGCAGGCAAATTCAGCACGGCTCTTCTGCTCACTCAAAGCTCAGTGCAACCCTGATTCTCTCAATGACAGGCTTGTAAAATTCACATTGCTTACAGAGTGATACTCCACCATCACCTTAAAAGCATTTTTACCTTTTTTCTTTTTTAAAATAACTTCTTGTAATGGCAGCCTCAGTCTGTTAGATGCATTTCAGCATCCAACAGGGCCTTCGAGCAGCATCATGTCCTGCAAAGGCTCAGTGCCCCAGGCAGGAAGGAGCAGGCAATGAAACCTGATGTCCCCACAGTAGCTGCCTTTTCTAATGGAAATTCTTCTGAAACCGTGCCTTGGATCAAGCTATTTGGAGAGCCAAAGTCATCCCAAGGTCCAGAAACAAGAAGGGAGAAATCTCCTGGGATGTGGGACCGGGGACTCTGGGATCTCAAGAGGTTTTGCTGATACTTTGGGCTGCCTTTCTTCCTTGGGGACAGGGGCAAAGCTGACAGTGCAGCACAGCAGTGAGACACCTGTATTGTCAGTATGGTGCTCCCTGTTACAGACACGAGCCACATGGATATTCTTACAGCCTGAAACTTGCAGTGACACTGTGTTCAGAGGTGAGAGTACAATGGGCTTTGCTGAGCTGATGAAAACACCCAGGAGTCCCTGGCACGGGTCCCCTTCTGAAACGTGCCCAGCAGCAGCAGCAGCAGCAGTGTGCCACTGCAGCCATGCCAAAAAGCAGCCCTTTGCAAAGGGGCTTAGCTCTGCCCACCCCAGACACCTGCTCTGATTCCCAGGTGTAAGGCCTTGATCACTGCAGCACCCCCGTGCCCCCAGCCCTAGTGCCAGGGCAGGAGATGCTGTGTGTGCTGCCTGTCCTGCCCTGGCAGCAGGCAGGAGCAGGAGATGCTGTGTGTGCTGCCTGCCCTGCCCTGGCACCAGGCACAAGCAGGAGATGCTGTGTGTGCTGCCAGTCCTGTCCTGGCACCAGGCAGGAGCAGGAGATGCTGTGTGTGCCAGCCCTGCCCTGGCAGCAGGGATGAGCAGGAGATGCTGTATGTGCTGCCAGCCCTGCCCTGGCAGCAGGCACAAGCAGGAGATGCTGTGTGTGCTGCCAGTCCTGCCCTGGCACCAGGCAGGAGCAGGAGATGCTGTGTGTGCTGCCTGTCCTGCCCTGGCAGCAGGCAGCAGCAGGAGATGCTGTGTGTGCCAGTCCTGCCCTGGCAGCAGGCAGGAGCAGGAGATGCTGTGTGTGCTGCCTGTCCTGCCCTGGCACCAGGCAGGAGCAGGAGATGCTGTGTGTGCTGCCAGTCCTGCCCTGGCACCAGACACAAGCAGGAGATGCTGTGTGTGCTGCCAGCCCTGCCCTGGCAGCAGGGATGAGCAGGAGATGCTGTGCCTGCTGCCAGCCCTGCCCCCCAAGCCAGCCTGACTCCAGCCCAGCTGCTGCTCCTGCCTCATGTGCCAAGGCAGATCACCCTGCTGTGACCTGGCACAGAGGTGACACAGCCTGGGGAACCTGCCAGCTTTGGGCAGAGCCCAGCTCCTGCTGGGGCAGCTGCACCGGGTCAGCCGCTTCCTCCCACCTCAGGCAGAGCAGTGCTGCCCACAGTGCACAAAGCCTGGCCCCTGCCAAAAACCACTGCCCTGCCCAGCAGCAGCCAAGGGGCTCGGACAGCAGCTGGCCAGGGCAGCTGGCTCTGCTCAGCTCCTCCCCACGTGCCTCTCTCCAGCACGGACAAAAATGGTCAAAGATGCTCCTCCGAAAATCCCACCCGAGGCAGCTGCAGCCAGCTCCCCACCCAGGGGATGCTGCTGGGCCACAAACAGCAGGAAGTGTTCACATTTCTCCTCCCTGCTCCTCTTCAGCTGGTTTTAAGGCATGTGAGGGGAATTAGATTTTTAGTGAATCCTGTGGGATTTCTTGGCTAAAGTGAGTCAGACCAAAGGGGAGTCAGCCCCACATAAGAGCAAAGGGGGAGTGAACCTCACCAAGTCAGCCAAAATATGAAAACTCACACAAACCCAGAGAACACCCCTGAAGGCAGGTGAAAAGCATGAACAGAGCCAGGAAACAAACAAACAAAAAAATATATCTACCTTTCTTCTTTGGCCCACAACACACCCAAGGCACTGGTGGTCAGGAACAAAGCATTTATGGGGAGGGTGGTCCAGAGAAGAACTCCAGGAACTCCTGATCTGCCCAGGCTGGGGGTCCCCACTCACCAAACACAAGGGCTGGGGGCTGACCAGGTGGAGATGCCCTGGCAGGGCCCTCAGAGGGGACAAGAAGTTATCCCTCCCTGCTGCTGGCAGTGACAGGGGACCCTGGCACAGCTGCCCCGAGGGCAGACAGCTCCACCCCTGCTCCACAGCCATGGAAAAGCAGACAAGAAACAATTCCCTGTGGGCCTTTTTGGGGGATAGGGAGGAAGAATAAACCTCCTGCAATTAGCTGTGCCAGCCTGCAGTGGGGATGTGATGTTTTGCCACCTGTGGCACACGCTGAGGGCTGTGAAGCAGGAACAGTACAACAGCACTTACCCAAAGAGCCCCAGGGCTGGCACGGGGCTTTCTCAGCTGGAAGGCACCACCAAAATGCAGAGTGCTGCTCTGGTCAGTGGGCTGTGGGTGCCTGGCACCCAGGGCTGGCAGAGGGCTCACCCTCCCTGCTGGGCAGCTGCCCTGTAGAGCACAGGGCCCCCGTTCCAGGCTCCAGCCTCAGTGGCACCTTGGCCTGCCACGGCACCGTGTCACCTCATCACTCACCCAGGGCCAGCACGCCCTGCCTGGCCTTGTATGGAGCTGCTGACCCGGGCACTGACTGCAGGGGGTTACTCACAAACCTGGTGAGAGCAAACACCAGCTGGCATCACAGACCAGCATAGGAAACAGTCAGCAGCCCACAAACTGATCTGCAGCACACCCAGCCCGCTCCACTGCCTGACTTCTCACTGTGCAATAAACCAAAAAAGCAACCTGAGCCAGCTCCCAGAGCAGCATTGCTTTGGGAGAGCTGGGGACAGCAGGAAGGGGTGGCAGCTCCTCTGCCTGACTTCTCACTGTGCAATAAACCAAAAAAGCAATCTAACCCAGCTCCAGACCAGCAGTGCTACAGGAGAGCTGGGGGACAGCAGGAAGGTGTGGCAGCTCCTCTGCCTGACTTCTCACTGTGCAATTCACCAAAAGAGCAATCTGAGCCAGCTCCCAGACCAGCAGTGCTCCGGGAGAGCTGGGGGACAGCAGGAAGGTGTGACAGCTCCACTGCCTGACTTCTCACTGTGCAATAAACCAAAAAAGCAACCTGAGCCAGCTCCCACACCAGCAGTGCTTCAGGAGAGCTGGGGGACAGCAGGAAGGGGTGGCAGCTCCACTGCCTGACTTCTCACTGTGCAATTCACCAAAAGAGCAACCTGAGCCAGCTCCCAGACCAGCAGTGCTACAGGAGAGCTGGGGGACAGCAGGAAGGGGTGGCAGCTCCACTGCCTGACTTCTCACTGTGCAATTCACCAAAAAAGCAACCTGAGCCAGCTCCCAGAGCAGCAGTGCTGCAGGAGAGCTGGGGGACAGCAGGAAGGTGTGGCAGCTCCTCTGCCTGACTTCTCACTGTGCAATTCACCAAAAAAGCAACCTGAGCCAGCTCCCAGACCAGCAGTGCTCCAGGAGAGCTGGGGACAGCAGGAAGGTGTGACAACAGCAGAGCTGAGCAAGCCCGGCCGGAATGAACCCGGTGAGCTCAGGGGCAAGGTCCCAGCAGAAAGCACTGTCCAGGAAAGCACAGCCCACGTGGGACTGGCAGAGGGAGTGGGAAACACCTCCAGCCTGGTTAGACCTTGGTGTTGCTGAAATACAGGGCTCAGCAGGCCACAGGAGTGAAACCCAGGCTCAGAGCTGCCAGAGCTTCACTGCATCCTGCAGAGCACACAAGGCTGCCTGGGAGCACTGCCTGTGCCAGAGCTGGGAACTCTGCAGGAAGACATCCCACAGATCTGCCTTAGGAGGCTGGCAGGCTTCCAGCAGCATGCCCAGACTGATGTCCTGTCCCAGCTTTGACTTTTCATCTCGCCTGAGATACCACCAGGAAGGTTTTGCCCTTGGAAAAGGATTCCTACAAAAGGTATGGTGGCTGGCATTTCACAGACTTCAGCTCTTGCCACGTCTCCCCTTCCTCCTCCTCACACTGACAGAAGCAATTCCCACTCTGTGGTGGCCAAGAGGGAAGGGAACTGCTGCTCCCACTGTCCGTGGGGTGGCACAGAGCTTCCTGGGCAGCAGGAGCAGACCAGCTGCCTGGCTGCCCACAGGGGCTTTCCTGCCACCTCCTCTCTGTCCCTGATGCAGGGATGAGCCCCCTCCTCCTGTCCCCTGCCAGGACACCACCTCCTGCCATGAGAGCCCATGCCAGCACCTACACAAGCTCTTCAGCAGCAAAACCCTTCCTCCAAGTCTCCATCACCTACCTCGTAAACAAACACTTCTGCCACTAAACAGAACCCTGGAATTTGGAGCCCTCAAAGCTCCAGAGACTCCTGTGATTTTTCATGCATCTGAGGGGACAGTGCACATTTATGTGCTAATACAAACTGAACAAAAATGAATAAAGGAGAAAAAAAAAAAGAAGCCTAGAGGAAACCTATTAGATATACTGAATATGTGTCTTCAGGAAAAATTGATTCTCAAACAAAATCTGCTATGATAGCACACTACTTCTGTCATGTTAGAGTAAATACATATTTAATTAGAGCAATCTGTGTTAATCTGGTATATTAAGGCATGCATTAACATGAATTTGGAGTGCAGCAGCAACACTTTCAGTCTCCAGTGTCCATCAAAATAGTATTTTTGGACACAGATTCAAAGCACTAAAAACCTTAAAACAAAGATATGAATGAATGAATGAATACCTGCAGAACAAGTGCTGAAAGGGCAAATTCAATACTATAGCAACACGGAAATGTCATCATTTCACATTTCAAAAAAACATTTCAGAAATTCCATCCATTTCAAACAAGTCTGGAGCCCACCACCTGATGAGATTAAAGCCTCCCCTCTTTTTATATGAGCACAGTTCATGAAGAAAAGGAGAGAGACTTGGGGAAATATTTACATGATTAGTATGTATACTTGCACCAGGCATTAATGCATAATGTCTTACCTTCAGTGACATGATCTTTCAGGCAAAAAAAAAAAATCAAGTCACCTGCAAACACGTGATGTCTTTGAAAACATAAATACTAATGCAGAACTCAGTGCATTTCAAAACTCAATGTTTTGATTGGAAGGTGAGCAATGAGTGAGCCAGAAGTGAATTAAAGCCAATTATTGTAACTAATTGCCATAATGCTGGGGAAAAATGCAGATCACAGTCTTTGCTCGAGGTTGGAAGACACACAGAAGCAACTTTCACTGGCACTTTACAGCTGTAGCAATTTAGAAGAAACTCAGAGGAACAGAAATTACTCTTCTTGGTAGAGTTAATGAAAGGCTGATGTTTGAGCAATTTCAAGAAGTTTTGTCTGTATTCTCCTATTCAAATCAAGTATGTTTAAAAACCTGCAAGATCTTTTTAGTTTTAAAGGCTTAGCATAATTATAATAAAGGTGGGTTACCTTTAGTGAATGCTGACATGTTTGATGTCCATTAACAGACACCTAGGCAGTTATTGCTGCTTGGCTCTGAGGATGAGAGGTTAGCCTGGCTTTTCAAAAACAGAAATTTAATAAAGAAAACAGGCACATCTCTGTACTTATTTTCAGTCCAAACGGCCCCTGTGGCAACAGAGAAGCTCAGAACCCACTGGAAGCAGTGTGAGGAGGAGGGAAGGGAGCAGCTGCTGAGCCTGCCAGCATCACCCCTGCTGGAATGGCCTCTGTGCCACCAGGCTTGGAGGGCAGTGACTGGGCAGGGAGGCACTGGGGCTCCCTGCTGCCAAAGCAGGGTGTGGGGGAGGCACCCAGTGCCAGGGTGAGCCTGGGGAGCAGCCTGCCTGCCTCTTGTGAACCCCTCTGCAGAGGGACACAGCACCCCAGCTCTGGGGCACTGCTGGCAGCCCTGTGCTGGGAGCAGCCAGGCTCTGCAGAGCTCCAGGGCACAGCCAGAGGAAGATCCAGGTCTCCTGCTCACAGGGGCTCTGCTCACAGGGCAAGAGGAGGAGTCCCAAACCAGCTTGGTACATTCACCAGACCTTACCCCACCAGGCTCTCCCTCCAGCAGCACCCCCAGCAGCACAACAGGGAATGTGTGGCTTTTTGGTGTCATAATTTTGGCCAAGAGAGAGGGAACCAACACAAACCTTCTCCTCTCGTGCTGATCATTTAATCTGTTTCATTTCTTATCCATAGGCTGTGTCCTGCCTTGTCCACCAGTGCAGGAGCTGTCTCCTGCAGGTGCACCCCTCTGCTGACAGGATTGCCTTGGGATGTGACTGCCTGGGCCTCCTGCATCTCTGGGAGAAACAAATCCAGGCTCTAGCACTACCCCAGCCCCAAGTTATTGCACTGGTATTTTAGAAGAATGAGTGAAACTTCATGAGAACAGCAAGAACAGCTGATGCCTCTCAACGCCTCAGTGCCACACAAATCATCACCTTCTGCAGGCACAAATAAAAATACTCTGCTGATGTTTCCCTGTCACTGCCTCGGCCTAAAACTGTCAGCTGGGCAAAGAGCACATCCAGTTTTACCCCAATTGCTCTGTCTGTTCCTATTAAGTGCCAGGTATTGTCCTCAGTGGCATTTGGTGCCCCATGTTCTCATGGATTTCATCTTCCCCTCGGACAGCAAACTTCAAACTGTGCCTGGTGGCTTTTCCTTTGGCAGGGAAGATGGAATAGTTCATTGAGAACAACTTTGCTCTTCTTTGGCAATGATGTTGTCTTTAGCAACAATTTTTAAAAAATCATTTCTGTCATTCCAACAACCCCAGTGAGGTTCAGTTTCAATTCATTAAAAAAAAAAAAAATCACACAATCTTTCCATTAAACTCTTGGGACTATTCTTTCTGGGATTTGCTTTTTTTTCTTTTGCCTTGAAATGTAAAGGAAGAGATTAAAGCTCAAGAATTGCAGAGTAAGCAAAAGACAGAAAATGAAGGGGAAGAGGACTTAGGAAAGCTCTTTTGGAGAACCTGCTGTTTAAAAAGAATCCCAGCAGCAGCTTAAAATACAAAAGTTAAAACAAATTTTTTAAAAAGTAATTAAATAAAGCAAGGCAACTGTTAACAGGCAACGGGTCACCACCAGCTTCAGCTTCCAGGGGTCCACAGGTACTGGGAAGAGCACTCCAGAGCGAGTAGCAAAGGCAAAGATTTGTCCTGGGTTATTACCTGCTTTTCCTGGACACAACAAAAAATCCAAACACATTAACTCAGCACCTCTGTGACACATGTTAACATGCAGAATACCAGTGTAAGGAAAGGCAGCAGAGGCCAAAGAGAGGAGGACAGTGCTGTCTGTGTGTGCCCCACGCCCACCAAGCCCAGCTCCTCATCCCCAGGAAGGGTCAATCCCAGCACCAGTCACCCTGGCCAGCTCCTCAGGGACCTTGATGTGCACCACAGGGGACACACATGCAATGGCACCAGCACAGTGAAACTCTGGGAACTCTGGCTCGGGCCACAAGCAGGGTAACACCACAGCATCCACCACAAGAGGAAGGTGCAAAACCAGCATGAAGTCACTACCAGGTCTCTGTACCCAGGAAATCTTTATAAAAGGAAGAGATGAAACAAGGAGACTTATAAAGAACTACATTTATTTTTGTTTACAGCAGATATCATAAATAAAGCTAAAACAATTTTCACCATGTGCAAAATACAGAATTTCCATGTGAAAATTTAAATACAGAGTTAAAAACTATTTAATAAAAATATTCAGTTAAGATTATAAAGTAAAATGAAGACAGAAGATTTAGGAGGAGAAGGACAGAATCCTCACTGGGCAGGAAGAGCAAGGAAGACTCTGCAACAGAGAGTAAAAAACACAGCAATAGAAGTGGTTTGAAATGGCAGACCTTTATGTCATGACCTTCATATTAAAGCATGCTGAGCTTTGCAACAACACACTGCAGCAGCCCTGAAATACACTGGGAGTCACATCCCAGCCATTTGTGCAGGAAATGACGTTTGAAACACTGAGAGATTCTGTGTGGGCACGGCGTGGGGACCTTCAGAGCCACCAAGTCATTTCAGGAGACCCACACAAATAAATACAAGTGCACAGAGCAGCAAGGGAAGGGCTCTGGCCCTGCTGCCTCCCACATTCCTGGCTGAGCTGTGTGCATGGAGCAGATGGCAGGGGATGGCTGGCCCCTCCTAAAAATGCTCCTAAGATCAACTCCCAAAGGCCCTTCCCTTTGAGAGGGGTCCTGGGCAGGGACAGCTGGGTTATGGCCACATCAGCCAGACCCTCAGTGTACTTGTACTTGCTGGTCAGCCTGAGCCCTTGCTTCTTGCTGGGATTCATTTCTCCTTCTAGGCTGTCACCTAGTGACACACAAACTGGACCTTATGTAAAAAATACATACAAAATAAAGTTGGGGCTGGTCATGGAGAGGGGTGGCAGCAAGAGAAACCCAGTCAGCAGAGTGCCAAGCAAGGCCCAGGCAATGAAACCACCCAAACCAAAGCACTCTGGCACGTTGATAGCTCAGCCTGAGAGCCCCATGCACTTTCAGAACTGGCATAGTTTAGGCTACTTTGCCTACAGAACCTTTTACAGCACACTTTTCCAGTAGGAAAGCAGGGAAGTGCTCAGACACTGCCTGCTCAGTGGGTGTGTGAGCTCAATGCAGAGAGGTGCTCGTGTTAACCCTGGAAAATCACACCCTGACCTTATTTTAGATCTTTCCTTCAGTTCTTTGAAAGAAATTAAGCTTTAACAAGCTCTTTCAAGAAACCCTTGACCTGCCTAACTTACCTTAAAGGCACAGGGAAGCACACATGCACAGACACAGAGAGAAAACATCACTTTTTCTAGAACTGTGAACTCAGCAACAGGTTAAATAATCATGCCAAAGCTCCATTAATATACCAGACACACAGATTGCTCCAACAGTTAAAAAATAAAAAACAAACCAGAAACACAATGAAATGCTTTCAAACAACAGGGTTAGTCATGTAATTTTGGAACTGGAAAAAAAAAAAAAATCACCTGAGAGCAGAAAGGCTTCAGCCAGTGAGCGGGTGCAGCACCGGAATGTTGAATTGGACTAAAAGCAAGGAGGGAGATTGGCAGAGAAGACAGCAGGGAAGAAAACACAGAACTTCACTTGGTTATGTAGGACAGCAGCAGAAGATTGCATCGGTACAAAGAATACCTGGCCAAAATGGAACTGCCTTTTTCCATTCAATCCCCAAGGAGGACAAGCAGGTGTGAGTATTACCAGCAGAACAGTAAGATGAAGAAGTCAAAAAAATCGACCAACTGGAGCAACACCAATAAAATAACCCTCCCAACAGAACCACCTGCAAAATCCCAGTGGAATATGCATGGTGATTTAGATTTCTTGGGAAAACATTTTCATTACACAAGTTCCTGCATTCTGTCATGGAAATGTAGGGATTTATGCCCCGTTATACAAATCTATGTAAAATCAATACCATATTTTAAATTTATTTTTTTTTTTTTTAGATCTTGTTTTTACACTTTCTACTAGTAAGATTCATTTGGTTTAAGTTCATTGGCCAGAGATTTCCGAGTTTCTTGGAAATCTTCTACAAAGAACCTTCTACATCACCATTTTCTCTACGTTTACATTGTGCTCTCTCTGCTGCAGTAAACAGCAGGAGAAAACTTTAGGAAGAAGTGTTCCTAAAGACTCTTCTAGAGTGTGACAAACTGAAACCAAAGCTGATGGCAGCCCCAATTTGGAAACTCGACCACCCAGCAGTTTGCTGTGTTGCAGGAATAACCACACTGCAGACTGCCTCCTTTCTAGGGTGAAACAGTTACTGTCATCAGAAAATAATTAAAAATAGTACAGTGTTTCCAAGTCAGGTTTTTTAAAAAAGAAAGGTACAGATGCATTACATATCTACAGATGGCCACCATGTAACTGTAATTATTGCTGTGTCCACTCAATGTTGTGGCAAAGTTTGGCTGAATACATGTTTGAGCATTAAAGGCAATTTTTGTCAAAGGAATGCTACCTTATATCTAACAATTTTCTTCAAGCACTTTTTCAAGTTCTGGGCATAAAAATAACAATTTTTTCCCCAAAACACATAACCACTCTAAAATGTGAAAAGCTCATCCTCATAGTTTAAAGAAAGTCAAACTATCTAGAAGAAAGATCTAGTTTGTCATTTATTTTAAACAGCAGACACATTTCCTTTTCATACCTAAGAGGCAGAACAATTCAAACCATCTTTTCCCACATTATAGTAAATCAAATCAAACCAAACCAAAAGAACAAACCCCAAGGCCTGCCAGCCCATAGGCAGCACTGTCATTTCAGACCACTGGCAGGTGATCCTCAATTTTGGTGCTAACCAAATGCAACAGTATTTCCTATTGTTTGTGCCACATTCTTCTGGCTACAAATAAATGCTACAGGTGCTTTTCATTTTAGGCTACACATGCTGGATTTACCTATTTCCTGGTAAACTTCTGAATATAAATAAGTACTTGAAAGGCAGGGAGCATGCTTACCTCGCTGGCTAACTAGGCTGAAAGCAATGAGCATTGGGATGTCACTGTGTCCTTGCTGTTTAACAGATTAAGGGAGACCTTCTGATTAAGGTGGAGGGACATCTGAGAGAAATTTACTCATCTGCTGCTCCAGATAATAGAATTTCACCTTTCTGCCATCAGCTGCACACATTGAAATGAATTACCCAAGTAAGAAGTTGTCGCCTAAGAATACATTTTTAGGCTTTTGATGTTTGTTCTAAACCTGCATTTTTAAAAAATTCCAAAAGAGATTGGGTGCAGTGCCTGCCCAGAGGCACAACAGGAGTGACTTTGGTTTCAGAGGAGTGCTCCATAAATTGATATGCCTCATATCAGCCACCAAATGAGGAAGCCTTGACTTGAGGAATGTTCGGTCTACTTCTTTCTACCAGTTTCTTTGACTTAAAATTTCAATCAAGCCTTCACTCAACTATCATTTGCTCTTCAAATTTATTGAAAAACTTCAAATAAATTAGTAGAACAGATAGTACCCACTATCAACAAAAGGTATCCATCACATGTAAAGCAATGTAAAAGGCATTTGACTTGGAGCAATGTGAATTATGTACACATTTTTTTGAAACATGTTCATGCAAGTAAAAATCTCATAACCTAGAGCAAAGATGAAAGCAAGAAAATAAAAAAAAAAAGCTATGTGCTTTACTCAGGTTTCAAGTCCCAGCCATTTGTCAGAAATATTCCTGAAAGAACAACATTTTTTTCATGGTCTAACTGAGAAAAGAAAAAAACAAGCTGGGGAGAACAGAAGAAAAATGGTTTCAAAATGTACCATCTTCTCCAATGGTCTGATCACAGAATAACACAGGGGGGGAAGTAATCTAGAAAATATCCTTCATCTGACTCCGTGTTCTGGAAATGTGTTTGGACACTGTCCTTCATGCTCTAACATACAGTACATTTTGAGCTGAAAACGTCAATTGTACCTCGCTTCTCTCAGAAGGAATCCACCATTCAGTGAAGTCACCTTGTGCGAAGAGCAAAACCAAAGCCCTCCAAACCAAAAACTCCCCTCGAGAAAATAGCCAGGCTGCTAATTTTGAAAATTTGAAAGGCACAACTGAGCGAGACACACAGGAGGCTTCAAACCCTACAGAATCTTTTCACCCATTCAAGCACGTTTTCAAGTGACAGCTCTGCTTCCCGGTACATGTGAGCGAGTACCTCTAGGAGGGCACAGAGGAGTGGCACCCCAAGGCTCAGGAGTTCGTACAGGTAGGCATAGTTATGTGCATTGTCCCTGAAATGGAGGTGGGTAGCGTGCAGGAAACCATGCATCCAGTTAGACAGGCGGCTGGGAATGTCAAGCAGATCCCTGGTCACCCGCAGGGGCCAGCTTAGCGTGCCCCCCAAGAAGGAAGTCAGGATACCTGGGGACCTGTCCTCTGGACTGCTAGCAGGGGACAAACTGCTTTCTGTGGTGATCTCGGTGGGTTTGGCTTCCACTTTCTTCCACGCCTCTATCGCCTCCTTAGAAAAAGCATTCAAAAATAAAAAGTGTTAAGTGTGATTCTAAAGCGTGTTAAGTGTGCTTCTAAACTACCTGATCCAGTCTCTGCTACTGTCTTCAAGTCTTTATCTACATTTTCATTTCCAGTCACTCCTAAGTTCAACTTCACTTTGCACAGAACAGCTAAACTCCCTCGAGAACCAGATTATTATGAGATATGCCAAACTCACTGAGTGAGGAGGTTTGTATTTTAGCACTGATCTTACTGCACATGAGGAAGAAAACATCCACACACACACACTTCCCTTGAGAAGCAGATTATTATGAGTTATGCCAAACTCACAGAAGTGAGGAGGTTGGTATTTTAGCACTGATTTTACTGCACATGAGGAAGAAAACATCCACACACACACACTTCCCTTGAGAACCAGATTATTATGAGATGTACCAAACTCACAGAGTGAGGAGGTTGGTATTTTAGCACTGATTTTACTGCACATGAGATAGAAAACATCCACACACACACACTTCCCTTGAGAAGCAGATTATTATGAGTTATGCCAAACTCACAGAGTGAGGAGGTTTGTATTTTAGCACTGATCTTACTGCACACGAGGAAGAAAACATCCACACACACACACTTCCCTTGAGAAGCAGATTATTATGAGTTATGCCAAACTCACAGAGTGAGGAGGTTGGTATTTTAGCACTGATTTTACTGCACATGAGATAGAAAACATCCACACACACACACACTTCCCTTGAGAAGCAGATTATTATGAGTTATGCCAAACTCACACAGTGAGGAGGTTGGTATTTTAGCACTGATCTTACTGCACATGAGGTAGAAAACATCCACACACACACACTTCCCTTGAGAAGCAGATTATTATGAGTTATGCCAAACTCACAGAGTGAGGAGGTTGGTATTTTAGCACTGATCTTACTGCACACGAGGAAGAAAACATCCACACACACACACTTCCCTTGAGAACCAGATTATTATGAGTTATGCCAAACTCACTGAGTGAGGAGGTTGGTATTTTAGCACTGATCTTACTGCACATGAGGTAGAAAACATCCACACACACACACTTCCCTTAAAAACCAGGTTATTATGAGATATGCCAAACTCACAGAGTGAGGAGGTTTGTATTTTAGCACTGATCTTACTGCACATGAGGTAGAAAACATCCACACACACACACTTCCCTTGAGAAGCAGATTATTATGAGTTATGCCAAACTCACAGAGTGAGGAGGTTGGTATTTTAGCACTGATCTTACTGCACACGAGGTAGAAAACATCCACACACACACACTTCCCTTGAGAACCAGATTATTATGAGTTATGCCAAACTCACAGAAGTGAGGTTTGTATTTTAGCACTGATCTTACTGCACACGAGGAAGAAAACATCCACACACACACACTTCCCTTGAGAAGCAGATTATTATGAGTTATGCCAAACTCACAGAGTGAGGAGGTTTGTATTTTAGCACTGATTTTACTGCACATGAGGTAGAAAACATCCACACACACACACAGAGATATAAAGGTGCCTTGACACTGCATTGGCAATAAAACCACTCCATACCTTTCCATGGATCTGTATTGTTGCCCTTCTCTTTCTGTGTTTCGTACTGATTTTGCAGTGTGTAAAATGAGGTTTACAGTAAAATTTACCTACAAGAGGGAAAAATCATCAGTTACAGGATACATTATCTATACATATATGGAGTGAAAAATCACTGCTGCATCTCTAAAAAAAGGAAAGCAGTATAATGAACAGTTGGGCAGCAAAAGGGATGGGAAACCTGGCTCTGATTCTGACTAACAGCTCTGAATAGGTTTCTTTTACAGATTTGCACATTAGTTCAGTAACACAAGGTCATTTATCTGCCTCTCAGGTGTGAGATTAATGAACAGCAAAAAAACAACATCCCATAAATAAAAAGTTACAAACCAGCACAAGACATCAAGCAGAAAAAAAAAAAAAAGGTCAATAATCTGCTCAAGACATCTTTGCAGATTCTCCACACTGAAAAAGAACCATTTTGAACACTTGAATCTTTAGCATTTTTTTTTTAGTATTTTTGCAGAGGGAGAGCAGGTTAATACTCTGATCTACTCAAATGCTTTGGAAGGGACAAGGGAACTTCAATTCAGTTTGATAATTCCATTCCAAACTAAAAAAAAAAGAAAAAAAGAAGGAAACCCCCAGGATTTAGGTGGGATGAAGCACCCAAGATCTGAACCTCTTGTTCTACAGCAGCCTGGAGCCTGGAATAAATCCCACTGTGCTTGGTCAGTCCTACTGCTTTCAACTCCTGGCCATAACATTGTAACAGAAATAACCTACATTCCCTGCATCCATGTAAATCTGCCACTGTTACAGCTGTCCTTACAGATCATGTTAGTTAATGGCCACTTTTAAATGGAGATAAGAATAACTCTGTATTATTGGAGAAACCTCACCCCTTTTTTCCCCCCCTTACTTTGACCTGTGATTCAACAAAGCGCATTTTGGTCACTCAACTTATTTTCCCCTGAGGATTTCTTCATTTACAGCTCAGGTCTGCCATAACTCTTCTGAAAAACTAGGGCTGCAAGTACAAGGACTCCAAGATCAGCAGGGACACAAACAGCACACTTGGCAGACCTCCTCCTGACCGTGCTGCCGGGACAGATCTTTCTCCTCGGCTCCAATAAGAGCCCCAATACTCAGACATTTCAAAACACTCCTAAATTGCTCCTCCATTACCTTCTTCAACATCAAAGGCATAAATTCCTAAGCGGAGTGTTGTAGAACACATGTCACACTTGAAGCACTCCCTGTGAAAGAAGTGGCCCTCTGCACTCAGGCGCTCCATGACGTAGACCCGTTTCTTGCAGAAATAACAGATGTCACTGCCCCCGATGGACTTGGGGAATTCCTTTCGCAGAGAACCCTGTTGGAAGACAAAAGCACAACATAAAGCTGTGGCTCCACACCCAGATATAAATCCTTATGAAGGGGGCAGCTGCTTTAGCTTCTTGAAGGGTTGCACAGCACCCTCGAAGCAAAATTACAGTAGGCTCCAGTCAGCTTTTTAATTACTCATTATTGCAATTCTGTAGGTTTATGCAGAAATTAATAAATCTGACATCATCACAAGGACTTTAAAGGGGTGACTTTGATGCTGGACTTGCATCCAGTTTCCCTCTGGGAGTTCACCATTACTCAGGTCCAAGAGCAGCATCATCCCTGAGTGCTGCCTCATCACCCTGCACCGTCCTGGCTCCGGGACTCGTGTCTCTCTCAGAAGGTGCAGACACACCTCACCAGCCTCACACAGCAGACCTGCATCTGCAGCCAAGCAAAAAAACACCCTGAACTCTCAGTTCAGACACAATCTGGAGGAAAATGCAGGCTTGTGCTTTAAGTTCCAGGAGGAAAAGCAGTCTTCAAACACTCCACCCTTCCCATCGCCACAGCCGTGCTCCTCCTGAGACTACAGCCCAACCTGGGGCTTGGTTAGCTTTAAAAATCACTTTGTTTCCTTCCACACACGTTCAGAACATTTTTAACACATCCAAAATACAATCCATATTAGCCACATGAAACTATTTTGAAAGTTTGTTGAAATTAGGCTGCTAACGAACATTCTTCAATTGCCACCAATCTCATCCCCTCTTACACATGCAAAAGGTACAGAAAAGTGAACTAGAAATTGATCAGATGCCACTGGACTTCCCTTTTCTTGTGAGAGGCAGGTGTGAGGATGTTACTTGGCATTACTGTAGGCTGGCTGGTTACAGGTCAGTACAGGTGAGCATGCTGTGCCTGCCACGTCCATCACCACCTCCCCCCCTTCCACAGGACAGGTACCACACATGGGATGGAGGAGGAAAAGTCCAAGGCACATTCAGACAGTAGCACACAGTCCACACAACTCATCTTTCCTCTGTGAGCAAAAGGCAGCCTTGGAATCATTTTTTAATGTTAAGCAGAACTCACAATTGTCACTGTCACGTAGTCTCGTGGCAAAAAGTTGAGAATTCTACTCCAGATCTGCCATTAGTAATCCATTTTGCTCTGATGGATCATTTTAGAGCATGAATCTTTCCAAACAAACAACCATGCAAACAGAAAACCACACAGATGTGCTTTTAAAACCACGGTGTTAATAGATCAGACAGTTACAGTGAAGCTGAAACAACTGAGTTTAGTGCTGGCTGGTAAGTGAAGTGTCATCACCACAACACAACACCTTACTTGGCTTCCCAGTACCTGACAGCCCTGAGCGGTGGAGGCAGCAGATGGAAAGTGAGGAATGGGGCAAGAGCCTGCAGCTTTGTCCAGAGACTGCTTCTGAATGCAACACAGAACAGTGTCAGAGGTGGGAACCAGCCCTCTTCCAAAGGAGGCACGGTGATTCAGCACTCGAGGGTTAAAAATAACTGCATAAGCAGGTACTGCACAAAACTTTCTTTAGAAGCCACCCTGAGTAATAATTGTCTTCTGTTACTAATTCTACGGTAATTACATTTAATAAAAGCCTCCTGAAGTTTTAATTCACACAGTCAGGTAACAGAAATAAAAATAGAAGACGTGGAGAGCAACATTTCCATCAGCATATTGTGCCGACGTGCACTCGATCCTTTCATCGATCATCAGACCTTTCATAAGGCCTCAAGTGCTCCACATCTGGGCTCTTAAGTCAGGGTGGCATCCAGGGAACATTGCTCTAAGGTCAAGTTACTGTTTCTTTGTGGGTTTAGTCTTACCAGTTCAAGCTGTGGCTTGGGTCTGTGATCATTCACATACAGATTTACAAGAACTTCAGCCACAGCTCCAATTGCACGTGAGACCTTTCCTACAGTCATCTAACCAGGAAAGGGAGGAAGATGAAGAATAGAAAGAAGAGCTTTAGTTACCCTTGAAAGAGAATTTAAGGACAAAAAAGGACAAGAATGATTTGGGCACATGCAAACAGGGAGGCAGGAGAAAGAGCAGAGGGGAAGCCCAGCAGAGCACAAGCATGTTCATGCGTGACCAGCTGGGGCCACAGAAGGCTTCTGTGCAGCCCACAGACTTTTCCCTGAGGATGACTGAGAAGTTCCTGATGGGTGCCAATGCTTCTCCTCAAGGCTTTCTGCTCTGTCCATGAAAGGCTGAGCTGGGAGCCACTGCCTGGCTATCTGAGCTGGACATTCTGACATTAAAAAACCCCTATTGTTCTCTTCAACTCCTCTGGGACTTGGCTGTTACATTTCAGAACAGGGGTGGGATTGAACTCCATATTAACACTCCCCAAACTGTGACATTTCAGGGAACACTCTATGAAAATGCATGAGCCAAGTCCCACACAGAAATGTTTTGCTGGTGCTCACAGGGCAACCATTTGCCCTCTCCCCAGCGACTCATGGCAATGCCAGGGAGAACTGGAGAAACCACGCTCATGAAACTTCTCCTTCAACCTGCTCCATCACACTGCTGCAGCCAGGGAAGTTAGGCTGTTTTTAACCAAATTATCAACCAGTGGCTTGGGCTGTGGCTCCAAATGCCCAGCAGACAGAGCAATGACTGCATGGTCCGAGCTTCCCAGCCCAAGCCCCTGCCTGGGGACTGGAACAGGGCAGAAGTGTGGGTGCGTGAGTGTGAGTGGCAGCAAGCAGGCAGGTACTCTGCTCCTGAACACAGACAGCAAGGGCTTCACAGATTTACAGAAATATCTTCTACTCTAAACCAAATTTCCTGTACTGACTGGGATTTCAGCCCTCTAGTCAATGTAGGATCCCACAGGCTCTCTGGTAGCAAATGCAGCAAGGGCCATCCTGGTCTGGCCAGGGGCACTCTGCTTCTGAACTCAGGGCACTGCTTTTTCCATGAGGACAGACACATGATAGCACATCTGACACTCCATGTGCCTCTCACAGAGCCCAAATCTCAAGGAAGTCGCCCTCTTCTCAGTGAAATAATGTGTCTATGCCACCACACCAAGTCCTGCTAATTGAAGGTTTTAAAACACCAGAAAGTTACCACGAAGAAAGGAGAAAAATATAAACGCAACGGTATTCGAAACACTTTGAAACAATTTTGAAGCATTTTCTATCAAGTTTAAAAACTTATAATGCACGGTGGGTGTGTTTTCAAAAATTATTATGGATTTAAAAATTCAACTCTTTACATGTCCAACTCTTTACAGCCCCCCTTATCTTTTGAGAGTCATCTCATAATTAACTTGATATCCAGGCAGGTACAAAATATACACGTTAAGATTACAAAGGCCATTTAAGGGACAAATTTCTGTCCTGTTTGGTTTTATTTAGTATAAAAAGACTTTAAAATATTATTCAATATCTGGACAACTTGTGGGTAACAGCTGCAAAGTGAACTGCTAATTACATACCACAACACTGTCCCAAGTGGCACACCAATTTATAAACCACTCCAAGAAGTGCTTCTTGCTACTACAGGAAAACTATGTTCCTTTGATTTCTTTAAGAACATGGAACAAAAAAAAAAATTTTCTCCCCACATTCTGCACCTCTGAATATGCTCAGCAATTTCCAGGCCATGTTGTGCATGCACAAGTAATGTACATGTAAATGTAGAAGCTCTTGTCCACGAGATCCAAGGTAAAAGAAAGTGTTCCAAGTCAGTTGTAGCAGAAAGTTTTCCTTGAACTAGAAAAATACTGGAGCAATCAGTTAAATAACAAGGCTGTGCTTAAGGTGCAAGTACTTGAATTTCAGGAAAAGTATCCTTGAGCCTGAACTACACCCTGAAATTCATCAGGCTGGCTGATTTCTGTTCTCCATCCATTGGAACAACCTATGCCAACATGAAAGCGGTCAAAACAAAAACACTGCATGTTTATACACACTCTAAAAATGCTATTAAAAGGAAATGTTCCTATAACAAATGTGAAATCACATTCCAAGCAAAAGCAAGTGAGATTTCAATTTAATTTAAGAACAACGCCCTTAAAACCATGCTTTAACTTTTGGTCAGGCAAGAGATGTTTGTTGCACATCCCTTCCAACAGAACTACTCTGCTCTGTTCAAGTGCCACTCAGTCCCCAGCAGATGCATCAGGGCAGGATGAGGATCCACCAGGGCAGCCCCAGGAGCAGCTGCCACCCTCAGAGACAGCAGAGAATGTCCCCAGTGCCTCTGAGGCTGCTCCTCTGCTGGAGCCACACACAGCTCTGTAATGCTGGGGCACTGCCTGCATGGAACAGGCTCCTGCTCACAGCTCAGGCAGCTCTGTGCCAGCAGCTTTGAAGCCTCTGCTGGACAGGAATCCTAGAAGAGTCACCTTACACGGTGAATTTCAGGGAACAACCAGAAAACACTCAAAACCCCAAGAGTTTGTGGTTTCCTCAGACTGTTGAGCTGTCAGTGGCACGCTGCCTTTCAGCAGGTTGACCAGGGTGGTTATTGCCATGGGAAGAGAAAGCTGCCTTCTGTGTTCCCCTGAGTTATTGTTCAGAACTACACGGCCAGCCAAGTAAGCCTCAGTAGCATTCTCATAAAACAAAGGAAACATGCTCTCTGCCTCCAAAAGCATACAATGCTTTCCCTTTGTTCTTTCATATCCTTAATGATTTCCCTGGTCCTATTTTGCTTTGAGGGTGATTTATTTACTTTGAGTACAAGCTGCTACGTGTATTTTCCCTCTGAGATAAACAACATTTGAGTAATAAGTTACTGTGTGTAGGAAACACCCCAGCCCTGCTTACTGCTGGCAATTAGAGCCACGTCACTGAGGGGAAGTTGTTGGTCCAAGCTCTGCAGGGAGTAAATTGATTGCAAAAACTCCCCAGCTCTTACGACACACGGTGTGGACTCACTCCTGCAAAGCTCAGAAGAGCAGAGTTTTCTGAAGGGCAATCCAACCTTGAGCAGAAAACAGGAACAACCAAAGCCCAGCCTGTAATACAACATATGCTAACTCATCATTCTAGCTATGTGAATTTTGACAGCTGATTGAAGCTAGAAGGTACTTTTGATTATTATTGACATCTTGCACACAGAAGGTAATTCTTACTAAGCTGTAGTGACTGCATGTCTTGAGAGAAACAATACAGTCCCACAGCCTTCTTTTCAAGTGCTCCTTGCAGGACTTAGACTTAATAACAAGTTTCTGTAATTAGACAGTATGATTTCATAGCCACCCTATTCAATAACCCTGTCCCCATAACTAATACTGTTCCAAGCAAAACTCAACAGGTGCAGTGGTTTGTCATGTCTGGTAACAACCTCAGAACTCACCTGAAATTAAAATGACAGCACTAGCTATTTAAAACCATGGGAGGGTGCTGATATTTATAGGTCATATTTCATGAAGCCTTACAGAACTCAAAACACTTCTATTACCTTCTGTCTGTCTGCTGGGGAAAAAGCAGAAACACTGGCAGCAACACCCAGCAGCTCTTCCTGGTGGTTTATCAATCCCAAAACACTTTCTGATACTGAGGTCTACACTCAGCTAATGATAATTCTCAGAACAGAGAGCAGAAATTCAGATTTTGAGACCCATCATCCCCCTCCAGATAACGGAGACAGGCACATTCACAGCAGAGAGGTCCAAACATATTGTTGAACAGCACCTGAAAATGCACTCTGTGCATCTGAAATACTGCTGAATTTTTATTTATATAGCACTGCACATTTAGTCAGTGCTTTACAGAGCAGGATAAAATGGACACATTCTGAAAAGTGTGCAATCTGCAGGGATAAAACACAGGGACAGCAATTTGACCATGAAAGGGTAGGGACAGATTCTATTATTACCAACTGTGCCCCTGACAGGAGGGGCAAAGATCACCTGGCCACGACTAGACCTGCTGCTTAAAAAGTCTCCAAAATGCCACACAAAATGCACCTATGCACATTTACACCTATGAAAGGCACAGTGTACAGGAGGCTGGCAGCCTGCACAACACATGGAGCTGGGTATGCAGGCATCACAATGCCCATGCATGTAGACCTGCCAAAGTGTAAATGCAGTCCTGCTTAACCAGCCAAATATTTACCCAGGGAGATGAACATTTATTTACTGTGCTGGTGACAGAACTTGATTTTCTTGCTTCAGCTGAGCTGCATTCTGCCAGTATCTCTAGAGAGAGCACTTTTCAGCTGAACTAAACCCACCCTGGGTGAAACCAAGTATCAACAAACTATTGCCACACCATTTAAATACAAAGGCACACTAATCAAGGCTGTCTGTAGACTTTAAACAAAATCCAGTTTTTAAAATATCTGGAAAAAAAAGATTGCTCAGGACAAAGGTTCTCCAAGAAGTGATGTTCAAATCCCAGTGAAATTATTTCTCACAGAGTTTCCATATGATTAAAAGCCTAGTTCTCATATCCTAAAGGGTTTTTCAGACAGCTTGGGTTAATTCTCTTTGCAGAGTCACAACAGTTCTCCAAATCAAATGAACATCAGCCCCCAACCTTTTGGAAACCATGACTTAGCTTAAAACCCATCACATGCTATACCTCCTAGGTCATAAAAAGCAAGAGGTAAATCCAGGCAAAGGAATTACTTTGAAGCTGAATGAAGGGAATTAGGGGATTACTGCAGTGGGCACCTGCTGAGCTTGCAGTGTCCTTGAAGGGCCACGTCCCCTGGATTTCCCTGGGGATTGGGAGCCAGGCAGTCATTGCAACACAGCCCATTAGCAGCAGCCTCAGCAGTAAGAACTGAGGATCTCTGACCCAAGTGTCACCTCCTCCTTTCCAAGCATGGCTGTTTCCTCTCCATAAGTTCTGCTGCTACAAAGAGCTGTATTCTAGCTATTTGCATGCAGAAGCAAGTTTAAAGTACAAATAATGAAACAAACAATAATAAAATGTCTGTATTGGTAAATGCTCACACAATTTTAAGACAAGTCTATTCTAAGACATGGTTAAAATAACCATCATTGTGCAGCTTTTCCCCTGCAGAGCAGATGGATATTCTTATGAAAAGAATCATAAATTCCACCCAAGAAAACTAACCAACCCCACAGCACTCAGTTTGCTTTATAATGTGAAGCTTTCTTCAGCATGCCTGGGGTATCATCCTACAGCAGATCACTTCAAATAAGCAGCAATGCAAAATTTTCAGAATTGAAGTAAAAAAAGTTAACCATTTGCTTTGTTCTTCAGCTTTTACCTGAGCCATATCTGATGACAACGTTTCTCTTACAAACACGCAGAACTAACAAAGCAAAAAAGCAAAGTTTGATTTAAATGTGAATTACAACCTATACACAGGTCTGCTGGCAGCACCAAGCCATTTCTCAAGCAGCTTGAGTACAAGTTTGGGTTTTACATGAAAAATCTCTTAAGAGAGTACCTGTTGAGAAGAAACAGCAGAGGAAGCTGAACCAACAGATGATGAAGCAGCAACAGCTGAATGATGAGGTGGAGGGCAAGAGGGAGTTGGGGGCTGAGAATGGGGTAAGCCTTTAGTAGGTAGCTTATTCTGTGTAGAGCAGAAACAGGAGAGTTATCCAAGAGACAGTGACATCAACACAGGTTAAGTTCACAGTCATGCATCAAAAAAACCAGAAACATAACAATGACAGCTCCCTCTGCACAGTAAGGGCCCATGGAAATCATCATGGCACCTTCATGCTAAATGGCATTATTGTACTGATTCTGTAATAGAAATAGTCACAGTGGGCAGTAAGGTGAGATAGTACTGGGAGAAAGCACAATGAAACCCAGCAAAAACCAGAGTGCACCAAGTAGAGTGCTCAGCAACTGATTAGAAACTGGGAGCCAGCAGTGTGTGCTAAAGCACAAGACATACTTCATTTGAACACATTTCTCTCCTGCTAAAGTACTCTCATTAGCTTTATGATTCAGATTGTTTCACCTCAATTAAACTATGAAGTAATATTTAAACAGCACTTTTTACTAGTTTCAGTGGAATCCACGTTACTTTTCAGATCCACACAGAATGAAAGGAAGTTAAAACCAAAACCACTGCAATTTCTTTCCCTTCATGAATTCTTATACATCTTCCAACTCAGCAGTTCTTCAGGTGCAAAACTTGAAATTCACCTTTGGGAACTCCATGTATCCAAACATTGAGGCGAGATGTGCTGCTTTCTCTTTAATGTTCTTTTTATGGAATTCCCTATTTGCTATGGTCTGAGCTCTTTTCTGCAGTGACAGCCAGGGAAGGACAGCCAAGAAAAGAAAGAGAGAGATTTCAGTTAAAACCACATCCATCAACAAAACACAGAAGTTTGTAGAAAGACTTCTTATTGTCTTATAACACAACCTACAGTCAACAGAGGACAAGCCAGCCAAACCACAGGACACAGATTATCACAGGCACTTAGAGACAGAAAGGAAAAGAAGTTGCTTGTCACCTGTTTCATTTTTTCCTCCAGGTGCTGCAGACGCTCAAGCACTCCAGAAAGTACAAATGCAGCAGAACAGGCAGAGGCGAGATTTTCAGAGGTTTCTGACAGACTGGGCTGGGGATCTGTTTTGTGCACAGCCTTTGCTCTCCTGGCCATATGCTCAGAGCCATTTAAAGACTGTTGGGGTTCCCTGACCTCGTGTTCACTCCTAGCTACCACCTGAAACTGGGAAACACTTGAAGTGAACAAAACTCTGCTTTCTGCACTACCATGCAGGATATGCAGCTTTTAAGGAGGCTTCCGAAAGAAGGGCGCAGTCATGCACATAACTAGAAACCAAATGTTCTCCCTTCACCCTCTGCACACTCTACACTGCACTCCTGCTGCTTGTGCACATGCACTGAAATCAGTCAGTCCTACACAACTTGTGCAGGCCTTGACATCCTTCTCTACACTTCTGAGTTACTGTGAATAACCTCAGACAGCAGCAGTGCAGAAGAACATCTCTTTCTAGGGTTTACAGCAAAGGTTTTGGGTTGTTTTGGGTGTTCAGCAGCACATCTGCCTGAAACTAAGCCTGTAATCAAATTACATTCATGAGGACTTCAACAGTAATTCTTGCCATAGTTCTGGATCTAGTCTGACCCAAATCAGCATATAATGTATTTCAGATTTAAGGCATTTTCTGAGGCGTTCAGAACACATCTCTGAATTTGAGTTTTCGTATAAAATAGCTTCTGATCTGCAGATTTCCACATGCAATACAGATCTCATTTCATTGCAGACTGCTCTTGAAGTGCCATTACAGGATGTTTACTTCAATTTAAAACTCTGACCAGAAGTATCAATACTGTTTGAGATGAGATTGCTTTCAGTGAAAGTACTAAGAGAAAAATTTAGATTACATTTTTCCCCATATATGTGATGCTGCAAAAGAGCTTCCAGCAGAAATTCTTATCACAAGTTCTGCTTATAGAAATAAGATACCTGGGCACCAATATCAGCTTTTCAATGCTCAAGCTTTTATCTTAGATACTTTTGCCAGGTTTCTCTCTTAGCCTTATCATTACAATAACCCAAAGCATGGAGTATATGCACAAATTTTTGGGTACTGCTGTAATTTTCTCACATGTTAAAAGCAGCTGTGTAATTACATTCATACAATTTGGAGTCTAGATATGGAAACACAGAAATCAACACTTATGTTTTCAGGGTGTCTCCACACTTTCAGAGAGGTTCCTCATCTGGCAAAGCAGGTGTAAAATAGCCTTTATTTTCTAATGGCGTTTTCACAATTCCCAGCTAAATGTGTCTGGGAACTCTGCAGTTCCCACCCAAATACTGCTTTGTATCTTATGTAGCCCAGCAGTGAGAGAAATGCTGTGCTTGCCAGGTGCTACCCACAGGAGCTTCCTACCTGCCTTTTTGGTTGAGGTGGAAGAAGGCTTGGATCCATAGGCTTAGCAAAGCGAGGATTAACAGCAGGGTCAGAGGAGAGCAGGGCTGGTCTATCTGTTAGCTCCTTGTGAAGCATTTTTAAAATTGCAAACAGAGTGAAGGAGAAAAAAAGAGGGAGACAGTAAATAGGATTCAAAGAATTTCTGAGGCAGAAAGAAATAAAAGCTTCTTTTAAAGATGCATTACCATGAAGCTTAACAACACATTTTGCATATTTTTGCCACCATTTTATTAGCAACTTCTACTGTCAAAGATATACTTAAAGCTGAACACATTCAGTACTTTTCAGCAGAGTTTATGATCGAAATAACTCCCTTCAGCATGGCCAAGGAAATCTCTGACCACTTACCACACACCAAAAGCTCAAGGCATTGTGAAAACAACTTTGGTTCAAGGACAGACAAAGTCACTGGACATCTATAAAGCCTACACTACTGGAAGACCTAAATGTTTAGATAAACAAACAGATACAAGGATGAAGAATTAAGAAGCCCACCACCTTTGTCAAAACATCAACACCTTGCTCGTCCTCCCTACAGGTCTTTCAGATGACAGATCTAAACTCTGCCAATTCCAACTATTTCTGGCTGAAGCATGATTTTGGGCTTCTCCCCCCTACCCTGGCAGCATGGGATTGTTTTAAAATACCTCTAGCCACACTAACAATGAACCATGAAAACACTGCACGATGCACAAATGTATCCCACTCTGCCATTCCAGTTTTGGAATGGAAATGGCAGCCAGACATATCTTGCAAGAGATTAGGTTTCCTTTTGACACTTCCTAGATTTTCCACAAAGACAGACTTCACAGGACGTGCAGTGTCCTTCATTTGAAAAACACAGGCAACAACAGGCCTTCTGCAACACTGTATGCAGCCACCTTAGACTTCCAAATGACACAAATTCTACAGGCTTGCTTCCAAGAGATTTCTAGACACTATAACACAGCAATATGTCATTGTTAGATGCATTAGTCAATCTATATGACATGTATTTGTTTACCAAGTACTGAGAGAAATACTTTTTATTTGCATAAAGTATGAAAGAAAGACAACCCACTCCAAACACCTAAGAGACTCCTGTCTTCCCTGGGAAATCTGCACCACCTTCCCAAGGAGGGACTACAGCTCAATTTCAGAGATGGCTTTCACATTCATCCCTGACCTACCTGTCTCCGCAGAATCGTGTTTGAGGCATTCTCTTCAAACTTTGCCAGCAGCTGAGTTGCCATTGACCTGACTTTGTTCTGGTTCATTCCTTCTCTGCATTCACTCTGTTCTTTCCCATTGTTTGTCCCCTGGCTTGGAAAGCCTGAAGTCTGCAAGGAAACAACAAACTGTGTTTTTCTTGTTTCCTACGACACGTATGAAGGGAGAGGAGGAGAGAGGTAACATCCTTTTCAGCAAAGGGTGAAAGGAAATATAGTCTGCAGTATACTAAAATGACATGTTTAGCATGAAAAAGTCACCAAAAAATATTTTCTTGGGCCCCAGAGTACAGTAAAAGGGAACATTAATCAGTGCTGCTATTCATAAAGCAGAGTCACAAAGGTGACTAATCAGAGAAGGGCTAGAAACCAAGCTGCAATACAAACTCTTCAAATACAAAATTGTCTAAATAGACAATTAGGAAAAGGAAAAACAAACCAGTACCTTAAATGTTCCTGTGTCAGAACAAAAACTAGTGCAATTTAGTTACTGCTCTACTCCCCACCAAATGATTAAAATTAATTTAGCTCTTCTTTGGTGCACGCCACAGTAAATTCAGCATCTCAAGGGAGAGGTATTTTCCATGCCATGCTCCAAAGGCCAAACCTCGGCCCCCAGCTCCCCCTGCTTCCTCAGCTCTGGTCCCATCAAGGAGCTGGACACGGGTGGGCAGTGCTGGACACCCACCTGCTCAAAGACACCCAAGAGTCCTTTCCGACGCCTCTTGTTCGTCTCATTTTCTTCTGTTTTCCCTTCAGCCTGAAAGGGCAAAGCCAAAACAAGTTCCATGGGTTGCTGCAGCAATTCCCAAGTCTACCCCAGCAGCTCCTCCCAGGAGAAGTTCCACCCCCAGGCAGGTGAGGTCTGGGCTGTGCTCAGCCAGGTGCACACAGGTGAGCAGTGCCAGCACCAGGGGGTCTCGCTGCCCTGTCAGACCCCCCAGCTCAGCAGGACTGCTCCCCATGCAGGCATCAGGGCAGCAAAGCTGCCACACAGCCCCTGACTGGGAGCTCTCACTGGACTCCAGAGCATGAGAACACACGCTTGTACACTGTGCTGAACAGGCCCTACAACTTGGTGTTTATCTTGCCCTCTTTCAGGCCTGAGGAGTTTAGAATTCATAAAGTACTAACACATCCTTGAGGAAAAAGGTTTTGCAGCATGAGTTATTCTGTGAATTTTCAGCTAGACTGCACTGTTTTCCAGAGTAGTAACAAAATCCAGAAACCCATCACTCTTTCACTGCAACCCCCAAATCTCTCCTGAACCATCTGTCTGCATGCAGATCACGAATTCACAGCACAGTCATATTTCCTTTTTCGAGCAATTACTGGCTGCCTTAAAGGTCTGTCTCCCTCATAAAGTTCACCTCCCTGACGATGGCTGAACACTGCAATACTTAAGCAACCAAACTGCTTCTTTTGTGCTCAAGCCACGCACATGTTTCATTATTTTACTCAACTAGAGACTACACAAATCAGTAATACTTCATACTCAGTCTGCACAAACTTGAAAAGTAGTCAATGCTGGCAAATTTTTATCACTTCTTATAACGTGAAGATTTGATAGGGTGATAATTTATGAACAATAAACTATATTCCACTTATTGGCATTTGCCCATGCTGCAACTTAGTGCCTGCTCAGCCAACTTAAAAAACCCCAAAAAGGAATAAAGAAAGATCAAAGAATGCAAGGTTCCTTTTTACATATAGCCTGTTTGCAATAAATCATTATGCAATGAAGAGAGTAATCCCAAACAACTTGTGGGCAAACACCAAAGGAATCAGATGACAATATTTCAATTACTTTGCTTTACTACATTGTCTTTAGAGCAGCAGCTCAGCAAAACCCAGCTTTGCACTACCTACAGTCATCAGCCTACCCAGAAAGGGTGAACACAGAGCAGCACAATGCATTCTGCATAATAGCCTGGGCCACATCAAAGCAGATTTTGCTTGAGGAGCAAAGCAAGATGCTGCCTTTCAGAAGTGGGGCAGCAAGGACTCTCATTAACAGGCTGACAAAGAAGGGAAAGACAAAGCAACTGAACTGCAGAGCAGGACTCCAAATGGGCTGCGCCCCGCATGGTGTAAACACCTCCATTCATTTATTAGTCTGGAGCACAGGAAATCTCAGTTCCTCTCCAGCCAGGCTGACACTCCGAGGAGAATGGAAAACATGATCCAGCTCAGCACAGGCTGCCAGAACAGCCACAGCCAGCCCAGCTCCAGGCCCTGCTTCCTGGTCTCTCACAGCCTGCGCCCAGATAAGGATCCCTCCTCCAGCCAGTCAAGGACAAACTGCATGCCACGGAAGTTCACTTAGCAACACTGCTCTCCTAAAGCCTGGACAGAACATCTGATAGATATGCACCTCGATAATGCTCAGCACCACCTTCTGCAGGGGAAAGAACCCCAGAAGTGAAGGCACAGCCAAACCCTGAACTCAGACAATGCCGTTCCGAGGAGCTGAATTTCCCAGCTAGTTTCAGCTGGTTATGGCACTCCCAAGCCTGTCCTAATCCAAGAACCCCAACCCACCGTGCTGGGTTTCACAGCCCATCCATGACAGAGCTGCACAAAATGCCTCCTTCCCCAAGCTGAATTGGGAAATAACACTTCCCCTTCTCACTGCCAATGAGCTCCTGGAGTGTGACACCAGAGGGGCCCTCCAAGCAAATCACCTCGTGCTCTCATGTACTGCCAAGAACTCCAGCTCCTGCTATGACAGAAGGCTTATTTCATGACAGCAGGTTAACCAGAGGCTCTGTGGCTCAGTAATGGAAAGCTCTCCCCACTGCTAAAAGTCTGTTTACTTCTGCAAACAACTCATTGAAAAACAACACTGTGGCCATGATAAAGGTTCTCCTTCTAAAGGAGTCATCCACAAGAAAAAGCAAAGTTTGTTCTGCCTGTTTGGTTTCTCACAGCTTGGCTATCTGGGAACCATGTCGCTCAGTTTTGTGTATATGTGGGTGGCAGGAAAAAATTATTTCCTAACAAGGATATTTTAAGTTACTGGACAATTGACTGTCCACAGGTTTTGAAAAAGTGTTTGCAGGAGGGAAAATATTCAAGACAAAAGTCAGTGTAGGAAGTATCTGGGAATTCTGGAGAAATTCTTCAGGTGAAAAAAATAGAAATCACATTTCTACGAGACAAGAGAGCAACAAATATAAAACGCAGTATATTAAAGTACTGAGAAATGCAGTTGATGTGCACATGTGTTAACTCAGGCCTCTGCAAAGCTTCAAGGCTCTGTAGTCCTTAATCACAGCATGTATGGGCATGGATTTTTTATAATACAGGGATATAACAGGGCCTGTCAGTAAGTTTTCATTAATAAGTAACCAAGAGAGAAAAGTACACGGGCATGACTAAGAGATTGTTATCCCAAAGCTGCTGATCAACCTGCCCACTGTTTGTCACCATTGCAGGCTGCCTCTGTAGGAGCTGGAAAGCTTCTCTTCAGAACCCTGGCAGCATCCACAAACTGGGCAAATCACTGCTTTTTTTCAAAAAGCAGCACGCCCTCCCAATCAACAGCCTAGCACAGCAGTGAATATTTGAACTGGTATATAATAAAATGGCTGTATATTTAACTCCAGGAATACAGACTCTACAGGACTCTTTTTCTTACAAGCAGAAATAGCTCAGAAAATTATAGCAGTGTATATATAAACCCCTTATTTCTGAGCCTGAAAGTTTATTTTCATATTTTCAGAAAAAAAATATTCATAGGGCAAGTCTTGCTTTACAACTCACCTTCGGTACTCGTTTTCTTGGTAAAGTTAAATTGATATAATTATTAAAGATGAAATTCGATGATTTTGGTGGACCAAGATCATTATTTTCTCCATTTTGCTTCTCAGCAGCATCTGTTGAAAAAACAACTGCTTAGGATATTTACTTAGATTTGTTTTTATATTATTCTGACTAAGCCAAAGCTTTCCAGTTGAGTGTTGGTAGTAATTATATATAAGAAACACAGACAAATAGAAGTAAATACATCCAATGTAGGGTGGCTTTCTAAAAAAAGGGGGAGAGAAACACAAGCATGAATGTGCTACCAGGGAATCACACCAGCAACTAGACACATGCCCTTCATGATGTCAAGCAGCAGTTATCCAGCTGCTCCTACTCCCTGAAGCCACCAAGGACCCACAAAACCTTGGTCTGCAATCAAATTCTCCCCCGTTTCCTGTGTTAAGCCTGAGGTAACTGTTGCAGGCCAGAAGGGCTCTGCTGGTGATTTGTGGGAGCAAACTCACTCCCCAACTTTTGTGCGAGTTGTAAAGCTGGTGTGTTTATTACAGCTCCCCTAAAACTGACATGTGTGCCTCTGGGAACTCCAGACCCTTTTTTCTGTCCCTCTCAAACACACATGTGCGCAATTTCACAACAGGCTCATACATATTCATTCCACTGATGTCACATTTGCCTAATGTGACATTTCACTAATTCTTCTCTATCAGAAAGAACTCCTGGGTCCTGCTCTTTCTTCTGCTCCCCTTATCTCTGTCCTTTGGCCACAGCAGTTTCTCCAAGCAGGTTTTTGTGAGAACAGGCAGCCAGACCCAACAGCAACGTTTGCAAGCTGCAGACCTAACTCGAAGATGCACGCTTCACCTAAATCAAAACGGATTTCTGCTCTGGAAGACTTGCACTCTGCCTCACTGGGAAAAGACTCTTGGCTGGGGAGCAGTGCTGGCCAGCAGGCTGGATGAAGGCTGCCCCCTGCCCCTGCCCGGGTGCGGGGCTCGGTGCTCACCGACTGCGCGCAGAGGGGTGCCGCGGAACAGCTCGTAGAACTTGGACAGGTAGAGCACCATGCTGAGCTTGTCGGGCTGCCCGGCCGAGCCCAGCTCCTCGCCCGTGGTCACCGGCGGGATGCCGAACTCCCGCTCGGCCACGTCGAAGGCCAGCTGGTTGTTCCTCACCGCGTCCTCCTCGTCCAGGGCCTCGAAGTCGCTGCGGGGACAGCACAGGCACCGCTCGCTCCTGCTCCCCTGGGGAACACGCGGAGCCCCCGGGGCAGCACCAGCACCTCACTGGGTCAGAGCTGCTGGAGCCTCACACAAACCCCCTCATTGCGATTAAATGTCATTTAAAAGCTTTCTCACCGAACTGGACCCACAAAAAAATACCTTTATTTATTGGAGAGATGCAATTCTTCCTCAGGAGTGCTAACAAACCTTTTCCTTCTCCAGATACAGCTGAACTACTACAAACTTCATCCATTAGCAACAGATTACTTAGGTTCAATTAGTTTTATAAATCATCAGCGCTGGGAGGAATAAATTTAGGACCTCATTGTACGGAAGTAGCATATTATGTGTGTGCACACCCATGCACAGGCACTACCTTTCCTTTTTTAAGGTGTTACACACACGGTTTGAGCAGGCACCTCCTGCCCAGGTCACAACTGAATTTAGCAGTGCACCAAATAAGTGCATCACACATCTGGAACTCTGTTATCCACTCTCTAATCCATTTTCTATGGGACCTATTCTAGGACTCTGATCTTTTGAACAGCTTCCAAAATTCATGATTAAAATAAACATGTGAATAAATTACAAAGCTCCAGGCAGGGTAGTTTCTTTCTCCTCACAGTGGAATGGGAGTTTTCGAATCCCCAAAGAATTTCTCCTCTTCTCTCACCCACCCACTGCCCTTTTCTGGAGCTGGGGGCTGTCACTGGCAGCCACCTCTCCTGCCTGCCTAGCTTTCACCCAGCCAAGTCCTTCTGCAGGCTCACTGAACACAAGGAGCCAACAAGATCCAAACACAACATTAATTGAACAGCAGGAGGTCTGTTAGCTCAGGAAGACAAATTTATCGACTTTGCTGAGAGCAGTGTAGAGAACATGTTTTCCACAGGCAGCAAAGATTACTTTGCTTTCTGTATCCTCTCCCCCAAAAACATCCAGAATTCTAATTCTTTTAAACCAGCCCAAGGCAAAAAAAGAAATTCCTATTCTTAAAATCTCAGCTCTTCCTCTGGCAAAACTGTACAAACAAGCATCCTAGGTACCACTCCTATTTTTGTCCAATTTATCACACCTCATAAAAAAGTTCAATCATTCCTTTCATTTATCCACAATAAAGGGAGGCTGACAGTAATTGATGTGTGACTCCTAAGGCTCTGCAGGAAGACGAGAGAATGCATCCACTGCATTTTGGAGACTGGTGAGAAGAGAGAGTCACCCCACTGACTGCACCCAGCAGTGCCAGCAATTCCTATTTCCTGACACCTGTTACACACTGACCTTCTTGTATCTAACTGTGGGACATCACAAAGTATTCAGATGCACAGATTTGGGTCATGCAGCACTAGGACCCCAGAAACTGTGCCAAAAGGGGAATGCTGGCTTACACTCAACCCTTTGGGCAGTTAATTTTCAAGGCCAGCTCTTGCTTTGCCCACGTGAAAGGACTCTGTGCTCTCCTGGACATAGCTGTGCAAAACCCCCATCTCCACAGTCCAACATTTCCCTGTTTGTCACAGCAACCAGTACAACACAAGGAGCATGGCTCACTCAGGCTCACCCAGCATTTCTGTAACTCAGGATTGTGCTTCATGGCTGTGGTTTCAAAGACACCAAAACCTGTCTCCAGGGATCTGGGAACACAGCTCTACACATCCCCCCAGAACTGCAAATTTCGTTTTAAACAGACACATGACTCTCACAAACATGATAAATCAGAGGGTTCAAAACCCTCCTGGCTCTTTGAAAGCACATCTATTTCATTCTAAACAGCATGCAAGGACATGCAGAAGAAACAAAGCAAGCCCAAGCCCACCCATGGCACCCTGGCCATGGTGTGCACGTCCTTGCAGAAAGCAGCCACAGAAGGGGACTGCAGAGTGGCAGGGCTGCTCTGGTCTCACACTGCCCTTTGCAGATGCCTCACCCGAGGAGCTCCTCAGCTGTCACTCACATGAGGTCAGGCCTGAAGCGATGGATGATGGCACACAGAGCAAGGCCACTTTTCCAGGAGCTGCTCAGGTCAGTGACGCTGACGTTCCGGTATCCCTCCGTCTGCTTCTGGCACCACGTCAACAGCTTGTTAGGCCGAATGTCTGACTCTGCAGAAAGGGGAAAGCAAACCTTTCCATCAGCTTCTGCACGCTCAGAAGGCCACAAAGGTTAAGCCACAGCAAACAGGAGATGCCACTTACCCTGTCTTGTGAGGTTCACCGATCTTCTAATGGAGCTCACTCTTTCAAGAGGACACTGCTGGAGCTCATTGGTAACATACAACTGTCTCACCTACAAGGAAAAGCAATCACCAGCACAACATCAGACAAAAAACCAGTTTTGTTTCCAGGTTAACTTTATCAGCAGCTGGTTCTAAGTTAAGGAGTCCCCTGAAGATTTTGTTTACGCACCCCTTGCAGCTCTATTTACCCCTGATAAAAAAAGAAGTGATTTCACAAGCAAGCCTTTGAAGCACTGACCTGGTGAGGTCGAACACAGCTCGAGTTCAAGTTGGGGTATCTTGTTCCCGGGTCAATGGTGTACTGGTCAAAGTTCTTATTAATGTTTTCAGGGGTCGTCTGAGGCAAGAGTCGATAAATGCTCTCTCTTGCAGAGGAAAAAGATGGAAGATTTAAGTATTAAAATAAATATTTATTTATAAGAGATCAGGGGTTTTTTGCAGCTGCCTAAACTTTATTTTGGTTCCGCCAGGACAAGTGTTACGGACCAAATGCAGAATGCATCCATCCCATTTCTTATCCCCACTACACAGAGGGATGCCAGACAGAAAAAGGACAAGATGGACACTGAGAGCTTATGCCCATATTTTCCTGAGGCAGGAAGTGAGCCAGATAAAGGAGGGAAAAAAAAAAAAGGAGGTTACATCATCTAGTCATCTGGTTTTGCTTTAACATCCACTCAAGAAGTAACCTCTTTACCACATAACAGCACTAAATCCTGTCATCCTGCAACTCCTATAACCACCACAGCTTTCTTTACTATGCTGCTCAATTTTCCATTTGGGATTAGGCCGTGTTTGAGTCATCCCACAGGCTTCTGTCTTAAAAATTCCCAAAGTGCAGTAGTTAGTAAAGCTCCTGCTTGCATTCCCACAACCATGACTCTTCCTATTATGTATCTGCCCCAAAACAGCCTGGGCAGCTGTAGCACAGCAGGATGGCTGCCAGCAGGACCTAAGTCAGCAACTTCAACCATCAGACCATGGTGACACCAAGACTGCTGCTGTACTTAGCAACAGATTTTCTTGCTCCAGTCAAAAAAAGTTTCTGGTGCAGCATTATAATAATTCTCCACATATTCATCAGCCTAAAGAGAACACCACCATGCCAAAATGCAGAGTTAAAATCACAGGGACCAACTCTGAGAGCTGTTGCTGTTGAAGAATTTATTTAGACTCCTTTCAGGATTTTTTATTTTATTTTTATGATAAAAAACCTGGTGTTCAGATGGCTGAGGTCCGGGGGTTTTTTTGACACAAGGTCTCTCGGGTCTATTTCTTTAAGGATCACACTTAAGTGACACAGTGATTAGGGGTTTAAATCAGTGATTTAAACCCTGATATTATTTCTCCTGGTAGCATTCTGAAATCCCCTGCCTTCCAGCCCTGCTGTGGCTCTTGAGAAGGCTGGAAGTGCTGGGGACCAGAGCAGCACTCACCGTTCAGCCAGGATCTCCAGTGGGGGCTTCCCCTGCACCCCGACACAAACCAGTGATTTAAACCCTGATACCATTTCTCCTGGTAGCATTCTGAAATCCCCTGCCTTCCAGCCCTGCTGTGGCTCTTGAGAAGGCTGGAAGTGCTGGGGACCAGCAGCACTCACCGTTCAGCCAGGATCTCCAGCGGGGGCTTCCCCTGCACCCCGACACAAACCAGTGATTTAAACCCTGATATTATTTCTCTTGGTAGCATTCTGAAATCCCCTGCCTTCCAGCCCTGCTGTGGCTCTCGAGAAGGCTGGAAGTGCTGGGGACCAGAGCAGCACTCCCTGTTCAGCCAGGATCTCCAGCAGGAGCTTTCCCTGCACCCCGACACAAACCAGTGATTTAAACCCTGATACCATTTCTCCTGGTAGGATTCTCAAATCCCCTGCCTTCCAGCCCTGCTGTGGCTCTTGAGAAGGCTGGAAGTGCTGGGGACCAGCAGCACTCACTGTTCAGCCAGGATCTCCAGCGGGGGCTTCCCCTGCACCCCGACACAAACCAGTGATTTAAACCCTGATATTTTTTCTCCTGGTAGCATTCTGAAATCCCCTGCCTTCCAGCCCTGCTGTGGCTCTTGAGAAGGCTGGAAGTGCTGGGGACCAGCAGCACTCACTGTTCAGCCAGGATCTCCAGCAGGAGCTTCCCCTGCACCCCGACACAAACCAGTGATTTAAACCCTGATATTATTTCTCCTGGTAGCATTCTGAAATCCCCTGCCTTCCAGCCCTGCTGTGGCTCTTGAGAAGGCTGGAAGTGCTGGGGACCAGAGCAGCACTCACCGTTCAGCCAGGATCTCCAGCAGGAGCTTCCCCTGCACCCCGACACAAACCAGTGATTTAAACCCTGATACCATTTCTCCTGGTAGCATTCTGAAATCCCCTGCCTTCCAGCCCTGCTGTGGCTCTTGAGAAGGCTGGAAGTGCTGGGGACCAGAGCAGCACTCACCGTTCAGCCAGGATCTCCAGCGGGGGCTTCCCCTGCGCCCAGCCCCGCACCATCCACGCCGTGTCAAAGGCAGCCAGGAAACCTCTTGCACAGCCAGTGCCCATGGGCCAGAAGGGCTGCAAGGAGCACTGACACGTCAGTTCTTGGCATTTCTTAACTCTTACTACAAAAGTAACTTGCAATGTGAATTTGGAGTCCAGGGTTTCATACTGTCTTGGAAAAATAGCCCAGAAAGAGTCAAAATGCAACACAGGCAACACTTGCAGGTTTTAAATGTGCCTCTCCTTTAAGTCTTGGGCAGGGGAAGAAGATTACTTCTTTCACTTTTTCCTTTTTTTTACACTTCTATATATAAAAACTAATTTCTTAGCCCCGAAAGATATAGGCTGAGAAAAAAAAAAGAAGACTCAAGAATTATTAAAGAAAAACAAAAAAAAACACGAGATGCCCTTTTCACCTCCTGAATTTGCTTTGGACTGTTCTTTTCAAATGCCTCAGGCTGTCAGCATGAATTAAAAAACAAAAGTTGCAGCATACACTTTTCACTTCAGAAAAAAAAATGGGAACATACTAAGGCAAAGAGACTGCAATAATAATCTGGATCAAGCTTCTGTCTATGATGGAATTCAGTAAAATTATGCCATGCACCCAAGCTGAGGACACAGAGCTCACAGTTTTCAGACAGCAAGAGAACTTGCATAAAGCAAAATGGGATCTCAGCCACAGGCTGCCAGCCAAGCATTAGCTATGACAAACTATGGCATAATAAAGGAGAAAAGAAAAAAAGGGAAAAAAAAAATCTATTCCAAAGAAGGTACCACTGTTTCAGGACATGTAAAAGAGGACATTTTATACTGGAGGCTAGATTGAATGGTTGGATTAAGGAAATAAAGTCAAAAAAACTGAAAATACTACTTGGAAGGCATTCCAAGATATACCTCAAGCAAACTATCTCCAACGAGAGCCACCAGGAGCTGATGTCTGTGCCTCTCTCTCACCAGCGCAGCGTTTTCAGACGCGTACATGGAGGTAAAATCAAACATTGCTACATCTGGTTGGCCATAATGATTAATTGCAAAATCCAAGGAAGGCAGCTGGTAGTTGGTTGCAAAGTCAGCAGCTTCTCTGGCGTAGGACAGCAAATTGCTCTGGTTCACATTTTCCCCACAGAGCAGCAGCTCGGTATCAACGGAATCCTGCAAGGAGAGGAGGATGTGGGATGAGAGACTCCAATATCCTCTCTGGACTGGAACACTGCAGTCTCACAGCAGGACTGGGAGCCACACACCTCACAGCAACAAGAAACAAGTGACACTTGTCATCTCCAAAAAGCCAGTGCACAAGCACAGGTACTGCCCAGACAGAAACTCTCCTTGCCCACACTGAACGAGCAGCTTTGTTTGCAATGGAAGATCAGAGCTCCTCCCAGTTCCTTGGTTATGTGATGTTTTCAGAACATTACTTCCCTCCCATCCATAGATGTCACCCCCATCACTGCAATGCTTTTCTGCACTCGTGCCCCCCATCTGTCCCCAGAGGAGAGCAGAAGCACTGGTGCTGTAACACGGGGGGCTCAGCCTCGAGGTCTGACTCGACATCTCAGGAACACCACCATGCTCAAACCTGGGCTGTAGCAGCTTTCTGTCCATTTCTGGGCCAGGCTTTTCCTTGGGCAGAGTGGTAAAGGAGCCTGCCTTTACAGGTCATCCTCCTTAAAGGCAGTGATTGTTAATGAGGCAGGTTCTATTTCCAGCCTAATCGTGGATGAGACCCTTAATCACAGATGATACCACAGAACTGCTATTAGCCCAGTTGCACCAGACACACTGGGCTGCTTGATTATTTTCCACTCAGAGCTGAGTAGGTCAGGAAAACAGCTCTGAGGAGCCACAGCTGCTGCTCCTCTGCTCCAAACTCCCCACAGACCTCCTGGGACTGCCCTCACCTACAAACACTAGCCCCACAATCTCAGGGCCTACACACATCAGTAGTGATGAATCATCTCAAAAACACCATCTTAAACAGACACCTAGTTCTGGAAATAGACACAAAATCACTGAAAGTAAAGAGCATTTCAGAAAACTGCTTGAAAGGAAAAATACATGTTCAATATTAGTCCCTCCACTTCCAAGCTGTTATAACTTCAAGTGGGGTTGAAGTAATCTAGTGAGCCCAGAAGAAACTGAACCCAATGTCATAGGTGATCTTTTACAGTACCACAAGTATGTGAAAAATGCCATGGGGCTTTTTAAAATTTATTTAATTTCATTTATTTTATTTTGTGTTACTTGATGCATTTACCGTACAGCTGAAGTTACTTGCACTTAATAGAAAAGAAAAAGAAAAAAGAAAGAATAAAGAAGAAAAAAAATTGCCTTTGTTTGAAGAAAGCTTGAGGCCAATGAACTCCAAGAGGCAGAAGATGGTGGGTTTGATTTACCAAAACCCATTAACCACAGTTTAAGTTAGGATGCACAAAACTTGATATAATGTTTCCTGAACACCATCCCCTGCAACTCCTGCAAACTCTAGTGGCATTGCATTTCCACCAAGGGGCTCCACCCTGTCTGGTCATGGACAGCAGCTCTGCCCTGGGAGCCCCTGGCCTCCAAAAGGACAGGGAATCATGGCACTGGTCCCATCAGAAAGCCAAAAGCCCTTCTGACAGTTCCCCACAAGTACTTCCTTCAGGAAATTACACTTGGCTGTTTTGGCACTGCCTTACTTTCCAAGAAAAATTGAGCTCTTCTGGGTTTCCAGAAAGGGAAATTTAAGTGGTGACATAACACTTCCTAGAAACAAAAGAAAATAAACCCCATATTTTACAGAAGAAGAAAAAGAAAAAAAAAAAAAAGAAAAAGAAAAAAAATCCCAAGTACCCCTGAAAGGTCAGGTCATCATGTTTATAGCCTTCTTCTATCATGTTTCACCCACTTCAGAAAATTTACAATTTAACCTAGGGCAGGTTTTTACACTTCCTTATTTGCCTGATAAAACTGAACAGAGCTGTGCTAAGTTCACCCTTAAATAATTGAGGTTTTTATTTCTGCTGTGACGATCCCACCACGTATTTCCAAGGGGAGTCAAGATCCCATTTCAGCCAGTTTCAAAACTGATTAATTTAGGAAGCATTGTTTTCAGTTCTCTGTTGAAACTTCGAGCTGACTGAAGGGAAAAGCAAATCCTAAAAACGTCAGAGTAAGATCCAAGTGGCCTGAGCTTGAATGAAGTGATTAAGTCCATAAACACCCTCTCTAACATCCAGCAATGTTTATGCAGATGTCCACACTTACTCTGTGCCAAGTCAATAAAATGGGGTTTAAGCAGCATTTTTACATACGTTAATAATCACTCCTTTGTCCAGAAGACTCTGCTTTTTTGCTGTCATCACAAAATAATGCGTGCTGTCTTTATAGTAAACGATATTCTCCAGGTCAATCCCTGAAAAGAGAGACACACTTGTCACAAACACAGCGCCCTGCCCGTGCCACTCACGGACAGAGCAGGACTGATCCCAGCAGGTGCCTTTCCTGCTCGGGCTGCATCCCCTCTCCCAGCTGGGATGAAGGATTAGGGGGCAGAATGCTGTGAAACAAAACAAGAGAGGACAGTGGTCTCGCCCTGTCGCCGAACGCGAAGTAACACGACGGGGACACGCCGCTCCTCCAAGGAGAAAAGAGAATTTTTAATTTCTGACTCCAGCATTTATAGATTGCCAAAAGTGACAGGGGATTGGAGGGTGGCAGTGCCACCTCTCCAATGACACTGGACAAACCAACGGCCCATCAAATTTCTCCTCCTCCAGAAAAGAATGCAAAACAACAAGTTATTTACATAAAGCGTGTGAGAAGGTTTGTTACTAGAAAGTAAACATCAGAAGGCTTAGAAAAACTCAAAAAATCAGGGTGACATCATCCAACAGCAGTTTTTCTCAGCTCAGTTTAAAGTTATTCAGCATTCTTTCAGGGAACAGCTAGTTAACTACAGCATGAGCAGTTCCTGAGGTGCAACTGGGTGCCAAGGGAGCAAAGTGGTTTTCGGGTTGTTAAGGCTCTCATATTGGGTCTAACAGGGGGTTTGGTTTCAATTCTAACAGTAATTTTTAAAAAATCAGCTGTAAATCAAGAATAGAGTTGATTGTACTGACAGTGAATGCAACTATTGCATTAAGATGTGTTTCACAGTTTATATTTTCAGTATTTATGGCAGATTGTAGGTCTTGTCAGTTTATCAGCTCCACACATCAAAAAGCAAGAATGAACTCCTCCCAGAAGGGCAGAGACTTTTTCAAAGGGTTTAAGCTGTTCAGCATGTGAACGGATAGAAACAAAACAAATCATGTCTTAAGGGAAAATCTCTGGGCCCTGAAAATGCTCTTCCAAATTTGTTCAACATAGCAGACATTTTTGCAGTTGAGAAAAATCTAAACACTAAAACAAGCCATGATGTGGGCAACACCCAAGTTAAAAAAACATCCCACTGTACCATAAATGGACACCTCCATCTGCAAGCTTCTGACATCAACAATATTTTATCACTTGGCAATTTTTGACACAGATTATTCAAAACTGATGTTACCAGTAACAAGAGGGTGGCCTGGCACACAGAGTTCCCCTGCTGCCTCTTGTATTTGGTAGTGGAAAAAAGGAGGATGCACTCACCCGTTTCCTCTTTCAGGTCCTGGAAGAACTTCTGATTGAAGATGAAAGCAACCCCACTAATTTCTTCTACCTTGGCTTCTGCAGTTGTATTTCTGTTTATGAAATTGGCAGTGATTGCTATAGCCAGCTTCCCACGAAATTCCTTCCTCCTGAAGCCTGCTGAGCAAAGACAGGAATTAAAACCACTGCTAACTTCAGACTGGACTTTCAGGGAGGGTCAGCTCAAGGCAGCTCAGTGTCTTTCCTGCACTTCATCAAACAACGTGCCATCAGCAGATTCCACCGTGCCTCCAAAATTCCCTTGAATGGAAAGAGTCTTTTCTCCCCATTTCCAGCTGCAAAACTAGAGCTGCACTGCATTCAAGGTCAAGTCTCATTAAAAAATGGTTGGGTGGGGAACTAAGGGAAGAAGTTCAGGAAAAACTACGACTAAAGAAAAACGTGGAAAATTTTTTCGGCATGTCTGGGAATAGAACAGGTCAATTTCAGTGGAGGGAGACATTTTTAACATGCTAAATGGCAAGTTAGGTGTTTGTTATATAGGTAGTAAACAGCTCTTGAAAAAATGTGCAAGAGATCAGCAGTCAAAAGCAGAAGAGAAAGATGTGAAAAATAGAAACCTCTGTAGCAGTGCTTAGGTGCACACACTACCAGCTAATGAGATTTTCCACAGGTATTTGGAATTGAAAAATATTCAGTGGGTTAACTGCTGTATTACCAAGGTGACCAACTGAGAAGCTCCTCACTCCATCTTTGCTTTCACTTTTCACAGAAAAAGCCCCCTGAGCCACAATCTTGCAATCACACATTGAAGTTTTTCCATCTCTATGTTCCCCTCACCTGTAACTAAATTCTGAAGGACAGAGGATCCTTAGTGTATTTTTGGCCCACTGCAGATGACATCATGTGACTATGTTATTTTAGAACAAGAAATAAACTGGTTAGGGATTTTGGTCTCTGTGCTTCCTGACATGCTCTCCTTATTTCATTGGGATAGATTTGATATGACAACAGCAGCTTCTGTACACATGCCTCAGTGCACCATCACTCCCCCAGATCCTGCTATGGTGATAAACATTAACCTCCTGATACAGTCTGGAGGTGAGGTAAGAATAATTAGGTTTTGATGGTACCTGACTATTTAAACAGTGTTTTATGGGGGACAGCCAGACAACAGTGTAGGGATATTCCAGTATAGCATTACAAGGAATTAACTGCAAGTACATTGTAGTTGGCAGATAAAAGAATAAGCAGACAAACTATGAAGCCAATAAAAAAAAAGGAAAACGTGTACTTAGAGAATGGGAACTAGCTTGGATATAATTAGAGTTAAAAGGGAAATATATAATTAAGTAAAAGGTTTGTTCCTGTGATGCAGGAGCGGCCGAGCCAGTGTCTCTCTAAGAAACACAGCTCAGGTGGTCTGAATCCTCAGCAGTGACTCAAGCTCAGGAAACATTCACACCCTCTACTCCCACAACCCTTAGAGCTATTCATTATCTTTTGCTATTGTTCCTAAAGGAGCTGCTTCTGCCGTTCAGTCTCATTTACAAAGAAGCAAAGCCTCTGTTGCTGTCATTAAATACCTGGCAGTCACCTTTTGGTCACGAGTTCAAGCACACAGGGCAAATTCACAGCACAACAGCAAAGGCTGTGCCATTCCTGACCTATATCTTGTCAGCTTCCTTCAAGTTAAATCATCCTATAATTACTTAACCTTGAAGCAAGCCCAATGGCACCACAATGCATTCTGCAGGCAGTGCAAATGCACCGAGCTCAGAAGCAGTAATGGCATTAAATGTCCTTCACTTTGAGCTATGACTTAACAACAAACCCAAAAGGCACCACGCAAAACAACAGCTTTCACACAGACTGCTGTGGATTGAAAGGTGACCTGCTGCTTTGTTTTTTTCTTTGCTCTGGCTTTCAGATCTTTCAAGGTACCCTAAAGACCAGTAATAAGGCTAAAAACACATTCACCCACCTTCCAAGGTGTTCCTGCGGCCATCTGCACCAATGATAACATCAAATTCATACTCTGACAGAGGGTGATCCATGGGGAGGAATTCAGCTCTCCAACCCATCTCTGAAAACACAAATAACATTTATTAATTCTTCAGTATTACAGCAGAGAAGTGATTTCAGAGTCTGAGGAAAGGGCACTGATAAAGATAAAGGGTGCAATTCTCATTCTCTGGATCACCTAATGCAGTAGCTTCCTCTCAGAGCCACACCACAAGAAGAGGCTCAAGCACTTGATTCTCACAGAAATAACCCACAGCCACCTTACCAGAACAGTATGTACATGTGGCTACTGCAAGGAAGAGCTGGCTACTAAAAGAGGAAAAATAGCATTCCATCATCAGTGCTTTTAATTGTCTTCTAAACAGAAATTAAAGGGAAGCATACTCACAAAGCTAAATTTATTCTTTTTACAAAGCTCATTATATGGAAGTGTTTGTACTGCCCATGTTTTAAAATTATATATACTTTAATTTCTTAAACTAATACACCTGTTCTGCTGTCACTGTATGACCCTTTGAAGAGATACCACAGAGTTTTAATTAAAATTTTAAAATATTTTAGCGATACTACATCCAAAAAAGTAATATTAAAAAAACCCAGAGAATTAGAAATCTTTTTCTATTGTTTAAAAATCTTGCATAAGAATGCTGATAGGACTCTGTGTGCCAGTGGGAGTTATATCAAATGTGCACGCAAAAACAAAACCCTGGGCACTCCATCCATCCTCAATATTTACATTATCAATCAAAATCTGTTTTTGCAAGAAGATCCCGAGAAGCCACACCAGACTCCCTACAAAGCCTCAAACACATGCCAGAAGGCATAGTGCAAAACCTCAGCTTCCCAACCTGGGCTGTGTTCTAAGATTTACCAGTGCTCTGTCACACTGATACTCATCACGCCTGTAACTGCACAGAACAAGGCTGGCTGAGTAAGAAGGGCAAAACACTCTTTATTTCTTTAAACAGTGTTTGACTGCCTTGTACAGCTTCACGTAACACCTGGCACAAAGAGAAGCTGCTGTGAGCAGAATGTAATATGATAAACAATACTTTGGTTTTCCTGATCTTCAGGAGGCTCCACGACTTTCACGAACTCCAGGTTCACGTGGATTTCCACTCCAAGGATAAGTGCAACTTTGAAGAGGATGAGCTGAAGCTGTCGAATACCTGTGGAGAGCAGGTGACAAAGATGAGTTTGATAAGTGAGCAATCCCAGCTGCCACCAGCCTGCTGGAGAACTGAAATTCACTGTTAACACAAGAGTGTGGCATTTCTATTTCCCATACTGTAATGAATGCAAACATAGCAACCACCACAGGATGTTGTTCTCTTCCGCCTCCTTTTCCTCTTGCAGCACAATCTTGTTGGCAAAGCTCATTTCAGTTGAGTTTCTTAGAATGCTTTTGTAGAGGTTTGCCTCTTGATGATATTTAAAAGATCTGCTAACCAGCATATTTTAGAATACAAAATTTTACAGTATATTTCCCTGTAAAATAGTCCACTCTGGTATTTGCATCTACCTTCAACATACTGGAGGAAATATCAATATTCTTCATACCTCATAATCAAAGCCTGGTGTTTAACCTTACCAGAGTAACAAGAAGATCTGCTCCATAAGAGCAACTTGTTCTATTTCCACCTTGCTTAAACAAGACCACTTTTTCTCCTCTCTGTGTGCACGCATGCACTGGCACATGGTTAAGGCAGATGAACTTTCTGCCACACCAGGAATGTCCCCACCAATCTTCTGATCCTGGAAACCCCTTATCCAAGCAGCGCCCTCAGATACTTACTGATGTGATCTATAGATCCTGCACAGAACTTCCCATAAAACTTCTTTGCTCCCAGTCCCCGCAGGTCGTGGATGGTAAAGGGCCAGAGATGCAGCACATTGTTCCTGGAGAAGGTGTCCCGCTTCTCCACAACGACAACCTTGGCTCCCAGGAAGGCAAGCTCTATGGCAGTCCGCAGGCCACAGGGGCCACCTCCAATAATTAAACACTGGCAGAGAAAAGGAGGAGTGTGACACAGGGCTTTGGATTGCTTCCACACAGTTTCCAACTCACTCTATTGGTAGGACTTGAAATACAACTGGACTTGCACTGCTGAGAGCACAAACAAGTAATTTACTTAAATCAATGGAAATTTTTCCAATGTGGTGTTGTAAAATGTAAAAAAGAGGATAAACTGTGCTTAATGCAGACACAAAAGCATTTGATGAAGAGAAGTAAAAGAAAAAACAGCAAAAAGCTGAACATTTTTGAGCATCTGCTTGCACATTTCTAACCCTCATTTAGCATTTCTCAAGTGCTTGCAGCTGTTTCTCAACAGCATTACAGTGGTGTAAAAGGGAGGGGAAAGGAAATAAGTGGTCTTAGTGCAGGCTTTTTTTATTTTAAAGAGGAAATGGGTGTACATTTACTAGATTTGTTGAACAAACCTATGATAAGCCAGTAGCCTTAGCTATTAGCTACTCTCTTTCGAGTGAGGGCGGATGTAACAGCCTGGTTCACCTACTGATCTAAGGAGGACATGCCAGGGGAACTCAGCAGACTCACCCTCCTCTGCCAGGGCCAGGGAACCCATCCTGTCCTCTTCCATTTCACCCAGCGCTAAACATCCTCACTTTCAGGAAAATCACACTTCAAAAGCTTAAATCTAAGTTTGGGCACCCTTGGAAGAATCTCTTCCAAAACAATTACAGAGGATTCCTGCTCAAATTTTAGTTGACAGCTGTAATTTTTCACAGACCAACCAGCAAAGGATTTCCAGAAAGGAAACTAATTAAACCCTAAGCATATCTAGTGCTTACATTTCCCTGCCTGATTACTAAAATCTGATTATAAACAGTTTTATAGCTGGACAATGCTGTTGTTGCATACCTCCTACGACCCCCCCCACTCCTCCAACCCCCCCCAGATTTCACAAAATGCCTGCTGTGAGTTCCAGCTCTGCTGTGGCTGGAGCAGGGAGAGCTAAGGTGGGTCTGGGAGGATGGGAGAGCTGCAGCACAGCCCAGCTGGGCCGTGCTGCCAACCCAAGAGCTTTGTGTCAGAGGCCAGACACGCTGCTGTGTGTCCCACACACAGAGCCAGACACTGACTGCAGTCCCAAAGCAAGCACAGGCTCTATCTGCTGGATTCCAGTCTGGTTCCCATTACATTGCAATTTCAGAAAGTAGAGTCATTTATTTATTTTGGTTTGGTCATCATTTGTTTTCAGATCTAACAACTTGAGCAAAAAGTATCTGGTGCTGACTTTTGTCCAACCCAAATCATAGAAGTGCAAAAATGTCTTTTTTCAATTTAATAAATAATTCTAATAAATTCCCATTGAAAGAAAAACTCCTGTGAGGTGCTTTGGCTTCGCTTTAGGCAAGTGTTTTGTTAACCAGGGATATTAAAGTCAGGCTGTTGCCTTAGCCACTTGGCTTTGTTCCTCTTAAAAGAACACATTTAATTTACAGTTTCAGAAGAACACTGCTCACTGCATGATGAATATTTAAAAAAAAAAAAATCAACAGATGTAACAATATAAAGGAAGAATAACAGAGGGCACACGTAGCCTAGCTGAAGAGGATCACTGCTGGATCTGGGTCAGACTTTCTGCACATGCTTCTTGTGATTAGCATGGGAACCCTGAGCTCTGACAAGTGAGTGCCTCCACTGAGCCCTCACAGCTTCCAGTCATGTTGAGCAGGCAGTTAGAAACATTTTACAAACAAAGCCCATACATGGGCTGATAAGGTGAGGCTGGTTTTTTTCCAATACAAGCTGTATTGGACACAAATAAATGCAACTTTAAAGAGAATAAAAAATAAAAAGAAACAGCAGTCTTTGGAGATTTAGTCATAGCAGACCCTGCCAAGTAACAAAACCCACACAGAAAACCCTTCCTTCCTCCTGGTGCTTTGCAACACACTTTGTTAGCATTTTAAGGAGGATTCTGCCCTGTTCCCTCCCCCTATCACATTGACAAAGAATCTTCATAATTGCATAGTGACACCATGAAAAATGGCTGCATGTTTGCCACCACCCGTGGTTACCTCCAGAAACACATTTATCTACATCTCAGAGCTATTTGTTCTATGATTTATTGAGAACACTTCCTGCTGGTGTAGAACTTACTCTTGGCACTTCTTCATCTAAATTTTCAAACTTCTGGGGTCAAAACCAGTACAAAATCCTTGCAAAAGTAATTCTTGCTACGTTTGTGTTCCTATCTCTACTGAGCAAGGGAAGGGCCCATGCCACTCCCTGGTGGTCTGCTTGCCAAGAGACTCCCAGAAGAAACCTTCCTGCAGCCAGACTAGAAGGAACTTTGCATGGATTTATTCCCCCCTCCTGTTAGCCCAGTCTCCTGGCTCATCAGGGCCTGCTTTTGGAACTAATTTCGTGCAATTTAACACAAATCATGACAGCTGGCATCACATAAGGGAGTCTCAAACAATCAATCCCGAAGGAACAAATGCCAACAGCTTCTTGACATCCCCATCACCATTCACACATCAGCTGCCTTTTAACAGTGCCAGATCATCCCCCACAAAGCTGAAGGACAACTGGACTTTTCAAAGCATCTCCTACAAATTATCCCAAGTAACACTTGCTGAAAAGAACAGACAAAGAGCTTTTGCATATTTCTTGCTCAAGCTGGAAATGAAGGGAGAAAGTCTTGTTTAATTTTACAGGGCAGCTTATGAAAGAACAAGATCATGACCAGACTTCTGTGACCTGCCTGAAGAATCAGTTTCGTGTTGGATGTAACATCTTGTGTTACTACTGAGAGTATTCCATGCTAGTGCAAGATGATAATACTGAGAGAAGACATTTTTCTTGGTTAAACCCTCTTAGTGCAAATGGCTGATCTTCTGCCTGCAGCTGTAGATGTGAATATTTTCTGTCAAAAGAGAAGCTTCGTTGAATTTTACACATTCCCCAAGAACAGCACCTATGTTAAGGCCAAATTACAGAGAGAATATGGGTTACAAAATTCCCATTGAATGAGACTAATGTAAGTTTCCAGGCCAGTAATAACTGCCTAGTGACTAACTTGGGACTATTTCAGTTTAAATTCATACTTAATAAGCAAAGCATGGACATTTTTGCACCTCACAATAAAACACTAATAAGCCCATGCATATTTTATAAAAGGTGTTTATTCAAGTTGCTGAGTAAATAGTCTGTTTCTATGATACTGTTAAAAAGTATTGTACTATTCCCTAAAAGATGATTGTTTCTGCATAAATCTTGTCCCACACTACAACCAAGCACAGTACACAGTGCATCATTTATCTTCAGGCAGAAACAGAGCAGAACTTCACTGATTTCTTCCTTGTGTGATTTGAACGTATCAGAAATTTCCACTTATATTTACCCATATGAACACACAGAGCATTTGGTAAGTCTCATAAGCTTGATTCCACCCAAGGGTCAGTCTGACTAAGAAATGCTACTTTTTCTCTCTGAGTATGTTTAGGAATGGCAGAGCCTTGAAAATCTCCAGGAAATGTTCCCAGTGCTGAGCTAAATGGCAGCACAAGTCACCTCTCCAATAGCAGAATGGCTTCTGTGCCAGGCACAGGATTTTGATATGATCTCCTGTAGATAATGTACAAATATATGACTCAAAATAGGAGGCAAGGAAAGGGAGAGGATACAATGCAGAGGCCTCTTGCAATCCCTCTTTCCCCCCACTATTAAATCAGCAGCCTGTGAATCCAGGCACCTGCATTGTGGAAAAGCCACATGCAGTTAAACAGCTGAACACCACCACTGTGTTTAACAAAAAAACCCAAACAAACAAACAAAACATCCCCACAACACCAACAAAAAATACCAAAAAAACCCCCTACCTCAACATAACACTCCACAACAACCCAGTCACAAAAATCTCATCCATTGTAACTGAAAGACTGAATCCATGACCTTGAAAAATTAACAAAAACCATTAGCTCTCAGCATTTAGATGCTCAAGGAATCTGCCAGCTAGCAGTAGCACGGGGGTGGGAGATGTAACAAACAGCATCTCTTGGCATAGCTAAGAGCAGACAAATCCTGTTGTGGCCCAGTGCATTTCCCCACTGCTGCCAGCCCACTCTAAACCCCTCACTCCTCTCCTGTCCAAGGTACCCAAATATTAAATTCATCTGGGAAAATAAAGGGGTGTTAAATGATGACCCACTCCCTGTGTGTCCTTGGGATGAAGACAGAAGCTTCCATCACTCCAGGAATCCAAGATTTCCTCATTTCTGCCTTTCAGCTGGTTTGGAGGTGAAAAAAAGGGGATTATTTTTAGCCTCCAACTCAACAACAGCTGGACAGACACAGGCACACCCTTCACTGTCCTATGGCATGCCAAGCCAGCAGCATCACTGCTGCTCTGCAGTGGAAATGATGGAAAAACAGCAAAACCCAGGTAAGTGAACTGCCTTCAGCCAAACCATCAACTGGAAGTCGAACTACAGGCCTGGATCACGCTCCCAGAAAGGAGCAGAAAGGGCTGGCTTTCCCCAAAGCCCCTGATCCTCACCACCACAGGTGTCCTCAGCAGCTGTGCGCTCCCCACCCAGCCACAGGAGGCTCTGCCTGCAGGACACGGAGGGACAGTGCTCTGCTCTGCCATGGCAAACATTCATTTCCATGGCCAGCAGGTCTGGGACCACGAGAGAAGACAGCTTCCACACTGACCCAGGGCTTTGGCAACACCCAGAGTGACAGGGGTGCACCAAGCACCAACAGGGCTGGCTACAGAGGGTCACATCCCACATGGATTGGGACAAGTGCCTCGTGATGATGGGGCTTCATGTGCTGCAACAGGAGACAGGCACAAACCAACACATTTTCTGGAACAGCAGCAGCCATTCCCTGGAAGGGCTCCAGAGAAAACAGCTGCACCAGCAGCGAAGGCAGACGGCCACCAGGAGCCTTCTCCACCACCATGCTTCCCAGGCCATCCCCTTCACTAGACATGAAAATGCTCCTGGCAAAAACAGGACTGCTCAGCAGGACATCCCTGACTTACTGACTTACAGTTCATCTCCCATTTGCAGCCCCAGATTTCAGGACACAAATCCACTGACAGCCACGGATACAACGCTGCAGCCAGAGGCACCCTGAACCCACTGAACAATCCATTTAAAGTTGGAAACATCATCGTGGAAGACACTGAAAAATGAAAATCCACATGCCACTTCAGACAACACTAAAAATGTCACAGGCTGAAGCTTTGTCTTTAATAAAAATCAATTCTTCCATCTTCTCCCCCAAGAAAGGGGGGGAGAAGGCCTAGGAGTAATTAAACTTGACTACAAAGATTATGTAATCTTTAAAAGGGTATTTTTCTCTCTTGTACTGTTTTATGAGCTCCTTATAGAATTAGCAAGGTTAAAAAACATGTCATTTGACAAAAATAATATTCATTTAGATGTATTTTAATGAGAAATCTTAACTCTCCAAAGGGTTATGTGGACACTTCTTAAATACACTACAGATAGGTCTAAAAATCTACCTTAAAATATTATTAAGACTAGCTGGATCTTGCTGAACAGGCATTTTTGGAGAGCACCACATAAACACCACTGTTGGGGAAGTTCAGAGGTACCTGGGAACAGCAAGGCTCACACAGCCCTAACAGCAGCAAAACCCATGCATGTATTCAGCACTTCACTATGAGCCCACTTCTGCTTTAAACCCCTCCAGCATTTTACCCTTTGGACTCCCAGCTGAGCAGCTCAGAAATGTGCAGTTTTGTCCCCTCCCAGATCAGGGATTGGCATGAATGGAGCCACAGGTTTATTTTTTTTCCCCTCCAAGAGTGTACCATGGATTGAGGCCACCCAACCCAGGGTGACTTTGGCCACAGCTCTTTGCCAGCCCCGTGCCCAGCAGCTGCTGCACTCGCAGCTGGACGCAGCACAATCCAGGGATCAGAGGATCTATCTTTACTGCCCTCCTGTTTTATTGAGTCAAAATGCCAGAAGTGAAACATTAGCACATTTATTGCATTCATCTGGCTCATCTTTACTGGGATTTTTTGCTCTTTTTTGGAAGATAAGCTTCTGCAAGGAAAAAAGTGCGTGCCTGCATTTTTCCTGGATGTATTTGGACACACTTGTCCATCCATCCTCTCTGTCACATGGATGTATGTACTAATATTAGATCTGTGTATTAAAAAAAAGCTCTTTCCATAGTTTGAAATGAAGACAATGGTATGAAGGACGTCTGTAACTCATATTCTGCTATGCCACACATTAAAGAGGGGCTGTGTGCACTCAGGGTGTTAGGAGGTCAAGAGTGCCTTCCACGATGCATCAGAGCTGTCAGGACTTGGGAGCTTTTCTGAAGAACTCTCTCAGGTGGCATTTGTTGTATTTCAATCTGATCCCAAATCTTTTAGAACAATATGCAAAAATACTTCTTGAAAAAATTGCAATTGACAGTCATAATACAGCAAAGTATGCCTGGAAACTTTCTGTTGCCCTGCACCAGTTAGAGTTATCCAAAAAACCTAGACGTTACTAACAAAAAAATGTTACACACATTTCAGTAAACATATCCACCAGAAACCTGGCAAGTGCTTTAATCCAAAAATCACCTCAAATAAAGCACAAAATAAGCCCTCCAACATCCTTTGGAATTAAGTGTGTTTGCTGTTTTCTTACCTGCCTTTCATTGTAATCAAAACACAGGGAAGAAAAAAAGAACAAGCCCACACCCAAAACCCAGAAGAGATTGCTTTCTTTTCTTTTTTTGGCCAGCTGCTTAAACAATCAAAATGAAAACAAGATAAACCCTGCGGAAAGAATGTTGCCTGACTATCCCAGCCATGAACAAGGCTGGCAGCATGGAAGTACCTGGCCTGTCACTCTGAGATAGTGCTCTGAGGCTACTCTAAAAACTCAGCACAAGGAGCCCTAAACAAAACCACAGAACAAAGAATTCATGCAGAAACAAAAGCTGATGGAGAGAGATAAAGGCACAAAGGCTTCAAGAGCCTCACCTCTGTGCATAGCAGAGACCAAGGCAGGAGTCTGGGGAGCTCTGGGAGCAGGGACGGGGAGAAAATGGTTAATGCCATCCGTGCTTTCCAGGGGCAGGGGCTTTGCTGGGCAGCCAGCAAAGGAGGAAAGGATTTCTCATGCTCTATGGCATCTCAAGCATGCAGGCAGGTTGGTCAACAACCATGGCTTTGTCACAGCAAGAGCTTGGTAACATGCTTTAAAAATACCCCCCTGTTGCTCCAGTCTGGCCCATCTACAGAGAAACCTGGAACTTTTAACCAAACACCACAACAACCTAATGAACAAGCTGAGCTTCCACTTGGAAACTGGCTTTTTCAACTAAGTGGGGTATTAACTTACTTTGAGAGTATCTCACAGAATATTTCAAAATACACTCTAAAATTCACTTTTCTCTTAGGTGAATTGCTTACCAACACCCATTGAAGACGTGGCTTTTAGAAGCCAGTCCTGAGTAAATGAGCTCATATAGATAGAGACATCAGGTCTGAGTCAGAATCCAGATTTTAAAATTTTATTTAGTTTTAAAGATCTTGTTCATTTAATCCTCTCATTCTTAACTCTCCTAAGCAGAATGTATAGCAGTGTACAACAGCTATAGATGAGCTCCAAGTGCAATACAGTACCAGAAGGCAACAGTTCTGGGCTCTTGAGGTCCTTTTCTTTATTCCAGCTCATCATGCAGCCTTCAAAGCCACTGCATTTCCACTGCTGACACTCACAGACATTTAACTAGTAAATCTAAATACAGCTCCAAAAAGAGTGATAATCTGATTTTTTTTCTGGTTTCCCTGGTCGCTTGCACAAACCAGTTTACCACAGGTAGACAATGCCTTTACTTTTGACACTTGTTCTTACAATTTGAGAACACCAGGAATTACCAACCAGCACTTCTTAGTAACACAGCATCCAAAAGTGCCAGCAAGCAAGACAGACTCGAATTGTTCAAACAACCAGAATTAAAAATATTTACCTTTAGCACATTTTTAAGAAGGCTTCTGATAGCAGGGAAAGTTAACAGCACTCACAGAACCCACAAACCAGGCTGCTGGCAGCACATCACACAGTGGAAGCTAAATTTCAGCACTTCTAGCTCTTATTTCCAAAACCTTTTTTGTTGAAAACAAGGGTGGTACATAATAACCCTTATTACTGAGGGAAAGAATCTCAAAAAATAAATATAAAACGGTGAAAAAATATAAAAAGCAGCACGCTTCAAAAAGAGGGGCAGAGAGCTGGAAACAAGCTTTGGCAGCAAATGGCACATCACGAGGTGCAAGAGCTCTTTTACACCAACATCCAACACAACAGAAGGGAGACAAACACACACAGAAGACCAGAGTTTATTTACACCTGTTAATGAGTCTGTTTTCACATTCCAGGCTGGGTGAAATGCAGATGGAGGCACCTGCCACGCTTGTTCTGCCACCATCAGGGCTGTACCTGGGCTGACCTCCTAGGCCAGGTGCCTGCAGGCAGGCAGGGCGTGCAGAACCATGGCAGCAGCCCCACCAGCCACCAAGGGCTCCCCAGCCTAGCCTACCCACTGTTTCCTACCTTGCTAAAGCACAGGTAAGAGAGAAAGAGAGGAGCAGAAACCCCAGAGAAATGTCTGTGCCTTCCAGTGAGTGCCTGCTGATCTGCATAACTTGTGCTGGCTGCTGTGGGTGTGGAGTCCTGGCAGGAAGCTCGCTGCCATCTCCTGCAATGCCTTCTGAGCTGAGCTGCAACCTCCCCCGGAGCAGCTGTTGTATCTGACCTGTAAATCCTGCAAGCACGGCAGGCAGAGTGCAGGCAGGACAGGAGCAGGAGGAAGGAGCACTTGCTCAGAGCTGCTCTCACAAACCTTTCCAAGGGGCAGGAGAAGGAAACAGCACGAGGCAAACTCCCAGCGGGGCAGAAGCACACGGTTTCTGCTCAGACAGCATCTCAGGCAGATGAACAAATCCAGAGAGTGGTGCAAGACAGGTCAGGAGGTGTCTCTTGGCTGCTTTGTCAACTAGCAGCAGTGTGCCCCTGGAAAAACACGAGCTGCTCTTCAGGAGCAGCAAATGGCCAGGGCAAAAGGCAAACTATGAAAAGCTAATCAGAGGCTGATCTATCAGCATCAGCAAGATGCCAAGAGACAGAAGGAGAAATGCCACAGCAGCTCTGTGTGGCTGGGCACTCCAAGCACTCCCGTGGTGCTCCCCTTGGCCCTTCCCTAGCACGGATGAGGTGAAGGTGCTGAAGCCTCCTCTGCTGAGCTCTGACCATTCCTGCTGCTCTGCTCTGGACTTGCTCCACTTCATCTGCCAGAATATTTTAGCTGGGGCTTCACCTGCACTAAGGAGGCGGCTGGATGTGTGGGTCCTCATAAGCACCAGACAACTTTCTGCAGCATATTCCAAATTTTCTCTGAGTGTTACACTCTTCTACTGGAAGGTTCATAATCTCCGAGTAGCTTCTAGCAATTTTACCCTGTTGATCCCAGGTTAAGACACAAATATCCCAGAGACCTGAGATGCAAACTGTTTGCAGAAACCTGGTTGCTTGTAGAAACAAATTATGTAAGGGCAGACTTGTTAGGGAATGTGGAAATTTCAAGAACCATCTGACAAAAAATAACCCCCCTCTAAAGAGTGTAGCAGAGAAAATAAAGCAAATTAAGCCAAGGGCATTAAAAGGGAATTTCTACTTTTTCTTTTCAACAGATACCAGCTAAACTTCTTTTTTCATCATTAATGCCATCAATATTATGGCTTTTTAGAGAGAAAACACAAATAGAAATTGTCTTGTTTGCTTCCAAAATAATCTTCTACTGATATATTTTACATTTTCTCTTCTTGTATGGCATCTCAGAACTGTGATATTTTGCATACTACGAAAAGAATATTCAAAGCTGTCTGCACTGAGGCCTGAACAGCAGATTATGCAGAATTTTGTTTGTCAGCAGAAAGAGAGCAACCACATCCCCAAACCCGCTGCTCTCAGGGCAGACATGGGAACCTCGGGAAGGACCTCAGCTGCAGAAGACAGGAAATTGCCTTATTGTCTGAAATCTGGGGTTTAGCAGCCAAGTGTTCAATCACTTCTTGGTAGCAAAAGTTCTGTATTTCCTCCCTTATCAGTACACAAACATTTCCAGAGCGAGGCTGGAAGCGTGGCTAATAACAAACCCCTCGGGGCCACCTTTGGCACCATCCCCTTTACAGCCACATGGCTCTCCTGGAAGGCAGGAGGAAGACCCAACCCAGCAAAGCATCCTGCCCTGGACCACCCCTTGCCCCCACACCAGCCTTCCTGGTGGATGGACACAGCCCTGGTGCTTCAAAGACCCCAACCCCAAAGCCCTGCAGAGCCAGGGGCATGGGAACACACCCCGAGGTAACCTTCTGCTTCACTCAGACCTCATCAAGCCACTTGTGGTGACAATAGTGGTGGTTTGTGTGAAAGTAACTGCGTGTCACTCCCTGTGGGAATCTCCATAAAACATCTAGGAAACCAGGTCAGGGTGGGACAGCTTCCTTCTCTCCATTACTTGCAAAGCCATTACGTGAGGGACAGAGAAACAGCTCAGGTCTGTCAAAATACAGATGTAAAGCTACTGTTACCTTCCAAGCCAAAAAAAATTTAAATTCCACATGCCTAAAATGTCTTATCTAGCCTGTCTGATTGCTCTGCTTTGGCCAGGCTTCATTGCTTTTCATAGCTGATAAAGCTGAAAAACTGTGTGTTTGTGGAAGTGTCTCCAGGATAATGGAAATAAAGTGATTTCATTATCAAATCACATGCCAAACATTTGCTTTTGCTGATGTAATTTGGCCCAATCTCCCATCACAAAGAGTCAAATACTTTGCTTTGTTTTCAAAGAACTGTCTGCTGTGTGTCCTGTCATCACCCCAGCTTCTCCCTATCCCCTCTCTAAAAATCCTTGAGAAATGACTGAATGCAGTGTTCAACAACTGTGTGTTCATAGGTGATTTACTGCTTCTCCACTCTTCCCAAGCAAACCTTCTTCCTTGCCACTCATCCTCACTGGTCCCATGTTTTCTAGAGCTTTGAAATAGAAGCAGCTTATTGAAATCCTTAAAAATAATTCTACAATGGAAATCTGGTGCAAGGCTTTAGAATCCCTGTCCTAAAAGGCAAAAGCAAAGAAGCACCAATATCAAGATGAACAGCTCATCTTTCAAGTACACCAGACACACCTAGGTGCCACTTAAAATGTCAGTAGAACACGTGGCCTTCAATATTCCCAAAAACCTCGACAGTTTCTAGATTCTACCATCCAAGCACTGTTTGTTTGTTTTTTTAAAGAAAACACACACACACACACACAAAGCAGCTGAATGGCTCTTTGTAAAAAGCCACAACCTTTCATTCACTCAGCTTCCTAACTTGGCAGTCATCTTCTGGCTGACTAGTTCAAGTTTTGTGGACTCCACAGGAATGCTTTTTTATTAAAATAAGCAAGCTAGCAACACTATCTAATATATCTGCAACAAGTTTGGTGTGTTCATTATAAACCCTGATTATCAGGTTTGGAAATCTCCCCATTCCAATAATTATTTTGAAGAAATGAGTAAAGCTGGCAAAAGGGATGGGTATTTACTCTTTATAAGAGTAAAGAGGTTAAAGTTCTCATAATAATATGGATATTTTTTCCGTTGGAGCATAACTGGCTTTGCCTTCTTTCATCTTACAATTCAATTACTCAATTAAAAACCAAATGTTTGTCTTGAGGGATACAATCAGTCAGGTCAGCTGAACACTCAAACTCACTGGTTTCTGTACTGGTATGTGGAGCACTGGAGAACCTGGCTGAAAATCCCCACAGCCTCTGAAGGACCAACAAACCAGCACCTGGGCAGGAAATGTGGCCACTTCACCTGCAGGTTCACACACGTCGGATGATGTGCTTAATTAAGAGAAGAGTATTTGCTCAGCAGGACAGAGGAAGGTGGGAAGAGGAAGACGTGGGCAAGGCTGCAGAATGGGATGTTTGTAAACAGCTGGGGACTGGAAGGAAGGCACTTTGTACCCAACAACAAGCAGAGAGACCTGGCACCCTCTGCTCCTGCTGCCTACGGCCACGGAGCGCGGCAGCACCCGGCCACACCAGGAGCTCCTCTCCCCTTCTCAGCTCTCTGGGAAGGACAGCACCAGCAAAGTAAGGTTTGTTAACTCCCAAGGCCTTCATCTGGCAGTCTTCAGACATGGAGCCAATGTGAAAAGGAGGGGAAGGGGTTTGCAGATAAAGACCATGCCCCATTTTACTGCTCACAGGTACACCAGTGGGGTTAGAATGGGGAGACGTGGCTGGGGTTCAGTCAGAAAACCTCCAAGGCCAGCTCTGACCTAGGGCTCCTCCTCTGCTGACTCACAGCCTGGCCCAGCTCCCCCAAAGCCACAGGCTCTCTGTACTGCTGTGCTGGATAAAGCAGCACCATGGAGCCCTCTCTGCAGCAGGGACACAGCTGGCACCGAGTCCTGGTCAGACTGACAGCACAGGACAGTACCACAAAGAGCCACTCCATCCTCATGTAAGTCCTGGAAACATGGTCAAAAACAATTTTACAGTCATTCTCTTGCAATAAGTCTCCCAACAGGAGTTTTTGAAAGGAAACCTTGTCTATTGTAAAACAAGATTTGAAAGGTTGAGTTCAGGAATGAGTAAAAGAGAGGCATCTGAGGACCACGATTAGTGGTGATGGCTCAACCAGCTGGACTCAGTCTTAGAGGCCTTTTCTAACCTAAATGATTCCACAACAGACTTTAAGATCACTGAATTTGTTTTTTAGGGTTTTATTTGATTCCACATATACCCACAAATGCACATATGTATGGTTCTAAATGCACAGCTTTCAAAACTTCTTAGCTTAATTTTATTTCCTTGCTTTATGCTAATATTGTTCAGCCTCAAAACAGCAGCTCAGACTGTACAAGGAACTGTGCCCAAGGTGGGGTCCAAAATACAGACAATGCTCAGAAGACAAAGCTGCACCCAGGAACTTGTTCCAAAACTCAGACATTCAGAGAGAAATGGCAGAGTCCACCAAGGCAGCTGCTAATTACACAGTAGCACTTCAAGCAAAGTTTTCTTAGTTTTCAAGTGTAAGCATGTATTTTGCAAAACCAGCATGCACCTTTGAAGGGGAAGGCAACACCATGTTTGCATGCTTCAGAGAACCAACACCCCCTCCCAGAGTTAGCCTGGCATGTTTCCATGTGCAGAAATTTCTGCTCCCCTGAAGCATGGGAGAGCCTGAATTTTGGGTGCACAGCATGAGCCAGGTGCTACCCCCTGATACACATTCACACCCATCTCAAACATCACAGGGAGCCTCATTTGTATGTGCATGCACATATCCCTATCATTTACACAGGTAAACTGAAAGTAAATGTAAATCAAGAGCAAGTAATGGATCTGCTCCATACAGAGAGGCAACATTCACAGATGTCTTAAAAAGGCTAAAGAATATACTAACACTGGCTAGTGAATATACTCACACTGGCTAGTGAATATACTCACACTGGCTAGTGAATATACCAACACTAGCTGGATATATTCCTGTTCATTACTGCATGATGTTCTACACGTTCAAAAATTTACACTGATATTCAAACTGCTAACATGGGGAACAACATGCATTAAACTTTTAATGTTCTTTGATTGCCCAGCCTCATCCCCTGAAGAAACAAATAATCGCTTCAGAGTCCAACCATGCTCCTCTGCATTAATCAGTAGAAGATGAAAACCAGAGAGAAATTTTGTAAGCATAAAAAAATTGTGCTTTTTCTGCACATATTTGCAAAAAAGCAGTGTGATATCTACAGTTTTGCCTGGTTAGTACAAACTTTTGTTTCTCTCTAATGCTAGTGAACTAGGCAGGTGCCAGCTCCAGAAACAAATTTTGAACTTAGAAGTTCAAGACTGAAGGAAGTTTATGTTTTGTGAAGATTTAACACTCATACAGGCAGACTCCTACAGTTTCAGGAAGTTCATTTCTGCCCCAGTTCTGTTCATGTCTTTCTACAGCACTCTGGCTTTATTTCGGGGCAGGTTGTTTTGCTTTTTTTTCCTACAAAGAATTCAGGGAAAATAATGCTCCCAGTAAGACAACTCTGAAATAGCAGTGGGTTTGAACTTCTCGAAAATTGCTCAACCAGTTTTATTCATCCAGCTTAAAACTGTATCATTGTAGAAACTTTGAAAGCCATATTTGGCAATGTTCTTGGAGAGCAGTTAAGACACAGGATTATTGTTATTTAGCTGGAGTGCAACGTTCTGTATGTATAAAACTTGTGTATATTGCAATGAGTAACTCAAGTGTGGCTGAAGAGTTTACAAGAACAAAAATCAACAAGCACAGCATTCAGCTCTTAAATACCATGCAAAAAAAGAAAAAAAAAAAACAAAGACAAACAAACCAAAACAACAACCCAGCAGTTTTGGGATGAGGCGGCAGATTTTCATTTTGTTTTAAAAAACCCCAAAAAACAAAAAAAAAAAAAAAACCAAAACCAAATAAAAACCAACAAAAAAAACCCCCAACAAACCTCCTGTGAGTCATTTAGAACCCAACTGCATCTTCTCTATCTCCTCCAAGATTGGGAAGATTGCAAAGCCATAGCTAAGAACCATGAGCTGCAGGCTCATCTACAGCATTCAAGGCCACAAGCTCATCTAAAGCCTTGAAGTCATGTATTTTTTTTTAATGATGCCTACTAGCAACCTTGGCTCTGTTTACAAAGCTGCAACTGCAAAAATCCACTTAGCTCATTGCCCAAGTTGTGATCCTGCTTGTTAAAGCAGGGTTTTTACTTTGGGCAGATCTGCTCCTGCAGTCCCATGGAGGTGAGGGCACAGCTGCCAGGGTGCAGCTGGGAGCTCCTGTTCCACCCCTGCAAAGAGCACACAGTAAGAGACAAAGCTAAAATCACCATCTGCACTGGCCAGGGTGCAGCTGGGAGCTCCTGTTCCACCACTGCAAAGAGCACAGAGTAAGAGACAAAGCTGAAATCACCATTTGCACTGGCCAGGGTGCAGCTGGGAGCTCCTGTTCCACCACTGCAAAGAGCACAGAGTAGGACACAAAGCTAAAATCACCATCTGCACTGGCCAGGGTGCAGCTGGGAGCTCCTGTTCCACCACTGCAAAGAGCACACAGTAAGAGACAAAGCTAAAATCACCATCTGCACTGGCCAGGGTGCAGCTGGGAGCTCCTGTTCCACCACTGCCAACAGCACAGAGTAGGACACAAAGCTAAAATCACCATCTGCACTGGCCAGGGTGCAGCTGGGAGCTCCTGTTCCACCACTGCAAAGAGCACACAGTAAGAGACAAAGCTAAAATCACCATCTGCACTGGCCAGGGTGCAGCTGGGAGCTCCTGTTCCACCCCTGCAAACAGCTCAGAGTAGGACACAAAGCTAAAATCTCCATTTCCACTGGCCAGGGTGCAGCTGGGAGCTCCTGTTCCACCCCTGCAAACAGCTCAGAGTAGGACACAAAGCTAAAATCACCATTTGCACTGGCCAGGGTGCAGCTGGGAGCTCCTGTTCCACCACTGCAAACAGCTCAGAGTAGGACACAAAGCTAAAATCTCCATTTGCACTGGCCAGGGTGCAGCTGGGAGCTCCTGTTCCACCCCTGCCAACAGCACAGAGTAGGACACAAAGCTGAAATCACCATTTGCACTGGCCAGGGTGCAGCTGGGAGCTCCTGTTCCACCACTGCAAAGAGCTCAGAGTAAGAGACAAAGCTAAAATCACCATTTGCACTGGCCAGGGTGCAGCTGGGAGCTCCTGTTCCACCACTGCCAACAGCTCAGAGTAGGACACAAAGCTAAAATCACCATTTGCACTGGTCAGGGTGCAGCTGGAGCTCCTGTTCCACCACTGCAAACAGCACAGAGTAGGACACAAAGCTAAAATCACCATTTGCACTGGCCAGGGTGTAGCTGGGAGCTCCTGTTCTACCCCTGCCAACAGCTCAGAGTAGGACACAAAGCTGAAATCACCATTTGCACTGGCCAGGGTGCAGCTGGGAGCTCCTGTTCCACCCCTGCAAAGAGCACAGAGTAAGAGACAAAGCTGAAATCACCATCTGCACTGGCCAGGGTGCAGCTGGGAGCTCCTGTTCCACCCCTGCCAACAGCTCAGAGTAGGACACAAAGCTGAAATCACCATTGGCACTGGCCAGGGTGCAGCTGGGAGCTCCTGTTCCACCACTGCAAAGAGCACAGAGTAGGACACAAAGCTAAAATCACCATTGGCACTGGCCAGGGTGCAGCTGGGAGCTCCTGTTCCACCCCTGCCAACAGCTCAGAGTAGGACACAAAGCTGAAATCACCATTGGCACTGGCCAGGGTGCAGCTGGGAGCTCCTGTTCCACCCCTGCCAACAGCTCAGAGTAGGACACAAAGCTAAAATCACCATTGGCACTGGCCAAGGTGCAGCTGGGAGCTCCTGTTCCACCCCTGCCAACAGCTCAGAGTAGGACACAAAGCTAAAATCACCATTGGCACTGGCCAAGGTGCAGCTGGGAGCTCCTGTTCCACCCCTGCAAAGAGCTCAGAGTAAGAGACAAAGCTGAAATCACCATTTGCACTGGCCAGGGTGCAGCTGGGAGCTCCTGTTCCACCCCTGCCAACAGCTCAGAGTAGGACACAAAGCTGAAATCTCCATTTGCACTGGCCAGGGTGCAGCTGGGAGCTCCTGTTCCACCACTGCAAAGAGCACAGAGTAGGACACAAAGCTAAAACCTCCATCTGCACTGGCCAGGGTGCAGCTGGGAGCTCCTGTTCCACCACTGCCAACAGCACAGAGTAGGACACAAAGCTAAAATCACCACTGGCACTGGAGGGAAGGGTGCTGTGCATGCTGCAGCCTGACCTGTCTGCACTGGCTGGGCTGGCAGCATTTCTGAGAACCCCTTAGCTGTGAGTGGGGCTGTCAGAGCCCACCAATGCTCCCCTCCCAGCACAGCAGCCTCCCCTGCTGCAGGGCCAGGCACAGATAGGCTCTGCACAGCCTGTGATTCACAGCCCAGGAGTGTTTGGTAGGTATCCCCTCCGAGCTCACTGACTGTGGCTGCTGCTCTCATTGCCAGCCATCTGAAGATTCATGTTTCCCTCGTTAAATCAGCAATGACACACTCAAGTGCAGCTCTGGGCACAGGCCAGGCTCATGATGAACATCCCCAAGCATTTCACAGAATATCTGTACCCACACTCTTGACATGCAGACATTTGCAAGTTGGTCCTATGTGCATCGTAGAAATGGCCATTAATTTCTGCAAATACTTACACCATGCCACTAAAAATAAATCTTTCATCTCAAGGGGCAGTAATACCATACTTTCAACACTGGGGAAGGTGTTGATTGGCTTCCTCCTTGGCAACATTGCAAAGCATTACACAGCCTATATATTTTATGCACCAACCCATTTCCACGAGTCTTTTCACAAAATAAATACTAATTGCTTTGCTTAGGAAGTTTACAGAACAAAGCCTTGGCTTTGCAATGCCACCATTTTAGAGAAGACTTAATTTTTACATTCAACATGGGTCTTAAAACTGCTTCTTTGTGTTGCAAACACTTCCTCAAACTTACCACCACAGAAATTTGGACTTGGGGCTGTGTGTGTACGGCGAGGTGCATGCAGAATATTTCCTAGAATTTGTTAATCATCAGACACTCTCATTCTTTCCCTTTCCTGTCTGTTTTCATCACAAAGATGCTCCATGACCTATGTTCAAAGGCTTTTCCAAAGAGCAAAAAGGGAGGAAGGAAGCACAGGTCAAAAGGGAAATGAAGGGAAAAAGGAGAGGAGAAAAACAGAGCCTGCCAGGAACACAGTGCAAATAGCTGCAATGACACTCCTTTACTAAAAAAAACTATATTAAGGACCCTTATGACCTTAAAAAACATCAATAATCATTGAGAGCTTATGAAAAGTGAATAAAACCAGAGGACTCTCTGTGTACTGAAGGCAACTTGGGGTTCTCACTCATGCTTTTGAGAAGCTTCAGTCAATGATGCAAACCAGAAGAAAGAGACTTTCAACACTACCAGTCTACTGAGTCCATGAAAGAACACTTCAGTGATAGCTTTAATTACAAAACCCTTCACATTTTGGTGTCTTGTTATACCCCAGTATGCCCCACCTCTCTGTTCTACCTCTATATAGTCAAGTAGCTTTTTAAAAGTTACCCTTCTAGGGGCAACATTTAGCCACCATTTGGCAGTAAATGAATGAACTGCTCTTGGGATAAAGCTAGGAGAAATATTCTGTGATAGCCAGATGAAACAGCTGGCAGGAGTACTTTGTACAGTTTTGTCAGCAAGATTTACATCAGCAAGATTTAGAGTGCTCAGTGGTGCACTCTATCAAAACATGTAGTGCATGCTCTGTGAAAAGATAATTTCCTGTCCTCTCCACAGCCAAGCAGAGCATCTCCCTCAGCAACTACCACAGAGCAATTACCCACATTCTGCCTGTGAAAAAAGCACTACCAGGAAAGGGCTTCAATCCAGAAACAGAGCAGGATTGTCTTTTGCTGTTGTACAGCAACTGGAGCCAATGCCAGGTGACAGAGACAGATCCCCAGATCTCCAAGCAGCACCTTCAGAGAGCAGCTTGGGAACTGCTGCTGAAACACATTTGGCCAGCCCTGGTCTCACACAGCATGCACAAAGCTGAGGAGCCTGAATGTGTCACAGTTTGTACCTTGCAAACCCATTTCAAGTAGTACTTGAACCCATTTCAAGTAGTTCTTGAGAGTCTGTAATGAATGCAGCCTGTTTCTCCAGAAGTTTGCATCTTACACCTGTTTGGTGATGAGGTATAAAAAGGACAAAGTCTGAGACAGACTGGAAAACAGGATGCTTTAAGGCTCACTCTCATATACTGTGAGTTTCCACTGAACTTTCAGAAGAAAAACACCTTAAAATTTGTCCAAAACAGTCAATAACCAGTTTCAGCATATTAAAGGAAGGGTTACTGAACAGACACACTGTGTGTGATGGCAGAAACCTTGCTTCTGCAGAAAAACCAGTTTAAAAATTCCCAATGAAATCCAAAAGCGAATTCCACTTACCTTAGTGTTCATACAAGACTTCCCACGTTTATACTCTTTGTGACTCGCCCTCTTATCAAGCTTGTTCCACAAAGCCTTGGCCTTCCATGTGGTCACTCTTGATTTCAGTTTGCTGTAAAAGTTCCTGTTGTCCAAAGGATCCAAGTCAAGTTGGCGGGTGAGAATGTTGAAGGCCTGAATGGTGCCTTTGCAGGTTGATGCTTGTACAAAGTTTTCAAATACCTGGCCAGCTTGATTGTATTTTTCATCATCATTTTCCTCCATGTTCTGAGAGCAAAGAATGATTAGGCTGGAGCTCCTGTGCTGGGGTACAGGTGATCAACAATAGCAAGTACTTCCACACATGTTATTCCTAGAAAAGACAAACACAGGTCATGTTAAAGCAGGTTCTGCATGATAGAATTAAATCCACAAATTGCACACACAATATGAACATAAAACCCCAGCATACAGTGACCAGACAAGCAGGCCCAAAAAGCTAGCAGCAATACCCAAGTGTCACAAACAAACATAACACACTCCTGCTGTCATGACTTACACTCACAGACTGTTATAAAACCCCTGCTAACTCAAACCTACTGCTACAAGAAGAATCAGCTTCACTGAGAGCTTGAGGATTTTATTTTTTTTATTTTTTTTCTTCAGTCCTAGATAACTGATGTACAAACCCCAAAAGCCCAGATTTTTTTCCCCAAGCAGAATTTATGTAACAGCAAGTGATATTTTGGTCTCCAGAATTCATGAAACCTGCAGCCAAAAGTCAACATGGTTTGATGGATTTTTTTTTTTTTTTTTGCTGTTGCACAAGTTAGGGCCAAGGGTGCAGCTTACCCAGAGCAATTTAGAACTGGCACAATCATTTGCCACAGGCAAAAGCACAAAACAGGCTAAGCAGAAACATCATCACAAGTTACACCAGAACTGAAGGAACCAGAAAACAAGTAATCACAGAGAGCCCCCCTTTTCCTGACACTCTTGCCAAAATGAGGGAGGGTTTGGTGCTCCAGCACATAGAAAGGAATTTTATCTCCACGTCTCCACATGTTCCATGCTGAAGTTATGTGTTTGGAGCCTCACCTTGTCATGTGCTGATGATATAAAGTAATGATGTTTGGCCTGCTAAGCCCCACTGGCTTTTCCTAGTAACATGATTACTGTCAGACTGTGCCTGATATTCCAGATAAATCCCCTTACATTCTGCAAGAGCAATGCTATTCTAAATTAACACAAGTTTCAAAGAACTAAAATATTTCATTGGGGCACTCCCTTTATCCTTCTTTAACCTTGCTCTTCATCTCTAATGGGGAGCATCTTAGAGTCAGCCAAGGTCCACAGAAAGTATCCAAGTGGCTTTCACATTTTCCAAGAATATTCTTACAGGTTATGTAAAAACTTGTCCCCAGAAGATGGTTTACCTGGACTCAAGTTCAGATATTTAAGTCATGTATTCTTTTTCTTGTTATTAAAGAATTATCTGCCCGTCCAAGAAACCAAAAACTAAATCAATGCTTGCCTAACTTCCCACATAATTAGTTATTTTACTTGGAATGTCATCTGTTGGCTGATAGTTTCAGAATAAATTGTTAGAAAGGCCTTTGAAGTCATGCTTCTCAGTCTAACACTGTTCACAAACTATTCATTCTCTGCTTGCATTTCCCTCAAAGAAGAAAAAAGAAAACATAACCAGTGTACTTAAGTAAAAAAGAGACCCACCATGTCTATCTTACCATCCTCTAATACAGAAAAATATTATGCAACTTATTAAAGAGCTCCCACAGGGAGATATAAGGAAGCATTTGGAATACTCACATTCCCTGTCTGTGCTCAAAATAAATAACCTTTGTATGCACATCATCAGTCTGTTGTGGGTTTGTGGGTAAAATGAATTGGCAATGTTGAGAGTTTGTACATTTTCTAAGACCAAATGTCATGATTAAATGTTTGGTGCCAAGAACAAGTCAGGAAATTTTTATTTTCTCCTCTGAATACTTCATTTATCGTACATTTCATGCCCTCCTTTACAGAGGTAAAGCACAAACGTCTTACACGCCCCGCTTTTGGAAGATCTAATTTTTCAAGCAGCTGAGTGCCATGAACTCCCACTGCCCCAGAAGGGGCTCAGGACATGGTGCACTTTCCCAGCTTGGAGCCCTGGGGGATTGCTGAGCAAAGCCCCAGGAGCTGCGTGGCAGCAGGAGGGAGCCTGCCTCTGCCAGCCCACGGCACCTGTGTTACCATCACACCTCCTGAAAAATTTCTTGGCTAGGATTTCTTCTCCTGAGAAGCCTCAGAGAAAAATGAAAACAATAACCACCTGATTTGCTTCTCCTGTGTTCTGCTGCTTTAGAATGTGGTTGGAGATTGTTTACCCAACATGTGAATTGTTTTTACTTAATGACCAATCTTGGTCCAGCTGTGTCAGGACTCTGGAGAAAGTCAAGTTTTTCTTTAGCATCTTGTTAAGCCTTCTGTAAGTATCCTTTCTCTATTCTTTAGTATAGTTTAGTATTCTTTAATACAGCATTCTTTAATATAATATAATACCATAAAATAATAAATTAGCCTTCTAATATAATACCATAAAATAACAAATTAACCTTCTAATATAATACCATAAAATAATAAATTAGCCTTCTAATATAATACCATAAAGTAATAAATTAGCCTGCTAAGGACATGGAGGAAATTCATCATTTCCTTCCTGCCACGGAGCACCCCAAAAACACCACACAGGTGCGAGGGATGCTCAGCATTCTCCTCACCGGTGCTGGCTTTGGGAATGCAGAGCTACACAAAGGGTTTAGGCTGGTCCAAAAAGGACCAACAGATCCAAAAGTTCCACGGGAAAGGCAGGGAACAACCACCCAACACAGCACAAGGTGCTACCATGAGGATTGAACAGCTTGGTGTGCATGCGCCTCAGCATTTGAGGCCCACTAAAAAAAAAAAATACTTAAAATCATGGCTAAACACTTACTGTACCCAACTTTAATACTTGCCTGAGATATTCCTCTAACAGAGAAGTGAAAGTATTAATTTTGCTTTTCTCTCAAAATAATCACGAGTGGCTTCTCGGGGAGCACGGCAGCGAAACGTCGCTGAGGGAGGAGTGGCAGCCAGACCCACTCTCCTCTGTGGTGCCAGTCACATTCTCTAAAAACCCCCTTCACCCAGGATTTTCTCCTGGGAAGCTGAGAAGCCTCAGAGAAAAGGAAAACAATTCTTATCTCATTTGCCTCTCCGGTGTTTTGCTCCCTTGGAATGTGGTTGGAGATTGTTCCATTGGTTTCATGTGAATTGTTTTCACTCTTTGGCCAAGCAGGGCCAAGCTGTGTTGGGGCTCTGGAAAGAGTCAGGAGTTTTCATCATTATCTTTTTAGCATTCTGTGAGTATCCTTTCTGTATTCTTTACTATAGCATAGCATTCTTTAATATAATATAGTACCATAAAATAATAAATTTGCCTTCTGAGCACATGGAGTCAGATCCATCATTCCTCCCTGCCACAGGGCACTCTGCAAACAACAGTCTGTCACCAGAAACTCACGTTCTGCTGCCTCACTCACACCTACCAGAGGCTTTGCTGACAGCACAGCTGTGACACAGCACTCCCTCTGCACTGTTTCATCAGCTCACCCCAAGACTGCTGCGTTCATAAAACACAAATATCTTTGAAGGGTAACTCTTGGCATAACTGGTAAGCCAGCGTGATCACAAGCTGGGGGAAGAGCAGAGCAGTATCTGAACAAGGCAGAGAAGAAAAGCCAGCGTGAGGCAGTGCTGATAACAGCAGGCACAAGGCAGCACCCACTGCAGGCAAAAACATTTTCAGCATGGAGTGGAAGTAGTGCTGCACACCCACAAGCCCAGCCTAGCCTCCCTCTGCCTTCCCCCTGGGGAGGAGAGGCAGGACATTCTCCAGCCATAAAACCTCCCTTCTCCAGCACCACAAAGCCAAGACTGAGCCTGTTTTTTCTGGGCACAAAGTCTTCTCCTCAGGAGCTTCCAACACACTGCCTTCTTGCCCATGCTGAAAAACTGAGGAGTGGCATCTCAGCAGACATTTGCTCACTGGTGAAGCATTTCTCCTTGCTGTGTCAGAGGTCACATTCTCCAAAAAAACTAACATTTTGTGGTCAAAAAAGCAGGATGAGACAGGAGACTCTGGTTACTAAGGTTTCTGGATTGCTGGAAACACCACTTATTTTCTCCTTTTTGTTTTTTTTTTGGCATGAACACTGTGTTGACAGATGACAGGGATGAAGATGGTGCTCTAAGTATATGCAGCTGATGGAAAAGCATGCATTTCTTTCTGAGGAGTCACTGATATTTCACTGCAGCATTGTACATAACTCACCAGAAGCAATGCAATAAGGATAAGAAGTTCAACAGGGTAATTCTTGCCTATAATTACAAGTTTCCTGTTCTGTAACTGTCTCAAAGACTTAAGAGGCAATGCATTAACTGCTTACCTGTAGCAGAAAAATTAACAGTGCTTGGCAAAGTACTTGAGTTCTTAGAGTATTATAACTTATCCTTTTACTTCCTTCATCATAGAGATCACTCTAGAGATGAAATACAGAGCCAAAAATCTCATCAAGGTGAGCATTGATGCTGAAACTGCAAACCAGGCTTTTTAAAGTGACTTTTAAACTTCCTCTAGTAGCACAACCCAAAAATAAAATGCATTTTATTTTAAACTTCAGTGAAGTGGTGCAGAGCCCAGTAAAAATTTGGGTCAGTGAAAGGAAAAGAACGAGCAGGAAATAGGCTGGACAAACAGTTCTTTCAAGTCAGAGCTGAAGCATCTGTGGGTTAGACACAAAAACTGCCATTTTAGGTCCCCTGCATGATGCATGAAGCACACACAAGAACTTGGCCTTGCACAAAGCTTCCCATGGCATTGCAGGAGCCTCTGGAGGACACAAAGCACACTGGAGGGAAGAAGGGTTCCATTTTCCAATGGTCCCTCCCCTGTCAGAAGCTATCCCTGCCTCCTTCCTGCCTCCAGCCAGGGCCAACAGGAATGTCAGACAAGGAAAGCTGAGAAGAGCTGCTCATGCCTGGTGGGTGCCCAAGAAGAACGTGAAGATCCTGTTACACCTAAAAGGAGAGCAGTGCAAGAGAGGCAGAGAGAAAGCAGGAGTTAAAGCAGTGGCAGTGCACAGATGTGTCCATAGGAAAACCAATGTCTCCAGTCTTGGCTGGTGTCTCCTGCCAGCAAAACAAGCTCTGCCACTGCAGACAATCTAGAGAACACTGAGAAAAGCAGCTCCCCTAAGTGTCTCTAGCCAGATGGATGTATGGAGCTGGTTCACAGCTGCACGTGGAGTCTCTCAGCAGCAAACTGTAAAGCTGACATCTATGAGGCATTACAGGAAAATAACACAACTTTCTGACAGCAGCACCATACAAACTGCTTGTCAGCAAGGTCTCGAGGTACTACCCACAAAAATTAAAACCCTCTTTTGGCTTGTGTGCCCCACTGGAATGAGAACAACCCTAATTTAATTCAAAATTGAAGCACTTGAGTTCTTCCTTAGTCCCTCAATGTAATTCAAAATTGAAGCACTTGAGTTCTTCCTTAGTCCCTCAATGTGCTGCTTCTCATATTTGAGAACATGTTCCTTGGGGACATCAGAAAAGGATTCAATTCCTAGCATTTAATACCACTAATCCAAATTCTGCTTTCAATACAACCCCAATTCTGCCATGTTTACCAAGAATAAATTCTTCTATTGAGACTCCAGTTTGGCAGACAGGATACAGTACATTTATTGTTGGCTTAAGGTTAGAAACAACAACAAGAACAAAAGACTGCAGCAATCACAGCAGTCATCTACTCCAGCCCTTCCTCATCATCAGTTAAAAGTACAATATTTCTGCTGCCTCCTTCCCTGACTGAACTCTCTAAGAGATGCAAACTTCACATTGTGTGATGGTATTGAAGTGAAACTGGCTGTGTTACAGGACTCCCTGAGTTTTTCAGTGTAGCTTCTACTGTGATGCACTTTGTTTTTGTGGAGACCATTTTAAATGTAAACATTCCTGTCTGGAGGAAACACTGCTTTTTGGTGGTTTGGTTTCTTTGCATGTTGTCCTAAAAATGACATAAAAGGAAAAAAGAATTCTGTGTAATTCTGGTAAGAAGTGAAGCTCTCATTTGCTTTGATTACAAAACTAGTTAAAAGCACATTGGCCTGAAATACTAGTTTTGTGCTGGTGACAGACAGACAACTCATTCCTTAAGATGCACAGTCCTACCAGAAACATCAGTGAAGGGAAGCTGCCTCTGAAGAAAGCCTCACAAACTGTCTCTGTAAACAGCCAGATTACTTTCCTGTATTTTTATAAAAAGCCGACTTCCACAGAACTCCTGCAAAATAACTTCTTGGGCCAAGAATGGAATTCCAAACAGCTCCTGCTGAGACACTGTGTGCCTGTGAACTGACAAGGTTTCCATGCACGCTATCAGCTTGTTTTGCAGTGGTTATAGGAGACATTTCAAACACAGCCCTGCCAGCAAGTGCTGCTGTGCCCGTTGAACCTGCTGCAGCTGGAAGCACCCAGGATAAAACACAGCTGGAAAGGTGCACAGGAGCACTCAGGCTTGGCACTGGCTACTTTAGATTCGTTCACAGGAACAGTAAAATAAAATGACCTATCTGTAGGGTTTTATCTGCCACACAGACTGAGTCATATCCCACAGGTTTTAAAGCTGGAAGCTTTGAAAATGGTCGGGTTTGTTTCTTGATGCTACCAACCTGAGCTTTGCTGTGGGAATGCACCAAGACCCAGACCAGGAAAATGAGATCAGCCCCGTAAGGCAGCAGCTTGCAGTGTCCCCACTCACAGAAACACATGGTGCTGGCAGGGGTAGAGCGTGGGAGGCTGCCCCAGGAGCCACATGTGCCACCCCAGGGATGAAGATGGTGCTCTAAGTAGATGCAGCTGATGGAAAAGCATGCATTTCTTTCTGAGGAGTCACAGATATTTGACTGCAGCATTGTATGTACCTCACCAGAAGCAATGCAATAAGGATAAGAAGTTCAACAGGGTCATCTCAGACCTCTGCTGGGCCCAAGGACACAGCACTTGCCAGCTTTCAGATAATCCCAACAGAGGACTGGCAGCCACAGGGCTCACACTGCTCTGCTGCCTGCACCACAAGTCCTGTCCTGCGAGCATCACTGAAACCCTCAGGTGCTCATTCTGCAAAGCACAGGCACAGGTTTCTCAAATGAAGGACAACACATCATTTTGTGTGCCACTTATACTCAAACCACTCATCTACTTATCAGTAATACCATCATTTCTGAAGGGTGAGTTCTAAAATCAGGACATTTGCTTTTTATTTTAAAGCAACGTTGTTGTAGCTATACCAGTGGAAATTATAACTCTAAACCTTCAAGTCCAATGGTTTTAAGGAGAAATGTCTCTAGCTCAATTCTTATTCTGTGCAGGTTACAGTAAGTACTTAATTTTTTTTTTTTTTTTCTAGGCCTGCTAAAAGCTCTGCTGCAAAATCCCAAGTTTCCATCTAGTCTGCATCTTCAAAGGTAACTGTAGATGATTACACCACAGTCATTTGGGGTTAATGCTATGCATAAACAAGATATTAAAACCTGATTCTTGTTTAGACTGGTTATGAGGAAGAACATTTTCCAGCTCTGTTGTAGTAGATGAGAAACACAATATGAACAACAGTAGAAAGTTTATGCTGATGTTTTCCTAGGTTAGGATCACAAGAACAAAGGAAGACAGTACACCAGAAGGGTAACATCAGCCTACCTCTTAAGAAAAAGAAAGCCTATTCTTAAGAAAAAGCACCTGTTATTTAAGCCAGAAAGATGTTAGGGATGTAGTCTCAGTAAAACAATTTTAAGGACAATCTTTAAGCTCCTTGAAACTCCTGCCTTTCTTTTTCTATAGTGACACTTATAATTTCAAGCTCACAAGCTGGAACAGCACAGATAGTAATCACAGAATAGGCAGTGCTGGTTGTCCTTTGATCAGCACAAGATTTTCTACTTTCAATAGGACGTGTGGAACACTGAGCCAGCCTAACTTGGAGAGCAAGTAATACCCTATTTTCCATTCCCAGAATCACAGCAGCAGGGAGATGGCAGGGCCAGACACACTGAGCAGGGATGGATGGCACAAGAGGATGATGGAGAGGGAACTCTGGCACCACTCCTGCCCAGCTGCCAGTGGGACCTTCAACATCTCACTTCTCTCACAGCCCTGTGCCCTCCTCTCTGTTCCTCACCCTCAGGTCACAGGCAAAACTTTGATGGCACAGCTGTGACCATGAGGAAGACAAATAAAAGCATCCCCTGTAGCTGACAGAGCCCTGTCAGCAAGATCCCTGCTATATATAAAGTTATACCAACAAAAAACTGAGCCCCACTCAGCAGCAGTTCCTCCACTACAGCGCTCCCTTTGTATGCATGGGGACAGAATGACAGAGGTAAACACCCTATAAAAGCAAACAAACACGTGAAGCAGTAACAAGCAGACTCTCTTAGTCTGCAGTCACAGAAATGATGCTGGTTTATGGCACTCTGAGAGGAGGAATCATGCAGAAGGATGGGGCAGCAAGAGTGGCCGTGAGCTGACACAGCCCAGGAGGGGCCAGCTCATTTCTGGGGGTCCCCAGCAGGGAGCAGGGGACCAAGAGTGCCACCAGTCTGGAATCCCTGAAGCCACCTGATGCCCATACACAGCCTGGCTGTCCCCTCACTGACCTCCCCCAACCCAGAAAGCAAAGAAAAGCAGCAATGCTGCTCTCTGAGAGCTGCCCTCCGAGAACACTGGATGCCAAAGCAAGGCTGTCTTTTGTTTCTCCTCAGGATTTCTGTGAGAAAGGAAATTAATATTTGTTCAGGGTTTTTTGAAGTAAAAATATGAAATTATGGCTGTGCTGATGCAAAGACTCCAGGTTATGTCTTGGGGGAGAAAAAGAACAGCATGAGCATAAGTTTTCACAGATTTGTGGCAAAAGCTCTCAGGAGTGTGTTTCAGATCATCCTTGCAAGCATGGCTCTGTAGATCTCTGCCCTCCAGTACGTGCCCCTCGGGTTACTGGGGCTGTGGCAATTACCCAAGGGGAATAAACAGCTGGCACAGGGGCTGCAAGACCCTCAGGGCTCCAGCCCACAATAACTCATTTGGCAGAGCTGCCCTCATCTGCAGACATCAGAGTTCCAGATCAGTAGCGAGGATTAATCCACTGAAAACACAGTCAGGATTGCTTTGCCAATGATCAGAGAAATGAAACATTCTGGGCAGTATTTCATAAGCATACACACACATTTTTAGGAATCAACACATTCCACTGCTGTAATTTTTTTTTTTTTTTCAACACAAGGTAGCACACAGTTCTTCCTGTGTTTTACGGGGCAATTATGTTATCAGTCACACTGAAATCCATGCAAACCACAAAGTTAAAGAATCAAAGATGCCCAAAAGCAGTTCTGAGTTGTAAATGAGGTTCCTGGGACGCAGCAATGCCAATTCCAAAAAACAAACACCAAAAAGCAGCCATAGAATGGCAGTGGAGAACTGAAAAGCTGCACCCAGATAAGTCAGCCAGAGGGTGATGGGAAACCAGAAGATTAGGTTAAACACCAAACTCTGCTCCAAGGAGCATTTACATAAAAAGACAAAAACAGAAAGAAAGCTACTGTGTTAGTTTTGTATCTGTTTGATGTTTTTTTGTCCTTGTAAACTGGACCCACAGTTACCAGAAGAGATTGGAAAAGACATAGTTTCTGAAAGTAGAAACAGTATTTTTGGAAGAAAATGTGCAGGACAATTTCTACCCTCCCTCTGCCCAGACTTCCCAAAAAATGAAGAAAAACAAAGTATAAAAAAAACCCAAATGAAGATGCCAAGAGGGTTACAAAAACATAATCCATTTCTGCTGCAGAAAAATCCTCCCAGTCAAGCTATAGAATACATCCTGAAATATTCATTTTGGGACATCCACCAGAAAAAGGGGGAAAAAAAAGACCCATGGGAGTAATATGCTAGGAAGTAGTCCCATCAAGAAATTAAAATAAACAACTCTGAGGGCAGATCATCATTAACCAACAACAGGAGGGATGGCAAATGCATCACTGTTTCTACAAGGCAAGCTGAGATATAGTCAGGATTAAATTATGATTCATCTTCTCCAGCACAGCAAAGTTTACTGGAAACTGTGAAATACCAAAAAAACCACTTCTTAGTTGTAATTGCTCATCACACTGCCTAAAGTTTTTCCCTCTGCAAGTCCTATCAGTATTGAAGGTCAGAGGTGGTTGCACCTTCTCTGTTGAAGTGTTTATGCAACAATGGCCATTTGCTTCCAGTCATCTCCCAAACTGAATGACTGTGCTGTAATATGTAGATGTTATCATCATGCTCTTCATTAGTCATCCATTCCTTTGGAAAACTTGCTTTATCAGGTACCTGTATTTCACTGCACCTAAGTGGGCAGGCACTGAGAATGCAAGCACTTTTAAAGTGCCAAGGCAAAGGACTGTGTGGATTTTTTTCTAAAAAATTACTTTACTTTTCTCACTGTCATCTGGTCCTAACATTCCTTTTACTGTGCAGAAGAGCCAAAATCTCTCAGTGAAAGCATCTGTGGCCAGCATCAACACACAAACCTGAGAGGCAACGTGAACAGGGCATCTAAAGAGCTGAGCCTGTGTAAGTGCAGAAACATCTCAGCTATGTCCCACAGACCCAGGAAGTTTGGAGACAGTACTGCCACTTCATTCCCATTTATTGCCATGAGGATATGTGGAGCAGCCACGGCTGATTGGGGACCCTGAAATGCTGCCACGTGTGACTGCTTGGTGGTGCTCACTTGAGCTGGTGTTTTCAGGGCAGAGGAGGTAAGAGGCATCACATTTCTTCCTACAGCTACAGGAAGACAGAGCTAAAGCTGCTTTGGTGCCCCAACTCTCAAAGGGCCTGTAATTTTCAGAAAGGGAAAGGGTTAACTGGTTCTGGGTTCACAGAGTGCCCAGTACCCAAGGTGCTGATTAGAACTGGCTTTGTTAGAGAAAACAGCAATTTAGGAAGGCAAGTGGTTTGCAGAAAACATCTTGGGTCCAGTTGGTTTTGCTTTAGCTGATCCCCTGGGCATCTTGTTCCTCCCTCACTGCACCTGCCCTGCCAAGGGACTGGGGATGGTCAGAACATTGGAAGTTTTTATCCTTTTAAGTTTTTTATCCTAACTGCTGATCAGGAATCCCAGAATCCATTCATCCAATGCACCCACACAAAGCAGACCAACTGAAGACACTGCAGATGTGTTTCATTATTACAGTTCCTTAATACAGAGTTCAAAGAGCTTTAGTATTCCCCAATTTATAGAGACCAAGAAGGAGAACAGAGAACTGACCTTCAGAACAAGGATGGAGAGAAAAATGTGTGAATCTAAACTACTCACACATAAGAAATACTGTTTAGTTCTCCACTTTACAAATATGATTTTGTTTTAAACATTTTGTTACTGAGCCCAAGACCTTATGTTGGCCTGGACTTCATTGTGTTTCTATATTAGTACAGATTTCTCCCTCTCCTCTGCATGCAGGTAAACAGTATTGCTTTTATTTCACTGAAATGTGTACCCAGATCTTTATCTGTGCTCCAGTTATCAAGGTTTAGTTTACTAGGAATAAAGAATTGGCTCATGCCCTAATACTGTATTACCAGTGTGATTAAATACCAACACAAGCAGTGCCCAAAAGCCATACACACAGAACAGGCTTTGTTGCAGCATCTTTCAAAAGAAGGACATCCTTGGAGCTCACTACATGGGCTCTGAGGTCACAAACCCACAAAAACAGCACAGAAACTCAGCTTTTCTATGCAGACAGGGATTTTTTAAATACATATTTTATCCTCCCCCCACAATTGCTTGGAATGGCTACCTGGATTTCCAAAGAGAACAAGCCAGTGATACACTGCATAAAAAAAGTTTGGGATAGCTGGCACAGCAGGTCCAAAAGGATACAATTTACATACTATGAGCTCACCCACAACTAGGGAAAAAAAATTGAGTCAACAGAAAGACTAAATCTCAGGTGAAGATTAAAGGATATCAATATCAGCTCTGGAAACAAGAAATTCAAGAAACAGTGCTTTATTTTGTGTGCAAGTTATACCACAGCCAGATACTACTTCAAAGAAAATGCTCACACCAGTGACCAGAGTAAAAAAAAAAAAAAAAAAAAAAAAGAAAAAAAAAAAAAACAGCTCATATGCCAGGTATTTCCAAAATGCATTTCTAAATCAGAAAACCTTATGAAAGGAAGTCTGGAAGTGATTGCAACAGGAGAGGTTCTACCCCTGCCCTGATTCCTGCCAGCACAGAGCACTGAGAGGCACACTCAGTCCAAACCCTCCAGCACCTCCTGTGTGCAGCACAGGCTGGGAACGTCCCTGTCCCCTTGGTGCAGCTCCTGGGCAGCTGGGCAGGGCTCTCAGCCCCCCTGCTCCTTCCAAAGCCAGCCTGAGCACACCTTCTCCACTGATGCTCTCAGCTCCAGGCAATGCCTCCCAAACTGGGCCTGGGGGAAATGGGCTCCTCTCCTGGCTGCTTCCTCAAACTGCCTGTTTCAAACCACACACACACAGATCCAGGCAATCTTACAGGGATTTGCCTTGGGAGCACATATTCCAGCACTCCTGCTGCCACTAAGGACGTGGAGCCTTCCACAGGAGAAACTTTTGCTGCATTTCATTTGATGGTTTACTGCCCTCCACGGTCAGAATTCTGCCTCCCTCCACCACACTCAGCAGGGGCTCTTCCACCTCTGCCCTTTGCTGACCACCAGTCCTGCCAGGGAGCACAAGCAGGGCCCTGCCTGGGGGAGCAGCACAAGGTAACACAGGAAAACCTCAAAAGCCTTGGAACCAAGGCTTGGCTTACCAGATGCCCCAATGCATAAGCCAACAACATCCAGAACAGTTTATTCCTAGCTTTCTGTGACTGACAGGACAAGCTAATAGTGCTAGAATCCTGTTTTCTTCACTGGACAAAAGATGCCATAGGTCTGCATAAAAGAAGACTAAAAAAATTGCCAAGATGCACAAGTTTGTTAAAAATAGGTTAAAAACTGTTGTAAAAGAGTTGCTAGATCGTTAAGCACGTACTGTTAGTTTGGTTATTATATTGTACAAGGGGTTAAAAGGGCTGTTGTGAGAAATTGGGTACTCAAGGTACCATAACACACCTCAGCAAGGTGCACCAGCAGCCAGCCTGGACAGAGCTGCCATGGCCAATCCAGCACCTTAAACCTTCGTGCAAATGAAGGATCCACACAGAAACCAATCCAAAGGGACAAAACCAGGACAGAAAGGGGCTTCTGACCCCCTGAATCCGTGCCACTCCACCTGGCACACCGGGAAGTTACAAATGTTGAGTTGGCTGCTACAACCCTGCTTATGTTGCCCATGAATATCTAAACAGAGTCTAAGGGAGATTGCTAGAAAAAAGTGCAGAAGGCAGCACTTCCCTGGATTCCTAATACCCAGCATATCAACTACTTCTGAATCGACTTTTGCAGAGCCCATTTCCCCAGGGCATCTTGGCAGGCAGGGCATGGCAAGACATGAACAGTTCACCGTGGTATTTTCAGGTCAGTGCAGCAGCAGGCAGAGAGCACCCCTGCTTTCCAAAAACAGGAGCTGACAGCTCTGCACAGGCCCCTTCCAGCCCAAATCCTTGCTCCTGGGGCAGCTGCACTAAGGTGCTGGCTCCTTTGCCTTTCCTGGCAGGGAGTCACCCTGCCTGGTCTGGCAGCTCCCAGGCAGAGCTCTGATCATCTCCAGTGGGTTAAAAGGTCAGCTGAGTAAACCTGCTTAAGGCAGAGCCCGGCAGGCAGGGGCAAGGATCACAACAAGGACGTCCAGCACAGCCACTGCTGATGTGGCTTCACCCTGGAAACACCCTGGGCACCTCTGCTCACCTCTGTGGAGTTTAAATCTAAAATAGGTTTGGGCAAAATAAAACCTGAGTCTGGAAGAGGCACTGCAGGTATCTGCTACAGCTGCTCAGAAAGGCAGATGTCTCAATTTTGAAGCAGATTAAACAACATGGCTGTGGTGTATTGTTAAAAATCAAACCCACCTGCCTTTTTATGCAGAAGCAACATGAAAGGCTCCATCTCAAAGGCAGTCCCTGCACACCAACCCTGACTGGCACCAAACTGCCTCCATGTACCTGCAGCAGGACAGAGGGGTGTCAGGAAACAGAGCTGCTCTAGATCCAAGAGAAAGGGCTCACCTATTTCCTTATAAAGGAAAGGGCTCACTTATTTCACTTATTTCCTTATAAATTCTTGACTGGTAATTTGGTCTCTTTTTGTTCACAGACTTGAAATTTTGCCTTTAAAACACCTGCTGGAAGAACATCCACCCCAATAATGACTCAGATGACATTTCTTACACACGTGCCCACAGGAGCACAGCAAATGTTGTGAGGAACAGTAACGAGGGGGAAGAGTGCACCCAGCTCTGACAGACTGCACAGGCACAGACACTTCTGGGGTTAAATACAATAAATACATCCTTGCACTCCCAAGCAGAAGCCCCAGATTTTAGCAACAGCTGCCTACACAGTTACCAGGTGGTTTTCTCCCCTTTCTTGCCTACACCCTGTTTTTCTGAACCCTGCAAGGCTGCACTCATTGGGGCATCTCACAGCTCAAAGCTGACAATTTTACTGCTGGAAGTTTAGTCAACAGTGATAAGAACATAATCCAGAATACAGGCTTAGGGGAGAAAATAAACAGGTGAAGGCAAAGAAACTGAATCAGCAATTAAAGCAGAATTTTGGTGGAAGAAAGAACCTTTGGCCTAAGTCTCACTGCCACTCTCTGACAGAAGTTCACAGCAGCCTTTTAAGTGACACTGACCAAAACCCTCAAGTCACAGCACCTTGAGAGAAATTTTCAAACATGCCACACAAGCAAAAAGCTCAGCTGCCTCCACCTCTGCAGAGCACTGGCAAGGTGATCATGACAGTGTCCCTGCTGTAAAACAAAGCCAGTCATGCACAATTGCAGTCATCCACAACTGCAGTTGGCCTAAGTCTCACTGCCACACTGACACTTTCTGACAGAAGTTCACAGCAGCCTTGTAAGTGACACTGACCAAAACCCTCAAGTCACAGCACCTGGAGTGAAATTTTCAAACATGCTACACAAGCAAAAAGCTCAGCTGCCTCCACCTCTGCAGAGCACTGGCAAGGTGATCATGACAGTGTCCCTGCTGTAAAACAAAGCCAGCCATGCACAACTGCAGTCATCCACAACTGCAGTTGCCTAAGTCTCACTGCCACTCTCTGACAGAAGTTCACAGCAGCCTTGTACGTGACACTGACCAAACCCTCAAGTCACAGCATCCTGAGTGAAATTTTCAAACATGCCACACAAGCAAAAAGCTCAGCTGCCTCCACCTCTGCAGAGCACTGGCAAGGTGATCATGACAGTGTCCCTGCTGTAAAACAAAGCCAGTCATGCACAACTGCAGCACGGGGAGGATGGCTCTGCTGAGAGCAGGGCAGGCACTGCCCCTGCCAGGTGTGCCAAGTGAAACCTGCCATCAGCACAGCACATGACTAAGCACACCCTGGCTATGCCAATGCCCAGCTGAAAGAAGGGTAATTAATTTCTCCTTGCCTCCCCCTCCCACGGATCAGTGAATACAGGGAAGCCAGAGCATTGCAAATGAAGCTTGAGAAACCTTATGAATAATAATTAAAAAAAAAAAAAAAAGGCCCAACATATCACAAGTTGCAAAAGAACTCTTCACACAGGACAGTGACTACAAAAACTCTTTTTAAGATTAAACTTTATCGAGTAAGAAATATCAGAAATGTGGATCCCATTGACCAAAAAAAAAGAAATGCAGATACACTTAACAGAGACTCTCCATGTGAATACAGATCTGTTTGGTCATTAAATAATTAATGTAAATTATACCTTTTTTTTTGCTTCATTCTAATTGTGAGAGGAAATATTTGTGTTGCCAATACTAGTTTCTAGTCACGAGGTCCAAAATAAACCATTAGTTTCATTTTAAATTCCCCAGACCTGGCAGAAAAGAGAAAGCACTTACTGCTCTGCATATTCTTCCCCAAGAAATCAGAATCATCATTATAATCACAATTGAATCATCAGGAAGAAAGAAAAGGAAGAAAACACTGTTTGATGTCACCTCCTCCTCCAAAATTAAAAGAAACTCTTACTTCAGCCCTGTGACTGGCAAAATATCCCAGCTAAATACTTTACAACAGACAAAACCCAAAAGAAATGTAGGAAATTTGGATTCAAAACACGAGGTGCTTCTTAGTATGACAAAGGTGCATTTTTTTTTTATTATTTAGAGGCAAAAGTCATTAAAACTAAACATAGTGATGGCTTCCCTGAACTCACCAGAGGCTCTGACCACAACCTTACACAGCCTCATGAAACCCAGCAGGGAAAGCTGGGCAAAGTCATGAACTAAGGTGGCTTTGCAGAAGTCCCAGTAACTCCCTCTTGCCCACACTTTCAATACATTTTGCATGTGGGTTGGCCCACTAGCTGGGTAACAACTGATTAGGGAGAGAAGCAAGGAAAACCCTGCCATCCTTTGCTACTTCAGTAGGGCAAATAAAACTGAAAACTAGTGGGTCACACTCGTTCCTCACTAGAACTATAAAATCAAAAAAACCCTCTGATATATCTGCAGTAATATCTACCTCTAAATTAAATCCTGTGTGCAAGTGTAAATCTCCTATACTATGTATGCCATTCCTGGATTTATCTTGGAAATTACTGAACTAAGAGGGGCACTCAGATAATTACACAGCTGGTTTTCAGAAGCCAGTGTAGTTCTTTTGGCTTGAGATTTCAAACGAGCCAATTGCATCACAAACATGGATCCTACCAAGTTCTGGGTCAGAACCCACAGAACTTCACCACAAAAGGCTGAAGTTTCATATTGACACTGCTCTGTAGAACCACCTGACCATCCTGAAGGATGCATGCAGGTGCTGCCTCAGAAAAAGCTGAGCCAAGAAACCCTGTCAAACACAGCATCAAGTTTCATGTGTTTTACTGAGTGCCAGGCAGAACCCTGGACTAACCTCTGTAAGGGAAGAGTATTGTGAAGAACACACAAAAATAGCTCACCTTGCTCTGAAACAGCCACATAGTTCTTTTTGGTCTCTATTAATGCCTGACAAACAAAATAATTGGGAGACATGCTTTGATTCCATAACTGAGACTCAAGATGCTTCTACACACAAGTTACCAATACCATCAATCATTAAGTCAGGTCGTAGCTGAACAGGTAGCTATAGACAGGTGTGGTGGTCTATATCTAAATGCATAAATAGGGCCTTAAGATGTCAAGCTTCTGCAGTTGTCATGAAATAGCATCAGAAATTCTGCTGGAACCCTCTCAGTGCAGGCACTCTGCAATCCTGGAGCCCTCTGTGTGAACGTGTTCAGCAAACAATCACAGCTCCTCCCTCAGTCAAAAAGAAAACAGAGAGAGAGAGAATAACATTGCCCTCTGCCTTTCTGCATAGGTAAGTGTGAGATAAAAACACCATGGCCCTCCTTTCCCATACAAATACACAGAGGTGAATGCTCCACTGTGATGTTTCATTCCAGGTGGGAGGAACCCCAGAGGAAACCCTTCTCTCAGAGTGAGGCTGCAGCAGCCAGCTCTGCCAGGCTCCCAGCACCTGACACTGCTCCTGCTGCTCCACATCTCCCTCCCAGGGCTGCCAGCCCCAGAGTCCCCAGCTCTGCCCTGAAGCACAAACCTGCCCTGCCTGAGCTCAGCATCCCTCTGAGCCCCCTCCAGGGGAGACCTGATGCTCCTGGAGGAGTAATGCTGCTCCCCTCTGCTCTGCTCCATCTTTCCCCTGGCACTGATATGTGAGGGAGCCAGCAGAACTACTCCACAGGGGACACCAAAGGCAGCCTTTCCCCACGGTGGGCACAGAGCTGGCCTGCTGCACATGAACCTCTTCTCCTGTCTGCTTACCTAAGCATCCCAGCTACAAATAAGATGTGGCTGAGCTGTGGCTCTGTGGTTGTGCCCCCAGCCTTGCAGGGTACAGAGCAGCTCTGCAGCAGGTGCTGGGGAATGCTGTGAAACAGGGGTCTCCTCAAGCCAGGTCTCATCAGCTCTTGGAGATCTATTTCACACCAGAGACAGCTCAGATACCTTAGAAAGCAGAAAATCAGCAGCATGGCTTCTGTGGTAGTGTTGGAAACAAAAAATTTTATTAAAAGACAAAATAACAAAACTCTTTACAAAGAGAAACTGAGCCAAGTGCAAAAAGTTCTTGCTCTTAGTAAAACATCTCACAAAATTTCTTTGTTCTCTTCTTTTTCTAGTAAATTGCTCAAGCCTTTTTAGCTCCTGTCCAATTAGCTTTCCTTAAGTTTAAAGTGAAGTCCCCCAAATCCTAAAAGTGTCTTTTCACCTAAAGAAAAGACAAAAGATAGATTTTGTCTTTTTTGGAAAGACAGAAGACAGTTTGGTCACTCCATCACCAAGGAGCCCATTGCTGTAGGGCTGTATCACCCACCAGCCCTGGGCTGCAGCTCAGGTACCCACTGCCAGACACATGCCAGGCAGCCAGGACAGGGGCCAGCAATACTGTGAATATTTGCACACTGTCTCCAACTCCCTGTGCCACACAGGTGATTTATACACCCTGACAGGGCAGCATCACACAGGGCTGTGTGCCAGCAGGGCAGGCAACAGACTCAAACCAATCCCTGCTCCTCAACACTTCCACAAGGAAACAGGCCACAAACAGACTGATACCTGCTTTGTGCACTGAAAAATGTGTGCTCTTCACTTCCAGAAAACAAAGTCAACCACCCTAACCCTCTCTCCCTCCCATACACAGCCCCCCAACAGAACAAAAGATGGTTTCTTTTCTCTGCACAGGTTCCCTGTGAGGTATTTAGCTCCTTACACAAGCTTTGCTCTTCCTCGTGCATTTTGGGACTCCTTGGTGCAAGGGCAGAGTTCCTGAGAGTAAGAACAGCCAGGGGTATTTCATTACATCCACAAACTCAGTTTTTGAATGCACCAATAGTTCCTATTTATGGAGCTTGTGTCCAGGCCTCAACCACGTGCACGTTTCTGACATTCAGTCAAGCACATGAGTGTTCTGAACACAAATATTGCACACAGGCGTGTCAGCTGTTACTTCTAAAAATCCATAGATAGAAATGGGAGGAACCTACATCCTGCATTCACTCTCAGAAATCTTAAAAATGGCTCCAAACTTCCCCATTCTTCTGTCCCTACAGCCACGTAATTACTGAAACAATTTTCTGAACTGACAGAAACAGTTGGCTGCATAGGTGGCAACCATAGGAATTTGTGGCACTCAGTGAAAGGGGAAAATCAAACACCAAGCAGAAGGCCAGGAGATCAGATCCCAGGGAGAACTCGTTCACATAAATTATCCAAGCCCAGATATCACATTCCATCAGAAGTTCTTTGAGTTCACCTAGGATGGAAATGAGACCTGGAGAAGCAAGCTCTTGTGTCAGCATGCTCACTCCTTCCCTGCCTCTGCAAGGAGCAAAGCAATGGCAATTCAAGTGCACCAGCAGCTCCTGTGTCTGACCCACAGCTGGGGTGAATGATGACACTGGGGTCATTAGCACTGACTGCATATTTACCACCACCAAGTCAAGCCCATTTTTTCTTCTAATCAGTTCAGCTTGCTCTTTGAGATTATTCCCTGGATCAGCACAAGGTGCCATGAAGACAATCAGTAAAACCAGCCTGATAACAAGCATGTACAACAGGTGAACCTGTATGAAAGGAGGTCAGACTATGAACGAGCAGAAACCAAAGAGCACCCAGGATCCTGTGAAGTCCTTTAACCAGAGGGTTTCCTCAGCTAGAAAGGGTGTCAGCAGAGCACACTGCATTCTGTTCTGAATTCCTCCCTTTGCTTTTAGCAGCTGCCTCCAGAGCCTGCATTTGTTTCTGTAAATCCTCCTGGGCTGCTCCCTGCGTGCAGCAGTTTGGAGGGCAAGGGTATTGCACATCCCTGAGCCCAGGAACAGATGGGGCTCACCTCAGCCAGTAACACAGATTATGGGCTTTGCAATACACTCTTATCCCATCACACACAAAAAAGGATTCCACTATCTGCCAAACACGAGTCTTCTCAAAGAGAGGGGGAAATTTGTCTTCTGCTGTTTACAAAATTGTTCTGGATTTTTCCTGGACTCCATCATACATGATTTACACATCACAGGCTAGGAAAAAAAATCCTGGAAGTTTCAAAACCTTCCAGTTAGCCATGGGAGTCACCTATTCAGGTACAAAAATGACAAAATATCTTATCAGAATCAGTTATTTTAATGTCCTTAGTCTTCTAAAAGTAACACTATATAATAAAAAGATCATGGTTCCAGTGTCTCACCACCCCCACAGCAAAGAATTTCTTCTGGACAGCTAATCTAATCCTGCCCTCTTTCAGTTTAAAGCCACTGCCCCTCGTCCTATCACTACCTGCCCCTGTAAAAGGTCCCTCTCCAGCTCTCTGTAGCCCCTTTTGGTACTGGAAGGGTAGTCTAAGGTCTGTTGAATTACCACAGGACTATTTAAAGCTGATTACAAAGCATGCCTGTTTATTCCCAAAAAAATTTTGCATGGCTTTGATGCTTGGCCCTGGCAGCAGTAGAGAATTACGAACTGCAGCACCCCTTTGGGCATTACTGGAGTCTAAACAGGCAATAAGCTGTGAGCTTAAAAGGTCTGAGAAGGATTTATGGTGGACTAACAGATCCAAAGAAACTGCTTTTGAGGAAGCTAAAACTCCACAACACCCAGAGCCAGGCCCAGTCATTTTAAAACCTGAATTGGTAACGTCCCCTTGGCTGTGTTATCATCACATTTCAAAGCTCTCTGACCTTCTCGGTGGTTTCTCATGGGCTGCTCCTCCCAGCACTGGCTCCTTCACAGCCAACAAACTCCATCTCTCTCCTCACCCAGCTAACCCACTCTTTTGTAGAACCTTCTATCTGGACACAGCTGTGGGCTATTAAGGGCAGCCCTGTTCCTAATCTTTGGTGATTAGCACAGCTGCAGCTCCTCAGGTGTGAGACTGCCTTCTGCACCACCTTTATTTCCTTACATTCCACCCCTCCACATGGCTGAATGCAGCAATTGGAGAAACTGCTGCCATCATTTCTCCAGAGCACGGCAGAGGAGATGCCAGAGCCAAGAACAAAAGTTTAAATCTAGTCCACACAATTCCATCACACAGTTCCACGAACCACCTGCCTCGCCAGGTTCTGCCATCACAACTCTAGGGGGCCAAAAGCAAGAAAAAACAAACCCAAGTTTTCCCCTCATGACATCAGTGTTACTGGGACATTGAAACAAGAACAATCAGAATTCAACTAAATATGAGCTACTGCAGTAGTGTCTTTCTAATTTGTGTTGTGGTACCACCTACCTTTCCCAACACAGAATGGGGTTGCTCTTGTTCCTCTCCCCACACAGTAAATTGCCCACAAGAATTTGGAGGAGATAAATAAAACCTCTGAAAACATAACCCCCACTGAACACAGGGTTATAGCCAGAGCAGAAAGAAGGCTTGATAGCACACATAGCTCAGATTTTAGGGACAAGTCTGAATTTCTTTCCTTTCATGGAACTAGGAGGCTAAAGATAATTTTGGGGAAGTTTTTACTTGCTTGTAAACGTAACTATGCATACATGAAAGAGTTAGTCATCCTCTCCAGGTCAAAAATAAACACAGCAATTTTCAGAATGTGTCACAATACAATATTAACTGCGTATCTGCACAGTCACTGAATCAGTGGACACTTAATAGCCTTAATTTAGAACATCTCTATTTTCCAGAATCAGTCTCATGTACCCTGAACTACCAATACCACTTCTGAAAGAGGCAGTTTGCTGTATCAACACCTCTAAAACTGGTCCCCGTGATGAGAAACAAGCAGTGTGCCCTCCCTGCACAGCTGAGCTGCCAGACACAGAGAGGAGGCTGCACTTTTCAGGTCCATGGGCTCCTCACACAGAAAGAGCTGTACTGGGAAAGGTGCAGCCAAGAACTTGCTCAGACACTAAACTCACACACCAAATTCCTGTTGTACAGGTACACATCTATTCTAGAGATGCATGCAAGCCAGGCTGCCAGCCCAGGCACAGAAAGCAACCCCTCAGCCTTTCTGCAGCTCCTGGAGTCTGGATCCAACCTGTGAGCAAGCTGAGAAAACAGAAGGACCACTGGGAGGCAGATCTCAGTTTCAGACACCTGAAATTGTCTTCATTTTAAGGGAATCAAAACACAGCATGCCCTTAAGAAGCAAAGCCTCTTCCACTAGGAAAAAGAGAGCTTTTCTGCTGACACCATCAGAGTGAGGCAAAGAAACAGACACAGGTAACCTAGCATTCACAACAAACGTCACAGCCACACGGAAGAGTCCCAAGGGGAAACATACAGCATTTCAAAGTTTTCCCTTTTCAAGGTACTAGTTATAAAACACCCGAGCAGCAAGGCAGCTGGAGCAGATACAAGGTATGTGCTAAAAGAGGTGAAAGACTTCAACCATACTCATGAAGAAACTGGAGGGCAATCACCTCTCCTGTTTTATGGTTTCTCACACTTCAAGAACATCTCCAGCCAAAACACAGGCTCTCTCATCTCCACGAGGAATGGGATATCGACAGAGAGGAGAAAACCCTGCTTCAGCATATCTTAATAAAAACAAAACCTTTTCAGATCATCCGTCTAGATTCTTGGTGAAACTGAAGGAAATCTGATCTCCCCACAAACAGCACCACCCTGATGTCAGGGATCTGGTAATGCCATTCAACTTCAGAGCAACACTGAGGCAATTAACTAAAAACAAACAAAAAAGAAATTCCGAGCGAAACAGAGACGACTTCCCATTTTTATAAGACTGATTTGTTAAAAAGTCACCTGATTTTACAGATGGGGCAGGCAAAGTCACATCACTTGCGGCAGACCACACGGCAAGAAGAAGTGGAATGAAGCATGCTTCAGTTTCCCTGCAGAATTTCATTTCTCCACCACACACACACTCTGAGATGCAGCCGCAGTATTTTTTCCTAGTACCATGAAAAGAACAGCACTAACAAACACCCAACAGCGCTTTAGAAGGTATCAACGCTGGCTGGTCAGGGCTGTCAGGTATCAATGCTGCGGGTCCATTGAGCACGGGGAAGGACAATTCTGCAGCAACAGCGGTGAAAAGGAGAAGTGAACCAAAGGGATGAGTCAAATGCCGTGCCACAAAGCAGCCTCCCAGCACACAGAGCCGCCCTGCAGAGGAACCAAGACGTAGGGAAAGGACTGAGAATTCGGGAAAGGACTGAGAATTCGGAAAAGGACTGAATTCTGCCACCCCAAGCTTTAGGTGAAAAAGCCCACGGTGCCGGCGCTGTTAAGGCAGGGTGCCCACTCACTTTAGCTGATTTATGAATCCTGGTGATGGCTTCTGGTGTGTGTTAGTGGTGACCCCATCATCCCAGAGCCCGGCTACTGCCACCCGGGCTCTGCTATCTGCCCGAGGGGGAGGCAGCGGCGATAAGGAGGAGGTGGGGCAAGATTCAAGTCACGGGAGAAAGGCGGCTAATTACTCCTTTGAGCAGCAAGTAAAACGGTTAAAAAGATACATTTCATACTCTAAAGCTTGTATTTTCAAGCAGAGGACTGCAAATTTGTATGTTATCTCTATTTCTAAAGAAGTAAAACATGACAAAAACGGAGACTAAGGTAAGATTCCGGCGGAGTAAGATTTAAGATCAGACACATGCTGGGAGTTGAGTCAACAGTTTTAATTCTTAAAACCTTTACTGACCTCATAATACACAGAGAAAAAACTGTGTAGAGTTAGGAGCAAAAGCCTTTTGCTGCTTCAGTGCAATTTCTCAGACGCATCCTCCAGAAAGGATAAATCCCACTGTTTTTAGAGAAACACCGGGCACCTCAAAGTAAGCACACACTGAGTGCCTGTGTCAATGACAACAGACATGAATTCCAGTTCGGTTGTCAGCCAGTTTTCCACCCGTGTAATATAATTAGCACCCAAAATAAAGTGGCGAAATGAGGGAAGCAAGATGCCCTCTTTTCTGCCAGATCAAGGCACTTCGTGAGCATCAATTAGATGTTAATGTCCCTGGGAGGCAAGCGTGACAAGTCTTATTAAGCCATTTTAAAGATTAGAACACTGAGTCACAGAGATATTAAGAACTTCCTCAAAACCAAAAGCAGAGTCAGAGAGGGGGCAGCTACACCCCAGCTGGGACTGGCAGCACTGCTCCACCTTACTGAAAGGTTTAGTCTCTACAGAGAAAGAAATGCAGAAAGAAAGGCAGGGGGAAAAAAGAAAAGTCCACGCTGCCATGAAGTTTCCTGTCCTTGCCAACGTGCCTGCGTTTGGACCTGCAAGGGACCATCTTTAGATACACGAACGCAGCCCCATTTCCACGCTCAGATCTCATTTTGGCTGAAGGCACCAACAAGGTTGCCAACTGTAAACAGTTTTTAAAGTCGACAGAGACCTCCAGATCTTTTTTCAATAAGCTTGACAGAGAACTTAAAACTTTTTGATACTGGCTCAAGCTTACAGGCGTAGGGGCAAATAAACGTACAATCAGCACTGCACGAGGCAGCTCTCTGAATTCAAGTCACACGCTGAATTTACACATGAAAAACGGAGCGAACACGACAAGACAATCACTATTAACAAACACTTCGAAGCGCAAAGAGAAACTCGGCAGATGCCGTTCTCAATTAGCCCAAAAGGTGAGCAGAGAAGGATGTTACGCTGATTAACACACTCATTAGGACGCGTCCAAACTAATAGCCCACTCCAGCGTAGTAACACATTCGGAAAGCGCTCGGCTACCTTAATCACAGGCTTCTCAATGAGCGAAAAGATTATTCTGACTTCTCCTGCGTGGCCGTCCGAGCCAGCGCGGTGCCACCGTCCGGGAGGGCTCCGGGAGCGCCGCGCCGGGACCCGCCGGTGGGGCACGGCACGGCACAGCCCGGCTCGGCACAGCCCGGCTCGGTACAGCCCGGCACGGCACGGCACAGCCCGACACGGTACAGCCCGGCTCGGTACAGCCCGGCACGGCACGGCACAGCCCGGCACGGCACAGCCCGGCTCGGTACAGCCCGGCAAGGCTCGGCACAGCCCGGCTCGGTACAGCCCGACACAGCCCGGCACGGCTCGGTACAGCCCGGCTCGGTACAGCCCGGCACGGCACAGCCCGACACGGCACGGCACAGCCCGACACGGTACAGCCCGGCACGGCACGGCTCAGCCCGGCTCGGTACAGCCCGGCTCGGCATGGCCCGGCCGGCCCCGAGCGCCGCCGCCCGCGGAGCAGAGCCCGGCGCGGAGCACAGCCCGGCCCGGGGCGCTCCCTCCCTCCCTCCCTCCCGCGGAGGGACCCCCGTGCCCGGGCAGCCCGCGGCTCCCGCTCCGTGCCCCGCTGCCCTCCGCTCCCCGCCCGGCCCCGCCGCACCTGCTCCGCCCGTCCCGCGGACCCAGCGGCTGCAGCGGCGCCGCCGCTCCTCATGCTGCCGCCGCTGGCTCGGCGCGGCTCGCCGGGCTCGGGGCGGGGCCCGCGGCCCGCCCGCCCCAGCCCTGGCCCGGCCCGGCCCCAGCCCCGGCCCTGGCCCGGCCCCAGCCCCGGGCGAGCCGGGCAGGGCGCGCTGAGCCCCGCGCAAGGTGCGCGTCCCCTGCCGCCCCGAGCAGGGCTCTGCGGGGCAGTTCCCGCGGGGCTGCTGCTGCGGGGCAGTTCCCACGGGGGGCAGTTCCCACGGGGGGCAGTTCCCACGGGGGGCAGTTCCCGGGGGGGGGGCAGTTCCCGGGGGGGGGGCAGTTCCCGGGGGGGGGGCAGTTCCCGGGGGGCAGTTTCCCACGGGGCAGTTTCCAGGGGCAGTTCCCGCGGGGGCAGTTTCCCGCGGGGCAGTTCCCGCGGGGCTGTTCCCGGGGGGCAGTTTCCCGGAGGGGCAGTTCCCCGGAGGGGCAGTTCCCCGGGGGGCTGTTCCCGGGGGGCAGTTCCCGCGGGGGCAGTTCCCGCGGGGCAGTTTCCCGCGGGGCAGTTTCCCGCGGGGCAGTTTCCCGCGGGGGCAGTTTCCCGCGGGGGCAGTTTCCCGCGGGGGCAGTTCCCGGGGGGGCAGTTCCCGCGGGGCAGTTCCCGCGGGGCAGTTTCCCGCGGGGCAGTTTCCCGCGGGGCAGTTTCCCGCGGGGCAGTTTCCCGCGGGGCAGTTTCCCACGGGGCAGTTCCCGGGGGGCAGTTTCCCGCGGGGCAGTTTCCCGCGGGGCAGTTTCCCGCGGGGCAGTTTCCCGCGGGGCAGTTCCCCACGGGGCAGTTCCCCACGGGGCAGTTTCCCGCAGCCGTTCCGGGGGTTTCGGCCCCGAGCAGGACGAAGCGGCCCCGCCTGCCCCGGGGGAAGCGCTGCGAGGGAGAACGCGGCGTGGGGACCCCGGGGCGCTTCCCCTGGGCTGCTGAAGTTCTGGTTTGGGGGTAGCGTGGAGGCTGTCACATACTCGGCAGGTTCAAGAAGGCTTCGGTCAGCAGGCAAACAGAAAACCACTGGGGAGAAAGTTCAAATCGGCTAGCAGCGCTGGCACTGTAGCTCCCCGACTGCCATCCACAGAAACATCCTGCTGACGGCAGATCAGAAGTTGTATGACAGAAGAACAAAGAAAAACAATCAGGAATTACTCGAAGTGCAGAAAGGGCAAGTGAGCTAAAGGCTTGACAGAAGCCCCAGCAGGCCCACTTTACAGGTAACCTCAGCCAGCCATAAATACCTTGACTCGTGCTGCACAGTCCCTGCACCTCAGGGTGCTGCAGAAGGCTGTGGCAGAGCAAAGCAGCGGGACCCCGGCCTGCCATCACCTGAGCTCTGACCCTTTTCACACCTGAGCCAAATTTGAAGCGGCTTTTGGATAAAGTGGAAGGAAAACAAGTGTGAATGTGGCCCTTTTCACCCATGCACAGCTGAATGTAACAAAATCTCTAGTGACCCAAGTGGTTTAGCCAGCTCTCTAAAATAATTTGTCGATCTTAAGGCAAGAATTTAGTTGCAGAAAATCTCTCATTTTCTCTCTAGTTTTTTGCATTGTGCTTGGCTGAACCCAAGTTTTACTCAATGATTAACTTTGAATTGCAATATGTTTGTCTGCTGATTTAACTTCAGGAGATGAACTGTACTTTTCCTCCAAGTGATAAAGCAAGGATATAGAAATAATGGTGCATACCATTTCCCTGTTATCTAAAAGACTATCATCTTTAGCAGCCTTGGGGAGGGCAGGAACAAAGAATGAGAAAATCCTCTTGGCAAACTTCCAGGAAAAAAGTGAACTGTAGTTAGCAAAGAGGTGTGTGTGTGTGAAAGAAATCCTATTTCTATGATTTCTACAAAGTCTTGCTAGTTCTGCTTCACCACTGAGGGTCAGAGAACCCAGAAAATATAAAGTCTGAAAGACTTTAGCCCCTACTGGGAAATATTCCAAAACTTCTTCCTTGAGGATAGCTGTTCCTTTTTGGTTAGGAAAGATGCTTGCAGCACCGGTCTCCCACATGTCTTCACCTTCACACCTGTCCTCTTCCCCCCATGCCTCTCAGAAAGAGTTGATAAGGCCATAGAAAGAAAACCCTTTCCTGCCAAGGTCTTCCAAAACTTTTCTGCATCATCAGAGGCTGCATGAAGACCAGCAGGAACCTTGCTGTTTATTAACTGTAATTAGTGTATTTACTCACTGTCCTTAACCTTTTGATCTTTGAAAGTGGCTGAAAGATGACTGTATCATTCACACTAAACTATTATCACAACCATCTTTAAAAATTATGTTTCATTAGATGTTACTTAACCAGAATTAAGAAATTCTTTATTCACAGTCACACCTACCTCTCTCCAAAGGAAAACATAACTGAGATGCTCACTCAAACATGACTGAGATAATCACCCTGGGCTAAGATGAACACACATCACTCAAAGATTAGATTAAAAAGCATTAATCAGGAGCCACCAGTCTGGCATTACATGGGGCTCTGTGGGATATCCTAGCCCACCCTCCCTCCTGTGGGGTGTGGGAAAGAGCAGCTTCCCCAGGTGCTGCACAGCTCACCTTGCCAAGACCAAGTTCCTAACCCCCTTTTTAACAGTGTGGCTGCTTTGTCATTGTTTTGTTCAATCCTAGCCTGTTCTCCTGCCCTGAAAGGAGAGGAAAAAGGAGTAAGAATGGTCCTTACAAAAAAACAATCCAGCCTTATTAACTGGTGAAAAGCTGTGCCTGCTAACTCTGCTGTAGGATATTGGTCCCTCTCTGTGGCTGGTGATGTGCAGCACTTCCTCTCCTGAAGTGTGCAAGCCTGTCTATTCAAATTCTTGCAAATGGATTCTTATCTGCATATCCAGCACAATAAAAGCCCTTTTTGTGGTATTCAAACAACTTGTCTGATCCTTTTTTGATGAACTGTGGGTGTCTTCAAAGTTAACTGAATTTTTCACACAAGAGAGGTGGCCTCTTCTCTCAGGAGACTGCGCTGAGCTCCCTCCTCAATCATTTCTTTTCTTTATGACTGGGACAATTCATCATGTATCAGTTTGTGATCTGTGGGGTGCAGGTAATTGACTTCCTTCCCTTATGGGGGTTATAAGGATATGACCCTCCTATGAGGCTGAAACTTTGATATTCTGCTGCATCATGTGAAAGGCCACTATGGGTATTTTGCTGCTCTTGGTTTGAAGTTGCTCATCGTACTCATCTCTGGTGAGAATCACTAGTTAAATACAAATTTTCATGTTCTCTTCCTTCATTAATGCTTTTTGGTTTATATCAACATAGGAAGCCATTAGGGTGGTTCTTTTAAAGGAATTTTGCTTTATAGAGTGAGGAAAAGAAAACAGATCTAAGGAAAGGAAGCTGGATTCTTTACGTGGGAGCATGTGATTTTCCTGGGGCCTGGAATAGCTGGATTTTCTTACCACATGTGCAGGAAATAGCCCTTCCTACCCAGTCCTGGGTGTATCAGATAATACCCTTGGCATATAAAGGAACTATTCCAGTGTGAGACACCTTCCAAACAACATTTGTGTTCAAGTCTCCAAGCCCATTAACAGATTTCTACAGGTCTGTTGAGGCAGAGTTCAAACCACTTTGATTCATTAGAAAAAAGCAGACAGAAACACCTGTGAAGCATACACAGCTCATTTTCTAGCCTTTTTCCCACAGGAGGCTCCAAGTTCATTTGTGAGGGAAGTTTGGGGATGGGTCCTTCACCATCCTGCATTCCCACACACTCAGTGCTGCTGCTGCTGCAGAAACAGGAGCAGGGCTCTCCCCACTGCCAGGGCTTGCATTTGCCCCGGGTTGCCTCTGTGCTTGGGGGGCTCTGACAAGCCATCCCTCAGCACACTGCTCAGTGGCACACCCCAGGCTGCTGGCATCAGTCCTTCCCTCCATGCAAATATTCCTGTTTGGGGCTTGGGCACGCTTTTTTAACAAACAGGACTTAGTGCTTGTTGGATGCATGTCACTGACACTAATCTAGGAAATTTCTCTCTTTGGGTCACGTGTCTTTGCTGGCTAGATCTCCCTGAGGCTAAAAAGGTGTGAAATTTTTAATAATTCACCAACTATGGGCACAGGATGATCTCTTGCTTCTGGTATCATTCAGTATTAATTGAATCATTTCCTAAGGCATTTTGCTAAATGCAATTTCATAGAGAGACAGACCAGCTAGCCAGCACCAGCCTCTTCAAAATCTTCAGCTCATGAATCAAAAAAAAAATCCTTCTTTGAAGGCAGAAGAAATTAATCTTAGAGTCTCTAGGATAACTTTAATTTTTGTAAGGCATGAGATTGTGGTCCTGTATTTATCCCTATAATGGAGTCACATCTCAGTGTCCTTTTACTTCATGAAGGGATAATGTCAGCTCTGGTGATGCTGTAATTACAAATCCTGGAAACATTTTCTGAGTTCTGAAAAGCAACAGTCACAACCCTAAGAAGTTTTAAACCTCTCATGGGGCACATGTAATATTGTGAGCTGTATTTGAATTTTGAAAAGACTTGACAGACAATCAAATAAGGTGGACATTATGAGGGGTGGAATAAACCATTATTAAAAAGAGTTGCATCTTTTTCTTTCCTTCTTGTAGCCAGTCTTTTAGTCAGCTCTTAAAAGATTTAGTCTTTCATAAGGATGTGTTTTTATTATTACCATTAGGAATACCACTAAGAGCCTTCATTTTATCAATGTTAAGTCATCAGAGTTTATTCCACAGATATTTAATGTCTTCATTTCTGACACTTGGGTTTGTATGCTCAGAAGAATAAAAAAAGAAGCTTTTGATTCCACTTTGGTTTGCAGAAGCCAGTACTCAGAACTACATGAGAGATATCAAAGCCATGGAGCTGCTTCTGTTGAAATAAATGTCAACATCTCACTGACTTCAGAGAGAAAAGGATCAAGTAATTAAGTGTTATTTTGCATGGATTCCAACAGGCTTTGGGTCAGGCCTCGTTTCCCCAGCCAGTGCTTGCAGTGTTGCTGCTTTGGATTGTGCTGACAAATGACTCTGTAAAACCAACCCCCCCAGCTCAGCAGAGCTGATAACATTTCCTTCCTGCACTGCTGTGCTGACACCTTCCCTGAAAATGTGCTCTGCCTTTGGCCTCACTTGATTTCAGGTTGAGGCTTTGCAGAGAAAAATGAAACTCTGATGGGATAAAGTGATAAAGGAATTTAAGTTAATGTGCACTCTTCCAAGCCAAGTGATTCCAGGCTATGTGCAGCTGGGAAATAGATTCTGCCTTGCTGGGGTGCTAAAACACCTGCATGAGCCAGTAACTGCCAGCTGCTTGAGGGATTGTCACATTGCAAAACAGGCAGAGAGGCTTCAGATTGTATCGGGAGAAAAACACAGTGCTCTGTGAGAGACATGTTGGGGAAATTTTGTGAGAAAAGAAAAAAAAACCAAACCCAAACCCAAACAATAGCAGCAACTCACACACCTGCCTGGAAACAGTTCCTAGAATGTGACTGTCAGTGAGTAAGGGGAGCATTCTGTGGACATATTCTTAATACAAATTAACTTTTCTGTATGTGTTGTCAGCAAGAATCTAGATTATTTCTTGTCTGTGGGAAACCTTCTGTCAGAGACAAAGATCACTTTCCACAGGCTTTGATCTTAGCATATTAAATCTTAGCAGAGACTTTATTTAATTAAATGTTATTTCTGTTTTGTGGGTGTTACTGGACAAAGACTTCCCTGAGTGTCATTAAAGGAAGAGTGACAGAGGGTTTGAAGCAGGGAGGATAAGCCTGAATGCAGAGATATTTTAGGGAAATCACCATTTCTCAGGCAGCTGAACATTCCAACATCTTTGCCTAACTCAAGATGAAACCACAACACTTCTCAGTGCCATCCTTCCAGTCTCACAGACTCTTCCTTTTGAAGTCAAACACTTGTAGCTGGTCTCTGCTCTGAGAGTGCTGCTCTAATTGCTGTGAGTCCATGCACAGGAGCAGAGCTGTGTTACAAGGTTGGTGCTGAGGTACTTCCTTTGGCAATGCCACAGTTTACTTTGGGACCTTCTGGGGACTGATCTTTTACTGTGCTGGAGGAGAGGTGACCTCACTTCTCGTGCTCAGCCAGGAAGAAGATATGTTCTTTTTTTAAAATCATCTAACACAAATGTTTCTGACCTGCTCTATGGAGATAATAGAAAACAACCAGCAACTGCTGGGCATGAGCTTTGTCTGTTATACATTATTGTCTGTCTTGACAGCATAAAATTAATAAAATACATGTATTCAAACCCCCTTTGTTTAAAAAAATAAGGTTGCTAAGATACAAGAGTTCTGCACATTTAATGCCATTTATGGTCAGAGGATCCTGTCAATAGGAGGGGAATAACTGAGGACCTATAGGTTCCACTTCAGTTTTGCTGATTACAGTTGAACATACTTCAGCAAGAAGTGCTGGTAATGATAAAAATTTGGTTTACCTCTAGGTTTGCATTTCAGTATGATTTAAATATGCTACAAATAGTTGTGTAGGTAAACTTTGTTCAAAACTGATCAGTTGTCATGGTCCAGGAGGGAAGTGGGTATGCCCAGTGAAATGTGCATATTGATATTTTTCAATGTTCTTATTGTTAAGAGAGAAAATTCATCCAGCCTCCTACGTTTCACTGGAGTCAAAGCTGTGCTCATTTAAACCAGTAACCAACTTTTCCTCTCAACTTGCTCACTGCCAAAAAAGAGAAAAAAAAAAAAAAAGAAAGAAAAAGAGGAAAAAAAGGAAAAAGAAAGATAAAAGAACAACAGAAGGCAGCACAGCAACAGAACTGCTAAACCTGAAGGTATTCCTGGCACTGCCAGGCTGCCCACAGGACAGACACAGAAGAGACTTTTCCCCAAACTTGGTGCTATAAAATTGAAAGCTATAGCTCTCTAATCACTACCTTCAACTTAGGAAAATTATCCTCAAAAGATTGCATTTCTTGCTGGGTAAAAATACAGCCGTGTTCTCAGCCTGCTACCCAAGAATATGCTCTTCAATGTTTAATTGCTTTGTAACTACTCACTGCAACTCCAGTCTTTTTTCTTTTTCAATTTTCTATCCAGCTACAGCAGTACTGAAGATTTCTTTTTCTTATCTGATCACAGGGGGAAAAAAAAAAAAAAAAGAAAAAAAAGAGCAGCTTACTCCTGCTTCCACCCTTTCATCCCTGGTTTCTTAAATGGGGCCTAAAGCCATTTACCAGTTTAACCTTGTGGGATAATTAAGTTGTTCAAGCTTAGTCAACTTCAGTTTCCCAGTTAAACTGGCCCCCTGCCAGCATTGTCAGTTTTCCATAATGCCGTGGTTTGCATAACATCCCTGCTCCCAGGGAAGCTCAGTGCTGCCTTGGTGATGTGCACAGACATCAGCACTGCCAGAACCCCCCTGCCACATTCACAGGGGCTCAGGAGGGCACTGTCACTTTTTCTGAAAAATCCCTTGGCCCAGGACTTTTCTCCTGGGAAGCTGAGAAGCCTCAGAGGAAAAAGGAAAACAATAATTATCTCATTTGCTTCTCCTGTGTTGTGCTCATGTGGAATGTGTTTGGAGATTGTTTCACTGGATTCTGCTGGGAGTTGTTTTCACTCTTTGGCCACTCAGGGCCAAGCTGTGTTGGGGCTCTGGAGAGAGTCAGGAGTTTTCATTATTTTCTTTTTATCCTTCTGTCAGTATCCTTTCTGTATTCTTTAGTACAGTATAGCATTCTTTAATATAATATAGTACCATAAAATAATAAATTAGCCTTCTGAGCACATGGAGTGAGATCCAGCACTCCTCTCATTGGGGCACCCAGCAAATACAATCGGGGCCAATCCCCTTCAGCACTGCTAAGGAGAGGGACAGCCAGTGCCCCAGCCCCTGGCACAGCCAGACAGGGGTTTTAGCTCGAGTTTGACAGTGTTGGCACCGTGGGTGGGATGAGGCCAGGCCGTTCTCCTCCCTGCTGTGGCTTTGGGGATGCCGAGGATGCTGCGGCCGCTGCCTCCCCAGGGATGCAGGGCCCATCTCCTGCCAGCACTTGGCCATTAGCTCCGTGCTTGGCACAGCCATGCCAGCCCACAAGTTGTCACTATTTCCCAGGGTGACAGCAGGGCTTGTGGAACAGCCTCCTTTCCCTTCCCTGGCTGTCCCCAGCACACACGATGGTGGCACCAGCAATATTGTTCCTGACAACCTGCAAAATATTTGTATGAACTTCACCGTTTAGTGTTTAAACATGTCATGGCAGCAACTTCAAACAAACAAGCAGAGCTTAAGGGGAGACCTTTTCAGACTTGCACCATCTGCCAGTAGCTTTCCTGTGTCAGTGCCAGCATTAAAAAAAGGAGTATTCTCTAATTAAAAAAAAAAAACCAAGGTCTTGTGCATCTGCAAATTTGTCAGCAGGGCAGATGGCATCCCTTCCTGCTCCTCGACAGCCAGAGTTTGAAATAACAGCTCCCAGCTAGTGGAGGAAGAGCCTGAACAGACTGAGAGCAAAACCCCTTTGAAGTGCCTGGAATGGCAGCGGCAGCACCTGGGGAGAGAACAAAGCCTGGGCACAAGTGTGTTTCCTCGTGGCTGAAATGGACACCAACATTCCCTGGGCAAACCCTCTTCAGCAGAAACCCTGGCCACCAGCTGCCTGCAGGAGTGTTCCTCTTTGCTCCCAGAGCTGACATTTCTTTGAGTGCCCTTCTTCTGGCAATATTTGCAATTCCCACGTGGGACTGAGCTGTGAAACTCAGCCCAGCTCAAAAGCCTTCTTTCTGCATGTGAGTGCTCCCCTGAGCTCCCTGTGTTGCATCCTTGCAACTCCTTAATGAGCAGCAATCGTGCTGCTCTCTCAAGAGATGCATCTACCATCACCCATTCACCCACACACTGTTCAGCAATGTATAAGATAAAGACTAAAAGGCATTTTCAGAATTAAAAAATGTCAGTTTGAAATATCTCCACTGCCAATGGTTTGTTTACTTCCTGGTGACCAAGAGATTCCAATGGTTTATTTACTTCCTGGTGATCAAGAGATCACTGGCCTTTTACTTTCACTCCCAGAGACAAATGTTTGTTATCAGAGGGTAAACAAAAGTTGAGTGGTACGTGGGTAATTCATATTGAACTTCCATACAATGTGCACAGCTATCCAAGACTGTTTCAGAGAATGGTTTGTTGCAAAACTTCACAGATGAAACTTCCTTATTAAAAAAAATATTAAAAAGATCTGCATTTTGAGCAGGCTCCCATTTTAATGAACTGAGGTAAAGGGCTGTTTTCCCTCCTGCCACTTGTCATTTACTCCAGGCAGTGACAGAGCAGGACATTTTTCCTAGTGCACAGTGTTAGGATTTTTGCTGGGTGCTCACAGAGCAGATTTATACTTTTGTATTTTTTATTTCACAACATATCTAGACTTTGGGAACTTGCCAGGCCTTGCCTTCAGTTTGGCTTAAAGCATTAGTCTACAAAGCACCAATAAGCACCTTGAACTAAACTAATGTCTGCATTTCATTACTTCCAAATGTGCAGTGCTTGCCTGGAGGCAGAAGAGCCCACGGTGCTGCTACCATTGACTGTTATTTTTATGTAGCCTTTACTGGTTTAGCCTTTCTGCAGTATTATTTTGTTCCAGATTTTCATTTTGCCTGCCCCTGGTACTGTGTGCAGCTCCACTTTCACCCTAACAGCTCTGGCCAAAGGGGGTCAGCTGGGAGCAAGGCCTTGGAGCATCTCCCAGGGCCTGGCTGGGCTCTGTTACCAGCACTTCTGAGCACAAATATGCAAAGTTTAATGAAGTCAGTGGAAAGACTCCTACTGGCTTTGCGTTAGCTTCGGATCCAGCTGTAAATTATGGGACTTGGATTTTATTCCCATTACTTGTCCACAATATTTTTTGCCTGTGTTAACAACATAGCTCCTTTTTAAACAATGACAGAACTGGTCTTTCCAGTCAAGTGATCCATTTGTCAGTAAATTACACTGCAGTATGACCAGATAGGCATCCTGACATTGCTGCAGGATGGAAAAGGCTGAAAAGCCTCTTGCTGGGTTTGTGGGCAGTCCTTGGCTTCTGGGGAATCATCCAGCATCCTGTCATTCTTTGTTTCCAGCATTCTGAAATGCGGGAATAGCTGCCATCCCACCTTTCCAGAAGAACAATGTTATCTTCTTTCTAGAAGATAAATCAGAGCTCTAGGAAATGATAGGAAAACCGGTCTCCTGTGACCCCTGGCTGGCCAATGGCAGAGGGTAAATCCACCCAGGAATCTCTGGCTCGTGTCCCATTCCTGCTCTCTCTGTTCATGTGACATTCCCAGCTGTGGCACAGAGGAAAGCCCATGGGAAGTGCACAGGAAACTTGTACATTTAACAGATTTAAAAAATACATGTTCTTGGAATTAAAAGCACAGGCTCTGAGCACAAAAGGCAGTTTATTTTTAAATTATAAAGCTGTTACTCTCCCTACACATTCATCTAAATAAAATAAAGATGTATAGAAATAGTGGTAAGTAATTCAAGGAATCTAAATTAAAAAAAAAAAAAACAGGAAAATTTTCATTAAGAATGCTGGTGGTGTACAGCAGACAAGGTCTGTGCAGTCATGTAGCAAGAGACTTTGCTCTCTGAGTAACAATTTTCCCTCAGAACATGTTCTATTTATAACCCCCTAAGCCTTTTGCAGTATGTTTCCTGTTCAGACACCAGAAAATGACTCAGCCAATCAGTCCAGTCACTTCCCAAACATGGGATTCAAAACTAGGGAGAAAATCAAGAACATGCTCAAACCTTGACTGGTGAGTCAGAATCCTGATTAAACTGATTTTTTTTCTTTTTTTTTTTTCTTTCTTTTTCTTTTTTTCTTTTTTTTTTTTTTTTTGTGGTTCTAAAGGTACATGTTAGAAATTGTTCACCTTGTCATTTGGGAGCACTTGGGTGCTTGTTCTCCAGGAATGATAATATTTTGTTCATTCATTTGCTGTGAAATGCTTTCTATCTCTGTAATCACTCTACCACTGCATTATATTTAAAAAGGAATGGCCAAAGTAACTTGGACAACTTGTAACATGGACAAGTCTTCTTTGGGCTGGGGTGGGCTTGCATAAGAAACTACATTGGAGTTACAGACAGCTGGTTAAAATTGTGATTTTCAGCTTCTTTACTAACTCACTGCTGATTTTTCAGCTCTAGAATATGAGAGATGTTGCTACATTTTCTATGCCCAGAAGTGAACACTATTTAAATAATCCATAAACCTCCTCCAGCACATTAATCTGCAAAAGAATTGGAGCTGGAAGTGGACCACAGAGCAGAAGCATTCTCAATTCTCCTTTCAAGAGCAGAAGCATTATCAAAAACTAAGGATGGAGCTCCATCCCAAAACAAGAGCTGAGCATAGCTGCAATCTGCATGATTCACCATGGCTACAGCCACAGAGATTCTTCCACACTCCACAGCTGAAAAGAGGAGTGTTTCCTTTTGTCCAGATGTAAAAACACCTCATTTCTGGCATTTCAGCCATTTAGCTTAAAGAGAGCATCACCTGCAAGTCTTGTCCTAATCTAATCCAGCCCAGAATATTCCTGCCCCTTTGGAACCTGACTCAAGTCTCAGAGTTTATGAGACCATGGTCTATTAAGCAGAAGAACACACATGATCCACAGCTAGCAAATCACCTTCATTTGGCATATCTACTTCCATTTGCTCAGGTTTGTTTCTTCCAGAGAGACTAAACAGCCTTTCTCTAACGCCACTGTCTGTTTCTTTCAAGCAGGTCCTTAAAACTGGTTGGAAGGGGCAGAGGAATGTGGTAACTAGCTACAAATGAGAGAGGGGGTTTGAAATGGAACTTTTCCCACCTTGGGCTTTTGAAATCAAACCTTTTCCACATCAGCTGAGCTGAATTCATATGGAGAGTGTTGACAGGCTGTGTCTGGCGTGGCCATGGGTGCCCCATCCTGCAGTGCCCTGAGCTGGTGGCAGAAGCCCTTGGATAAATCAGGATGCGGTGTCGGTGTCCCTGCCTGACAATGTCACTGTGATAAAGGGCCCCGGGCACATTCCAGCGCTATCACTGCTGCTCTTATCTGCAGGGGCTGCTCTCACTGCCCCGGCCAGCCCCAAAGCAGGGCTCCAGAGCACGCAGGGATAGCTACCATAGAAACACCAAAATACCGGCTCGTTTTCAGCTCCAAGTGCAGCCTCTGATAACAGCTATCTCTACTCCAAGCTTTGGCCAAGCACCAGCCTTCCTTTCTGTGTCCCTGCAGGCTCACTGGGGGTTCAGGATGGAAAACTGACAGGTGTGAGCAATGAACTTGCTCTTACAAAAGAGCAGGTGTGTGTCTCACCCTCTTCAGAATGATGGGGCTTCTCCCATCTCTTCTTGGCATTTCAGCTTCCAGTTTTCTGCCTCGGATACCCAGAGATATTTTTATGGCAATAAAGAAATTGCTCATTAACTCTAGACATGCTTTGCTAAGTCTTTTCTCTTAATCAGGAAAAATTATGTTTCATAGGTAATATATACCCATCATCCCTCTTTTTTCCAAGCCCGAGTTCTTTCAACGGGTCCTATATGGAACAAGGTCACCTTGACTTCTTCTGAAAAATAACATTTTTATAGCTTGACATCATGCCCATATTTACTGGGGGTGGACAGAGAGATGGCTCTGCAACACCATCACAAGTTTTGCTGCTGACCCAGGGCAAGCACACGTGACCCTCGCCCTATAGCTGCAAGAAGTTTTGATTTAAAATTTTGTTTTAAAATAGATTTGGACAGCTGCCTAAGTCTGAATGCCCGTGCTGCATTCTGCAACAGAGAGGAAAGAGGCAAAGAACGTGGAAAGAGAGAAAGAGGGAGGAAATTGGATTAAAAGAAAACTCCCCAAGTAAACATAGGTGAAATAATTAAAGAGAGACATTGGAAAACTTCATCTACTTTAAAATTCTTAGGAAACAGGGATTTGGAAACACAAGCCAAAGTATAATTAAACAGTTCAGCAGTGTACCTCTTATTTAACAAAAAGTCATTATACAACTGCATTTTTCAGATTAGATGGAGCAAAATAAGTTGTGTGCAGAACAAAAAGTAACACTGGGCATCAATGTTACTTTCCAAGGCCCCTGTTTCTCTTGGGCTTCTCTTGTGTTCTTAGAAAGTCCTTCACTCTCTTCTGTGCAGGGCAACTTGTCTGGTTTCTCCTTTGCACTGTCCCCATGCCCTGATAGGATGAGTTTGGATGTGGATGCAAAGAGCAAACCTGCCTGAGCTCAGCTTGGTCACATCCCCTGCCCAGGGAATTCTGTGCACCTTTCCTGGGAGAAGCAAACTTCACTGGGACCAGGCCAGTTAGGATACACCACAAACTGCCCTTGATACAAACATTTCCTGTCAGACAGAACAATGAAACCCCTCACCAAGGAGCAAGATACCAGCTGGCCTTTGGTTAAGAAGTGCTTAAGACGCAAGGATCTGCCAATTATGCCAGAAATAGTTCCAAAAGAAGCACAAACACCACAGGAGAAGAGGCCTTCACTGAGGTAGTGCCAATTCAGATTAAAGCCTAGCTTGCCCTGGAAGCCCCTCGCTATCCCCTGACCTGCAGGCATGCAGCCTGAGCACGTTTTTGCACACACCAGAAGTTCACCAAGATGAATTAACACCCCACTTCCAGAGACCTCAGTGCTGCAGGATCATGATGAGAAAATGACTTCTTTTCTTACAACAGATTGCAATTGTGTTCTTCAGTGCCCTTTGGGGAGCTGGTCACACATGACAAAAGGGTGAGGCTGCAGAGGGGACAAGCTGAATGCTTTCTGAGCTCAGTTATGGCCTCTTGGCTGCCCCAGTGCAGCACCTCACCCAACAGTGATGCAATTGTCATGCACAGTAAATGGAGCACCTAAAGCCATGCTATGTACTGAAAGTGGACATTAAAACACTCAAAGTAATGAATTATTTTAAAGCAATCACCTTACCAGTCCTGATAAAGTTCTGTGTGGGTTGTTTGATGTGTCTGTGAGACAGCAAATAACAGGAATGGAGCCAGGTCTTCTACCAGGTTGAATACACCCCTGATAGCAGAGATTGGTGTAATCAGAAGGAAAATAGGGCTCAAAGGAAGACACATCCCTAAATGAATACCTGAGGAACTTTATCTTAATTTAATTTGATTTCCTATCTAACACCAGTTGTTAATTAACTAAGTACTTTCTGTATATAGCATTATAGTACCCCTTTTAAAAGTAGTTCAACCTTAATTAAAAAGGCTGAAATATTAAAGAAGTTTCTGAAATGGCAGAAGAAGAAATTGCACCAAGAGCTAGCGTGCCTCAGAATAAAAAAACCCTCCTGCTGCTGCAGGTTATTTGCAGCTTGAACATATCTAGTTCCCACTTCCAAATTTAGGGTGTTTCTTCTGCTTGATGATGGAGCTGACAGTCACCTTTCCTTTACTATCATTTAACCAGGTATTTAACATTGCATTTCTCTTTCCTTTTTTTTGGTTTTTTTTTTTTCAATCAGATTTTTCTAAGGACAATTTAATAATATATTTAATAAATATAGGCGTGCTTATAAACCACACTTAGAAATGCATGTTACATGTCCATTGTCAAGCTCTATCACCCATACAACTTTGTCAACTGATGCTGTTTATGTTACCATCTATTTATTTTCCTTTTGCAAACTGTCTTGAATTTGGTCTGATTTTGCCTCTGCCAGCCCTAAAGTAACTATTCTGAAGTTCCTTTTCCCAGTTTCAGTATTGGTATATCATCTGGTTTTAGTCCATTTTATCCTACAATTTGGTAAAAATGCCACTTGCTCAAAAAATTCTTTAATAATCCCAGCTATACCCCTGAAGTATTGGACTACAATCAAAGCTGAAAATGTTTTTGTGTATAAAATCAATTACAAGAGGGACATGTCAGCACACAGTGCAAAGAATCAATAATAAAGTGACTGGAAAATTAAAAAATACTATCAATTTCTGCTCTCACTGTGTTGACTGCAGTGTCTGAGCAGGAAGTCTGGCAGGGCTCACAGTAATTCAGCCTGAGGTAAATAAAGGTGTGGGCAAGTTTCAAAACATCTCGGGTAGTGACAGGGTCAGAGCCTAGGAGTCCCCTACAAACAGTAAAAAGAAAATGTTCAAATGCTTGAAACACTGTTCCTCAATGGGAAAATTAAAAACTAGCACAGCAGCCTGAGTCCAAAAGGGTACAGTAGCTGAAAAGTAATTCCATATAAAGAAAAAAGATAAAACCAGTCAATTCAGTAAGGGGTTATATTTAGAAGCCTCAGTGCCAGCTGGGTTTCTGGCAGTGAATTGTTGCCAACACTATTCCTTCTAAAGATATGGAATATCAAAGAGGCAGCTTTTGGTCACCAGGAACAAACACAAGGGTGATCAAGGCTGTGCAGAAGCAGATAGGGAAAGGCTGCACTGGATCATGCACAGGAGCTCTGCAAGGATCAAAAACTGATATTGTGGGTTTCTGTGGCAGAGTTACATCTATCAGAAGGAAGAATTTCATTCACAGGGTCCACACTCTTGGTCCTCACACAATAAGTCCACGTTTACACTGGCCCTGAGCCCACTCACCCTTGAACAAAAATGAGTTCAACACTAATAATCAGGGCAAAATCAGCACACAGAACATGATAAATAATGTTTGACTTTGAAAAGTCACAGTGGTATTTTATGTTTTATGAAGAATTTAAATCTTCCAGTAACCTGCTGTTAATATTCTGCAACCTTTTCTGAGTTAAGCTCTGTTCTTGTCCCATTGATAGATTTTGTTTGTATAATTTACACAGAGTGATTGAGTGGATTAGGAGTCACTGGTTATCCACATGGGTGAAGATTCTTCATCTAGTAAAGACTTATTCTTGTTCCAAACACTGCTGGGCAGATATGCCAGAGCTGGTGATGCATATTGAACAAAGTCCAGCTTGTGAAGAAAGCTGTTTGTGGGACAAGCAGAGTACATTCATCTTGTGCAAATTCTCAGAGTCCCTGGCTTGGAAGAGACCTCCAAGACCACTGAGTCCAACCCAGCCCCAACCCCTCAGCTGGCACCCAGTGCCACATCCAGGCTTTGTTAAACACCCCCAGGGATGGGGACTCCACCTCCTCCCCGGGCAGAACATTCCAGAACTTTATCACCTTTCTGTAAAAACTTTTCCCTGATATCCCACCTGTATTTCCCTTGGCACAACTGGAGGCTGTTTGATTACTCAGAACACAGAACAGAAGCTAAACACAGTCTGGGGCCTGATTCTTTTCAAGTCCACCACTCAACATTCAGGTTGATGTGGTTATAATTCAGAAGAAGGCATTTTAGCTGTTTGAAGGAATTAGCTTCACCAGGCCAAGACAGCTGTGGTGACACACGTGACACGATAGAATGATGTCCCTGCACAGCAACAGAGCTGGGTCAGCTGGAGATCCTAAATTTAAACCCAGCAGCATCAGGTTTCAGATATGCACCAAAACCACCTACATGTCAATATTTATTTGGTCTTTTGGATCTGTGGATACATTTGAGAGGAAGAAAAATGCTCAAAGACAGCAGATGCACCGAGTTCTAATCTCAGTTCCTGTCTGAGTAAACTTGGCTTCTCCTCTCATCTTCTACAGGATGTAAAAGTATTTGGAAATGTTTCTTCTTTGTGAGAAAGACTTTACTCATGTGATTAGTGGGTTAAGAGGTAAAGATTAATGATTGTAAAGTGCTTTGAAATCCAAGATGAAAGGTAAAGGTATTATGCAAGAATGATTATTTTACAGCAGTTAATATCATTTGTTCCTTGTGATGTAACATAATGAGGAAGGAAGAATTCTCAAACTATTCACCGAGGTCTGGCAGGGGAGCTTGGATTCTGGCTGCCACAAAGTTTTCATGCCCATATGCTACACAGCTACATCACAGACCCTGACCACAGAAGGGAAGTGATAAAAGGGTTTTTTCCCCTTAGTGTTCTTAGCAGAACTAATGTGTGTTTGTGATGGGTGTGAAAGTGCTTGGGTGCACATGCACAACACATAACACATCACAACAGGGCTATCAACACATCAGACAAGACAACATCATTTCTGTAGGTCTGAAATAAGTGGCAAATCATGTGGGGAAGAAGAAACAGCTTGTTTTTCTGCACATAAAGTTTTTCAGTCTAGCATGTTGCTTTCCTTTTGTGGGCCTCTGTCACTACAGGACATGAAATAACATGACACAGACATGCAGCTCTTCTAAGGCTAAAAGAGAATTTTTAATTTCTGACTCTCTTATTCATAGATTTCTAAAAGTGACAGTGGGTTGGAGGGTGACAGTGCCACCTCTCCAATGACACTGGACAAACTAGGAGTTTATCAAATTTCTCTTTTTCTATAAAAGAATGCAAAACAGTAAGTTATTTACATAAAGTGTGTGAGAAAGTTTGTTACAAGACTGTAAGGATTAGAAGGCTTAGAAAATCTTAAAAAATCAGGGCAACAGGCCTCCAGCCTTTCTGGTGCAATAGCAGATTTACAACACACAAAAAAAGGACTCACCACAAGAAAAAGAGATTTGGGAGGGTTTTTTTTGCCTAGTTTTCAGTCCCCTGGTTCTTGGACATCCAGGGTTGTATCTCCTGCCATCAGGTGAAAGAAAAAAGAGCCAAATCTCTCCCTGTGTCATTTCCCCAGTTCTGCTTGCCACACCTGTGAAAGGAGGGGGAGTTTCTCCTGGCACAGGGAAGCAGGGAGGTGAAGTGAAAGGATCCAGGTGGATGGAGGTGGTGCCCTCCCTGTCACTGCAGCAGGTGACCCACTTGTGTCACCAGGCACTGGCAAACCCCTGACACTTCTCCAAGACACGGCCTCACACTCTGTGTGAGTAAATCCATCCCTGTGTGTGTGCAGCCAGAGAGGAAATATTTACACTGCTGAGCATTTGGGTGATGAAAGCATAAACAAAGGGAGGGCTACTGGAGCCACTGGAACCCATCAGAGAGGTGCCAGCCCGAGCAGGGTGAGCTGCTCCACACAATGTGCCCTGGATGTGTCAGACACTGGACTGTGCTCCTAGGCAAACCTTACCTTCAGCAAACACTGGCAGCATTTTAATCCCCTCAGTATGGCTCTGGTACACTGATCACCACAATCTAGGGCAGGCCTCTGAAGTAGCTGGGTCAGGCTCTAATACTCCTTTAGATCATAATCCTGCAAAGATTTAACATTTGCAAATAATTTTATCGTGGGAGAGGTTAAATGGGATGTTGGAGGACCTGGGTCAGAACTGGGAAAATTCAACAAATTCCATCTTTGGTTTTATCTACCAAGGATACAGCAGAAATATGGAAAAAGTCAGGGTGACTGCTGAGAGAACCTGACTATTAGGGATATGCAGCATTTCAGGCCTTAGATATCAGCTTAAATTCACCCACAAATATTCACTCCTATCAGCCTCAAAGGGTTTTAATCAGCATGCAAAGCTAAGTAAATCTGCAAGAGATAGGGACTGTGCTACAGCAGTCTTTCTTCTGACACAAATATTCTGCACTCTGCCCTGACCCAATGCCTATTTTAGTGTTTTACCACTTTTGTTGCTAAGCTTCCATTTCTCCAACCTTCATCCTCCAAACTGGACACCTCAGCATGCAAATGCTGTGAGGCTTTTACCTGCAACAACCATCAAGATAACACTGGAAACAGGAGAGCTGAAAGAGAGAAGCTGCTCTTTAATTTAAAAGCTGAGCAATGAGTGTTTGCAGCCCTCAGCTGAGCTACCTCACCACCTGAAAAATTCTGGCTGTGGATTTGGCCTCTTGCCTTCTGTGTAAAGCCCTGGGAGTTTAATTTAGGGGAAAATAGTTGCATTTCTTGAACAAGTTTTGTGTGGTTATTTGGGGGCAGGGAGGGAGGAGGAAACTCAGTAGAAAGTGTCCAAAGAAAATATATTCTAAAAAATCGGGCAGATTATAGATGTGTCAGGTGAGAAGTATTTTTTTGGTCACTGCTAGGTTTGCTATAGGACAATTGAAAAATGTATTTAGTTTTCCATGGATATTTCTGCCTGGGGATCTGCTACAGCCCTGCTGTGTTCAGGCACGTGTTTGTCATTAGAAAGCCTCTGCCCTGTTGCTTACACATCTTCTCTCCCAGGGAGAATAAACACTCACAGAAAAATTGAAAGTGTTCTGGAAACAAAATAGGGAGAAAACAACTTCTTGGACCTGGAATCTGGTTTATTCAATTTATGCACAGAGGATGAATGCCAGTTATTACAAATATTTTTTTTTTACTTTTCTGCTGCAATAAAAATGAGACCAGGAAAAAAAAAAAAAACAACATTAATTAATGCTGATTTTGTAGATCAGTGTGAAATTAAGATTCAGGTACTAGAGGAAGAAAAACTGGGTAAGACCAGAGTAAGTTCATAAATTCCTGCCTGCCTGAAAACCATGTGTGATTTTCAAGTACTGAACAGTGCAGTATCAAGGAACAAGCTTTAGCATGTAATTAAGAATCTACCTTTGTTCAGACTCTGTCCTTTATTTATAAGATCAATCCATCTATTTTATATATTTATTCTATTTATTCTATTTCACAAGGCAGCCATACTTGCCCTGGTGAGGGAGACGTTTGGGGCAGATGTTTCTGTAGAGGACATCACTACCTGTTGTCCTTAGCTCATTTCCAATCCTGAGCCAACTCTTCTTTTGCAGGCTGCAGAGACACAGGGTTTGTAAAACTCAGCTCATGAAATCCAAACTGGTTAACAGCAGCATGTCCCCTCTCCCACAGCAGATTCACAGCTAAACGTGTCCTCTGTGCTTGTTTCTGAATTGATTTCAGTCCTGGTAAACAAATAAAATTCCCCCTCTCTCCTCACAGGAGGTATGGTGCAAAATCCAAGGTTTTGAACCAACCTTCACATGAAAGTAGCTTATTAAAAGCTTCTGTGGCTGAGTTACATCTATCAGAAGAAATCATTTCATTCACAGGGTTGATACTCTGGGTTGCTAGGAGTATCAATCCTAAGGTCTTGAAAAGCTGCACGAGTCAGAAATGCAGGAGCAGAGGCTAAAATCAAAAATGTCATCATGTAGTAAAAGAACTGACCTTGCTAAATTACATCTTAGAGTCCATCAGGTGCCCTATGTACTTAGTTTCTTGCAGACTGAAGGTCTATAGTAATACTTTCCCAGTCTGTCAAAAAAGTTTCTGAAATTTGGTTTAGACAAGTGAAAAATCAAGGCACTAATTGAAGTATCCTTCTATACCTTCTGCCAGAAGAGAAGGAGATGTTACCATTATTTACTGCACAGAATTCTGTGTTAATTAGGTTAGAACTGAAAACTTGAGTGCAAAGCTATTTGTTTAAAATAAAGGTGACGGGGGTATAAAAATAGGTTGCTGTTTTCAAGCCAGAAAATAGTTTGGAAGAAAAAAAAATAAAACCCTTATCCAAGCAATACCTTGAATTGTTGAGGGGTTTTTTTACAATTCTGTATCGAATAAAAATGTTTATTTTTAAAAAGCTCTACAAACCCTATTTGTTCCAGTCATTCTTTAAAATACTGTGTTCATTGTAGGTGTTTCCTAGTAACTAAAGGCCACACTCATTAAGTAGCTCTGATATTCCTGGTTTAGAAAAACTCCTAAGCAGGAGATCATCTGACCAGCCCATAAATACATTTAATTTTTATAGTAATTGGCTAAATTATTAGTCACATTTCTAGATATGTTGAAAACTACCATGTGCCTAAGACAGCACAGTCAGTGAGCGTGTCTACACAGTCATTAAATTCCTAATCCAGAATGTTTCAGTAATCCTATCTTGTTGCTTGCCTGCTAACAAACAACAAGAAAATATGGGCATTAAATATCATTGATCCCAAGCATTTTACAATCATGGCCCTAGTCTGAAACTTTCTGACAATAAATATGCCTGTAATTTGCTTTTCACATAGAACTGAGCAGGTTGGTACCTGCAACCACAGCTTAATAGGTGAGGTATTTTCATCTTTATTTTTAGCTAAAAAATCCAGAAGCTGGAGCTCAGCAAAAAAAACCCACCAAACATCACAACACTCCCGTGATATTGTGAAAATCCATTCATGAGACATAAGGAAAAATGAATTGGTGCAAGGGGTTTAAAAAAGCTGCTTATTTATTTTCATCCTGGCACAGCAAATAGACCTATCCAACAATTTTAGCAGGCATGACAAAAGGCTCTTTTATCAAAAGGAATTAAGGGAAGGCAGGCAGGGTATAAAACAGAGTCCTGAGACATCAAAAGGTAAAAAGGAAACTATTTGTTGGCCTGCAGGAAAAGGAAAACCTCATTTAACAAAGCAGGTTGGGAGCTTGAGAAGTTCCATCCGTGATATAATTTATCCTCTTGTGAGGAAACCCAGGGCACCACTGGGATTATTTCTGTGTCTGCTCTGGGGTGCCCTGACCCCCAGGGCAGCTCTGACTCTGACCCTCATTCATGGAGAAAGTTCCCCAGACTTCAAGACAGACTGGAACCCACAAAAGTGTGCAATAGATTCTAGAGAGCAGTGTGGGTGTGTCACTGGGTGAGAAATGGAGGTTTTTGGGGTTTTTAGTGTGCTGTGGATGGAAGCAAGATGGAGGGCACAGGGTGTGGTCCTGGGTTTCTTCTTCATGCTGCTTCTTACTCCTTCTCCATGGGTTTGGGTGGCATTCTGTAATTGGGCAGAAAAGTCCCCATGGCAGCTCTGTGGGATCAGTCATTGGGGTAAAAGGGAAAATAATCCAGGTGTCAGCTCTTAATGGGATAGTTGAGTCTTTAAAGCCCTTGGAACAAGAGACTGTTGGCCATTTTGTGCCTTCTAATGAAAAGCTGCAGAACTCACAGCAGTGAGGTTGTTTTACTGATAGGAAATAATAAACACCTGAGTGTGAACATGAACTGCTGTCTCCAGTGCCTTCAGTCCAGAGCCAGAGAAACCACAACTGGAGCCCCCACACTCTTGGTTTCATCAGATGCTGGCTGGCTGGGCATGAGCAGGAGGACAAGCAGCCATGCTCTGTTCCCTGCTGCAGCCAGGCTGCCCGGGCTGAGCAGCCAAAGCAGAGCCAGGGCTGAGCCAGGCACTGCTCTGGTACCTCCCTGTCCATGTGGATCTGGGAGCCAGCCGTGCCCATCCTGGCTTTCTCCCTTGCTGCATCCCAGGCCATTGCTGTGGGACACATTCAAGGCTCTGTGCAGGGAAGAACAAGTGGCTCTGTGGGGATTTAAAGGATCTGCCCAGCTCCCTGAAGAGCTGCTGTGGAGGTGAGCTGTGAGTGCTCATCCAGCTGTGCTCCAACCCCATCCAGCACAGCTGGATTTCACAAGAGCCCCCGGGGCAGAGTGCAGCTGCTGGCTTTCAAAACACTTGCAGAATGTTTGGGCCTAATTCTTTGAGGAGGATTTAATTTTCTTAATGAGTCTGAGTAAAATCATTAGCTTTCAGAGTGGCACAGGGAATACTTGGGGAGATTTTATGAGGTATGCTTCAGCACAACACAATAACACAAAGTCACACTAGTTGGACATGTGATCTCAGAACAGAATGAGCTGTTTTTCTAAGACCTCTACTGCCCAGTGCGTTTTAAAATACTGAGCAAACCAATCACACTGATTGATTTTACTGCACCAGAAATGATACACAATTTTTTTCTTTACAATGTAATTGATATTCCTTTTCATGTCATGATTTTACCAGAAAGACCCATACTGAAGTGTCTTCATCGCTGGAATCAAGTAAGGAATTATTTTGGAAAGTGGAGAAGTGGGAATCTTACACCTTTGGAGCCAGGTCCTTCTCAGGGTTCACTCAGCACATACCATTTTCTTGCTCTGTTTCAGTGGCCAAAGATACAGAAGCTACTCTCTGGAAAATTACTGCGCCTGCAAGAACTGCATCAGCCACAAGTCCAGCACCTCTGGGCTCCAGGTGAAGGCAGCATGAATGGGTTGTGTCACTCTCCACATCACTCTCTGCCTGGCTCACCTTTGTGACACTTTCCCTGCCCTGACTGGTCACACTCACGCTCTGCCACCTGCCTGGCCTCGCTCAGCAGAACGTGGCTTGTGCAAGCAGCAGGCTGCTGCAATCTCTTAATGGGAAGCAGGAGGCCCATGGCAGCTGTGGCACCCTGCAGAACAGGGAAAACACTCCCTGAAACAACCCTGAGTATGACCTGCTGTAAGAACCAGCCCTCCTGGAGTTTATTCCTCATTGCCTCGTGCCTGGCAGCAAAGAACACGACCCTTGCAAATCAGCCCCGACTTAAATGGCAGGGAGCCACAGGAAAGGTAGCACTTCAGGCTAGCACTGCCTTCCCCCTGCTCTAACCCTCATAATCAAATATCAAAAAGAATGAAAACAAACTGTGGCTGCAGCCAATGGTGCATTACATTTTCTGTTCTCACCAGCACATTTTGTAGGTCGCTGTTTGGCCAGTGAAACACAACACGGTGTTCCTTCACCACTTCCCCTCGTGCCTCTTTTTAAATTTGAAAACAGGTATCTTCTTCCAAGCTAAATACTTTTAACTACTGAACTTCACAGAAAAAGAAGGTCACAAGCTGACTCATCAGCAGGCTGGACTCTTAAGGAGCTGGACAGGACATCAGGGCACGTAAGTTATAAATGCCAGGTACAGAGATACTCAGCACCCAGGGAAACAGGTGTGTGTGTTCTTAAGGTTTCCTGTGATTTATGAAGTAATAAACATATTATGCCAGGCCAAAATGTCCTGGGCCTGATTTTCCACTGCTTATGATCATGTACATGTATATACATCTTCTAGAGCCCATGCACGGAGTAAGCTTTCAAATAAATCAGAGTAGAAGGGGTCATCTCCCTTGGTGGGAGGCATAAACACACAACAGCTGACTTTTAGAAGCTGACCTGCTAAGTTCACTGCAAGTGAGAGGGACAGTTGCTAAAAAGAGTCTAAGACTTTATCCAAACAATTTGTATTCCAAGCATTCAAAATACAGAAAAAATCTCCTTTGCAGTTACTATTTGGCACCACCAGCTGGATGCTCCAAGGAACTAAAATCGAGATTTTTTTTTTTTTTTTAACTGCTTAGAACTGGAAATACCAGCAGTGTGATCCTGTGGTTTATAGTTCTGTACTTAATTTTGCCTTGCTGGTAATGCATAAATAGCTGGTCCCTTCTGCACAAGAAGGGGACCCTTCAAGAAACAGAGGAAAAGATTCTGTTCAGACCCTGCAAGAACAGAGGAAAGCTGTTAGAAATCAACATATCAGCTCACAGGATTTTGTACAAAGGCCAAATTTATATTTTTTTACTCTTACAAGTACTTGGCATATTTCATTTCTTCGGTGTAATATATAAGGTGAGCAAAGTTGGAGCAAAACACATCATTCAATTTCTTTCTTTAAGAGGATGTACTGGAAGTGTGTGAGCTGAGGGATGCACAACCTCAGTCCCTGATGAAGAGCAGTACATCACGTGTTCTTCATCATCATCATCATCATCATCATCATCATGTGTTCATCAGTCACCCAGCAGTGTTCTGCTGCCCTTATCCCTCTGCCAGGGGTGATAAATGCCATGAAAGGAAATTAAAGTGACCTTCTGCAGATTCAGAACAGGTGTGGTGGTGGCAGGAGGTTGCATCTCTCCTCCCAGTGCTGGAGCCAAAACTCCTGCACACAAATGTCTGATTTGTCTGGAACTGGGTCCTCCTCTCTGCTGTGAAAGGTGAAGTGGTTCTGCTGCACGCACAGCAGGAGAGGGGTGAGCAGCTGCATGAGATACCAAGTGTTATGTCCAGGGAGATCAACATCACCATCCCTCCTTGCAGTGACTCTTGGTGTGACCCTGAAGGTTTCAGGATGATTTCCCCTATCAAATTTGCAGAGCACCCCCAGTGAAGGAAGGAAATGATGAGGAGGACTCCATGGATATCAGATCAGAGTGCATCAACCCTGCACTCCACTGCTCTGACTCTCGTGGCTGTCAGCAGACAGTCCTGACACACACACACCCCTGGCCCTGATAGACCAAGGAAACAAAACCCCATCACTGTGGGTAAACAATCTCCACATTGCATTCTGCTGGGGCACAAACACAGGCACAGCACAGGATCACAGAGTCACAGAATGATGAGGCTGGGAGAGACCTCTAAGATCATCAAGTCCAACCTATGCCCTAACACCTCAACTAGACTATAGCACCAAGTGCCATGTCCAGTCTTTTTTTAAACACAGCCAGAGATGGTGATTCCACCACCTCCCTGGGAGGAGCATTCCAGTACTTCATTATTCTTTAGGTGAAAATTTTTTCCTAATATCCAACCTGTCCCTTCCCTGACGTAGCTTGAGACTGTGTGCTCTGGTTCTGTCAGTGCTGCCCGGTGGGAGAGACCAACCCCACTGTCTGCAGCCTCCCTTCAGGAAGGTGTAGAGAGCAGTAAGGTCACCTCTGAGCCTCCTCTTCTCCAGGCTAAACACCCCCATCTCCTTCAAACATTCCTCACAGGGCTTGTGTTCCCAGCCCCTCACCAGCCTTGTTGCCCTCCTCTGGATGCGCTCAAATATCTCAAATGAGATAAGAACCATTTTTCCTTTCTCTGAGGTTCAGAGAATGAGAAACCCAGAAATCCTTGGGAAGGATTGTGACTTGCTTTTCTCTGTGAAGAGAAATGTGGCTACATTCCCCTGCCCGGGCTGGGCTGCAGTGCGTGGCAGGCACACACCACGCTCTGCAGCCCTGAGGAAGCAGGTCAAGTGGCACCCTGACAAGGACTGGGGATGGAAGAGGATTAGAGAGGCTGAGTCAGTCATCATAAGCAATGATTAACTTCGGGGTTCTCTGCTTTTGGCATCCAGATCATGTAGAATCATGGGATTAGTGCAGAGCCAGCCAGCCTCGTGTCTGGGCCCTTCCCTTCATAGCAGGCAGCAAGGAGGAGACCGATCCAGCCAGCAGAAGAAGAGGTGAAAGCTGAAAATGCACAAAAGCTATTCACAATAACTTCTGCCTCACTGCAAGCACTGCTGTAGCTGTAAACAAATAAACTATAAAATTTGGCACAAGAAGGGCCCAGGACTGGAACAGCAGGAATGCTGCAGATCAAGATTAATGTGCGCTGGCAGCGCTACCCGGGGAAGCATGCATGGCACCTGTCCCCATGGTGCCTGCCTTGAGCTAGGGACACTAATCCCCTGCTTTCACAGCCACAGAGTTCAAACCTGCAGTTTAAAACAGCACCTTGGGCACTGGAAACCCTTTTGAGGGGGTTTTGGTGAAAAGGACAAACATGCATTCATGGTACAAGCCAGCTGAGTAAGCAGTATGTATTCCTAAGGGTGTTTGTAGGGGAAGGACCTTTCCTGTTCTTAGGAATATGCATGTGTGTATAAAAGTAGCTATGTTCTGTGTGTTGATAACAGGGTGAGCATTAAAAGATGTGACAAGAAAGATAAGGACTGTTTACAATTCCAGCCACCTGAGGTGCTACACGGTTCATTCCAGAAAACCTTCTCAATTTCTACCTGGGGTGTGCTGCTGGATTTAGGGCAGAAACACCTAGCCTGGATGGGATGATGGAGGACCTGAAGCCTTGCTGACAAATATCAGCACTAGGCATCTGATTAGTTAGATGCCATTATTCAACCATGCTAAAATAACTATGACACCATTGCAGCCACTAATCCTTTCTGAGAAAGACAAGTAAGAAAGCATTAATTGGGTAACCATTGCTGACTGTACTTTCTGAGGGACTGAATGTACTGCTGTTTTTGTCGTGCTCTTTTCCTTCCTGAAATATTCCTCACTAAGCCCTAACTCTATTAATGTCAAAACTCCTACTAATTTTAGTGGGTCTAGGAAAAAACCTTTTTTTTTTTCCCTCAGCTAAGAACAACTCCCTCAAAAGATAGAGGAGGGAGTAGATACAGGATTTTGTAGCTGTGTTTCACATTAGGATAATACTCTATTTTCATCTTTTCACATGAATTTGTCTTGAACACAGTAACAGGTACAACCACAGCAGCTCTCAAACCCTAATAAACTCTTTTTTCTCATGTAAAATATATTCTGAGAAAAGCGTTAATTGTGGGCAGAGTATGTCAAGCCTGAAAACTTTTCAGTGTTTTTCATTTCTTTTAAAATGGATTCAGAAAATTTCTGGACAAACCATCAGAGATATTTTTGTGGGTTTTAGGGATAATGGACCCTGCAGTGAAAAAAGCAGAGCAGTCTGTAATGGAAACTCCACACTAACTATTGTACGTGGTTTTGGAATGCCCATGTAAAACTGGAAATAGTTTTACAGGCAGTAGGAGATTCCTAATTTTGTTTCCCTTAAGGAAAATATCAGATGTAAAACTGCTGTAGAAGCAGAGGGCAGCAGTGTCCTGGTGTGTTTTCAGCCCAGGGACCCCACTAGATGGGGACATTGCCATTAGTTTTTCAGTGGCCTTCTGGTTTTTGTTAAGACAAGATTTAAACTCAGTTTTACATTTCAGAAGTATCTGCAGGATGCTTCTAAAAGGTGTGCTTGAAGATCAGAAACTTGCATTTTGTGTATGTGTCAATCCTTTTCTGCAGCCCAGTTTTTTCCAGTCAGTAAAAACCTGGTCTCTGTGCAGTGGGAACAAGGCCTACATGGAGTAGTCACTTATTCTGATCATAAGAAACTACAGAAATGTTGAGTTTTATGAGGCCCTTTTTCCTTCACAGCTGCTAGCATCAGAACCTGGAAATAGGCCTTATTTTCACTCTATGTTGCACAGATTTGGGGATGTGCTAGAGATCACCTTCTCTTTGCAAGATTCATAGAACCATTTAGGCTGGAAAAGACCTCTAAGATGGTCCATCTGCTAACCCAGCATGGGCAAATCCCACTAAACCAGGTCTTTAAGCACCACATCTACACATCCTCTTCATCCCTTCAGGGATGACAATTCCACCACTTCCCTGGGCGTCTGACCGCCCTTTCAGTGAAGAACTGTTTCCTGCTATCCCATCTAAACCTCCTCTGAGGCAGCTTGAGGCCATTTCCTCTCCTCCTGTCACCAGCTTCAGGGAGAGGCTGATGCCCACCTGGCCACAGCCTCCTTTCAGGCAGTTCTAGAGAGTGATGAAGTGTATCCTCATCCCCTTTTCCTCCAGACTGAGCACACAGAGTCATGATTTTCCAAGATTTCTGTCTTCTTTTACCAGTATTTTATCTGTGTTCCCAATGTGTCATACCCAAAATAGCCTAAGAAGGAATTGTTTGGTATTTCTTGAAATCACGATTAAAATGCTCTTTCTGTGAGCCTCAGGGAAACCAGGCTGTACATGAGCTCCACAGGTCCTGCATGAACTTCACACACTCCACAGCACAACACAGATTCCAGAGACCTGGGAAGTCATCACAAATACCACTGAGCTGAATCACTGCGGAAATGTTATCTTTGTTAACTATTTATTCCCTAAATGTTCTCTTTGTTAACCATTTATCATTCCCTCACACCTACAAACTGGATAAGAGCACAGGAACCCACACCTCACTATCACCAGGGACACTGCTCAGGTTTTTTGGTCTCACCTCTTTTCCATCACACTGATAACTGTGGGGTTTTGCCAGCTGCAAGTAGTTCTTGGCTGGCATTTGAGAAATAACTCAGCTGGTGACTGGGAAAAGTATGTTGGGATGATCCATCAGAACAAATTAACTCCTTGGTCTCTACTGCATTTCTGTGACACAACTAGCTCTGCTTTTAGTGTCAGTGCAATTCAGATTCTCTGAAGTGTCTTCTTTTGCTCCCCTCTTAATTTGTTTATTCAGAAGTGTCTCAAATGGCGAATTGGAGGCATGTTTAAGCTAGAGTATGTATAAAACCCCCAGCTTCCAACCCCACCTCCTTGCTTGTACACAGCACAAGTAAGAAAGCTGACAATGTAGCCACAGCCTGCAGTTTTTCTGAAATAAACCATCAGTCAGTAATCCATGCAGTTTTAATTCTGGACAACTTTCCAGCATCAGTGACAGAACCCAGTGGAACTGCCAGAAATCTTTGTCCAAGACAACCTACATAAAATTTTTATTTTAAAGCAAGGTGTTCTCTGTAACATCATGTTTTCAGTGAAGTGTTTGCCCAGTCTCTTTTTGTTTTTATCAGCAAATTGCTACTTCTTCAAACTGTAACATCCCATTACCTTAAAATAATTTGCTTAAAATAGCAAGCACTGTGGGGAGCATCATATGTCTCACTTTGACTACACACCACTGGAAGAAAAGAATCAGCAGCTCTGTTTTAAAGGCTTTTCTTGATAATTATAATTAAAATAATTAATTTTATTGATAATTACATGTTCTTAAAAAAAAAACAAACAACCAAAAAACACAGCTAAATTAACTTCATGCATGTGCAATGTAGAGTGAATGACTCCCAGAGACCAAAATCCCACAGGTGAAAGCCTGCAGTGAGGTAGGCAGAGAATATGAGATACAAACTAAGGGGACACCATAACCACAGTCCAGCAGCTGTGACCAAAGGGAAGAAAGGTCAGCCCAGGGGGAGAGGCAGGATGGCAGCACCAGGGCCATGCTCAGCAGCCTTTGCATTAAGGCAGGGAAGAGTCTGTGTGGTGCAGACACCCTCTGGGACACACTCAGGCATCAGGGAGCTCAGCTCTGCAGTTCAGCAGAGGTTAGAGAATCCCCAGATTAAAAGCCACTTTTGTTTTCCAGCCCTGCAGAGCTGGAAAGAGAGTGGTGCACAGCAGCTGAGAGCTAGCCCAAAGCAGCACATGAATTATAGACAAGAGTAAAGACAATCATTTCTAATGAGTCATTTCTAACACTGGCATTTACCAAAAAAATATTGCTCGCTAGAAAATGCTTTTGTTACAGCTTTGTTGTGTTCCACACTGCAAGTATGACCTTCTCTTATCTTTTTATGAAAATGCTACCAGTATCATGGTTTGTGCTGTTCAACAGCAAGTCTCATTCTCACAGCTCCTTATCACACAAGAACATCTTTATCCTTCCACATCATTCCCACCATGGGAGAGAGGGAAACAGTTTTAATCAAACTTCTCAGAGCCTACAACTGTTTTGAATGTCATTTAGAAGCCACTCTCACCAGCTGAATAGCTGTGGAGACACCAGTGATCTCAGAGCAGATCACCTTCAGCCCAACCCTCCCACCCCAACTTCACTTGTCCCAGAAGAAACCAGAGATTTACTGTGGCTGAAATGGGAAAAAAAAAAATCCGAATGGATTCAATATTACAGTGCTGCAGAAGTAGATAACTTAGGGTGAAACCTTTTTTCTTCCAGGACTGACCCAGTCCATGCAGCAAATACAAACAAATCCACCCACTTCTGTGAGTTATGCTGGAAAGAAACATGTGTATCTTAAAATTCCATAGGAAAACCTGTCCTTTGAATAGCACATTATTTTACTAATAAAACCTTGAGATAGATGGCTTATTAAGCTATCTTTTAGTTTATGAAGCTATCTTTATTGCCCCAAATCATGGCAGTATTGCAGCCTTGTGGGAAATGAGACACAAGTGTGTCTGCCCCTTGCTATTTCTGTACCCCATATGCATCCCAGAAGGATGAAGGATATAGCAGGGTCAGAAACTGGGCTTTGCTTTTACAGGACTGGACAGGTCAGTGGTGGTGAAAGTGTTTGTCTGACTGGAGGCTTGGGAGCAGTCAGTCAGAGATATAAGCAAGGCTGCAGCCTTGTGAAAGGGAGAAGCTAAAGTATTGAATGTTTTATTCCAGCTCAGTGAAGGTGACACGTCCCCAGTCAGCTCCTGGCCACAGGGTGGCCTGTCTGCCTGAGGCTCTGTCAGCCTAGGAAAAAAGTGAGGACTCAACTTGCAAATCATGAGCCTTGAGATATGGAAGGATGTAGAAATCAAAGATTCCTTGCATGCCCAGAGTACTTTTTGCTCTGATAAGGAGAAAACAGAAACTTCTGGCTGCAGCATTTACTTTTTTACTCATTTATTTCTGCAGCAAGATGTGTTTTCATGGTACAGATACAACAGAATTGTCAGGTGATATAGCCCAGCTTAAAGATTACCAAACCAAAATAAATGAAATCTCTTTTTATTTCCTTCCCAGATTTTGTTCCAGAGTACAGATGATGGGGAAAAAAAAAAAAAAGAAAAAGGAAAAAAGGGTCTTTACACAAAATTGAATTACATTTCTACAGTGTTTTGTCCTTATGGTTTCTTACTGCACTGCTGGTGCCAAACTCCTTGTTGGGTCAGGACAGGCTCTGCACAGTCAATATTCCATGCTGCAGCTGGAGGGGCAAATAAAACCTGCAGCATTCACTGCAGCAAGCACCAAACCTCGTGGTGAATGCAAAGGTTTCACACAGGTGTAGGAAACTCTTCCATCAGCACACGAGGCTGACACCCCCCACAAGGGGCAAGGGTACAGCCTGTAATCTGTTGATGTTCAGAAGCCCAGAAAGATGCTCAAAGATGCTGAAATTAAAAGTAGGCTCTTGGAAGAGTAACACACCTCCAAAGACCAGGGAAATCACACTACTCAAAACCAGAAGGGCTTCAGAGGTGAAAAGAATGTGCTTTGAAATGTGCCCAGAAAACGACTCAGTCACCTCAGTGCCATGAATCCTTCCTTGCACTGTCCCTGAAGATGTCTCACACCTGCTCTGCACCCTGATCTCATCTCCAGAAAGTTGCTGCAATTGATTTTGCTGCAGGCTGACAACTGTGCTGATTCATTGGTTTATTCTGAAGTATGACTGTGTTTGAATCAGTCACTGATTGCCTGGCTGGGTCAGACACATCGTGTTCCCTCAGTTTCCCCAGATTCTCTCTTTTGAGAAAATGGTGATTTCTTTTACCCCTATATTCATTTTGGGCAAATCCTGGGTGTTCCTTCCTCTCTTGAATAAGCCCATAATAAAGTGGCCATTGTTAATGCTTTTGAGGTATTCTTGATGAATTTTCTTCTCTGATGAATTGCCTTCTCTCCACAACTTGTACTTTTCCTCCCAGTTATTCCCTCCAGCTAATGAGCATTCTCCTTTTCATCAGGCATTGTGATTCTATTGCCTTTTCTTTGTTTAAAGCCTAGCCCCATCATCAGCCCTCCTTTTATTCTTTCTGACAGCCTGTTTCCAATGACAAATCCCGTGTTATGGAGCAGACTCTTTCCAACCATCCTTCCTCTTCCTGTGCTCGCACAAGGGTAAGATCAGCAGCAGGAACACATCTCCAGGCCTTGCAGCTCCCTGGCCAGCCCTGTCTTTGGGCTGTGTCCTGGGCAGCCTTTATGATGCTTTTATCCCCAATTGTCTGTTCTGTTCATGCTGGATAATAAGTTTTGCACCTTTCAGACTTGTTCCAGAGAGTGAGGGGGGACAGAAGCAGTGCACAGTTTGTTTTCAGACCCTGCACTCGCTCCTCCACATTCCTGCTCCTGGCCTGTGCTGGCTGCGGACAGACAGACAGCAGGACAGAGCTCTCCTTTGCTTTAGTTAGTTTAGCTAGCTGAGGCAAAGAAGTTCTCTGGACTGTGGGGGTTTTCCCTTTCCTTTGGAGCTGTTTAACCCTGCTCTGGCCTGAACACCAGCAGAGCTCCGGCATCTCCACCTGAGGGCCGGGCCGGGCCTGGGCCGCGGCATTGCCAGCACCGAGGGACTGATAAGGGACTGAGAGGGGACTTTCTCAGTTTGTCATCTCTTTTGGAGCACCGAGGGGGTTTATTGTTTAATACTGTTCAGGTTTTATTGTTTAATAAACAGGTTTTTTCCACTTTTCTCTAAAGAGGTGCTTTCTCCCGAACCGGTCGGGGGAGAGGCCTCAACTGGTTCAAAATCCAAAAGGTTCAATGATCTGCTTTTCTAAAAACCCCTTTAAGAGTTCTCTCCCCAAACAAACCCAGGCTGAGTGCTTGCCAGTGAGGCTGTGTAACAGCAGGAGATCCTGCTCAGCTGCAGCCACAGAGCTCTGATAACATTTATGGCCAGTCCCCCTGCCCTGCCCCAGCTCTCCGTGTCCCTCTGCTGCTGCTGCCAAGCCTCTCCTGCCAGCGCTTATTTGCACTTTCTGATGAGCATTTCTAGCAGCATTTTAGGGTCAATGACAACCCCCATGTTCCAGGAGCTTTGGCCAGATGGCTTTCCTAGTATCGCTCGTTGATTTTCACAGTTCTTGCAGCAATTCTTGTTGCCATTGCTCCCCACGTGCCACTCCTCAAGCACATTTTATCCAGCACATTTTATCTCTCCTTTGTGAAGTCAGTGTCACCTAGGGGTTGTTTTTGCATGGGGTTGGCAGGCCCTGTTCCTTTACTGTGACCACAAAAATTCATTCCACAGTAGCACTTTGGCCCACTTGTATCCAAGCATTTCAAGAGGACTTGTTTTAATTTTCATAGTTTTGTCCTTGCCTCTGTCCCTGATCCTTTCTGATTCTTAAACAAGGACTCCGTTAAAAGTGGAATCCTCCCTTGTATTGAACTGTGCAGAAGTATTTGATTTTTTTAAAAATCAGGATACTTATGAAAACCTTTCCCTGTAAATTACTCAGTTTCAATTCTATTATCTCAGTAGATTTATGGGGGTTTTTACATAAAAAATAAAAAATTCATGTCAAAAACTACAAAGGCTACCACAGTACATTACTTTCAAATTTTAAAAATCCTGAATTTAAAAGAAAATTGCTTTTATGTGCATAATAAACTTGTGTTAAAGTTAAAAAAGAATAACAGTTCCAATAGGTTGCAGATAATGTGAACTTACAGAGGGATGTGCTTCAGGTTTTTTTTTTTTTTGCAGATGATATTCCATATGGATTATGAACTTTGCCCTCCATATTTCAATAGGAACTTATGTAAGCATCTTGCCAGGAAAATATTGGAAAAAAATAAAAAGCTGGAGAAAGGAAGCCAAATTCACAGAGAAGTGCTAAAGTAAAAAAACGTACTAATGCAAGAAAAATGGATTGTATAATGATTCACAAACTCAAGCAGGTTGAGATGGAGGAGGCACCTAGATTTCCTTAATGAAATGCATTTCTTTGTTCTGAACCACTTTGTTCTGCCTGGCTTTTTCTTGTGTACTTTGACAAAGACCATGAGCAGGTTAAATATCAGTGTGGCAGTGACTTTGCACTGGCTCCTGCAGCTCTGAAGATTCACAGTCAGCTGAGAGCACTGGCCCTGCCTTGAGCAGAGGGATTAGACCACCTTTGATTTATGGGTTTTAAAAGTCAGATCTTTCCAAATGAAGGATTCATGTGTTTTTGTAGCCTCAGGGAAGCAGCCAGCTGTGAATGGCTAACCTATATTGTGGGATTTCTGTTCTCTTTCATGTAAGACACAAACTTATTCACCATAACAACCACTAAAAACTGTGGGGCATGAAACAGTAAAAACAAAAAAAAAGGCAGCAATACCCGTTCTTGAAGGAATATTAAATTAAGCCAGCTTCAATTCCATCATGGAAAGATGTACAAAACACTGCAACTCATAATGGCAGGCAATTTGAAACTGGAAACGTTGGAGCTGTTCTTCTTACGTGGGTATAAATAATGGCAAATCTGCCAAAACCTGTGAAAGTACAATGCCTAATTTTGGCTTGGATTCTGTTCTGGCTTCTGTGGAATCAACAATGTGATATTAGATACACACAGGTGAAATATGTTCGAAACGTTTAAATGGGAAATCAGAGTATATGAATGATTTTTTTACATGGTTTTATCACTTTGCATTTTTCTTTATTTTGAAATGACAATGATATTAAACTAAGTTTTGACTAATTAATAAATGAGAAAATTTGAATAATAACACTCACAGTGTATTAATTAGAAAGACCTATATTTTTTCAGGTCTCAATGAATTAAAACATATGTTTTTGATGATTTAATATATAATTTTGTTTTCCTCCTAATTTCATAAATGTTTATGATATTGCTAAACATGAGGAGGTACAGCTTCTGTATTCCACTCCCAGTTTTCTTAACCACAAAGTCTTAAAAGCATGAAATACTACCACAGTCCTCACGAGGGTGTTTGTGGCTGTGGATTGTCAGTTGACACTCTCCGCCCTCTCCAGGAAAAACATGTGCACACTTGTGTAAAGAGAATTAACTTTTGCATTCATCAGACAATATTGTGCTTCCTGGGGAGTTGGAAAAAAATGGCATGCAGGAGTTTTAAAGCATAAACTGATTGTATAGGATCAGAGAACCATTGGTAAGGGAAAAGATCCTTAAGGTCACTTAGAGACTGTCACAGTCATATTTTCTGAAAAATCCCTTTGCCAGGATTTCTTCTCCTGGGAAGCTGAGAAGCCTCAGAGAAAAATGAAAACAATAATTATCTCATTTGCTTCTCCTGTGTTTTAGATCTCCAAACCACATTCTCCTGCTTTAGAATGTGGTTTGGAGATTGATTACTAACTAGTTTTTGTTTTATTGGTTTCATGTGAATTGTTTTGACTTAACGACAAATCACAGCCCAGCTGCGTCAGGACTCTGGAAAGAGTCAGGAGTTTTCATTATTATCTTTTTATCCTTCTGTAAGTATCCCTTCTGTATTCTGTAGTATAGTTTTAGTATAGCATTCTTTTATAATATAATAAATATAATAAATATAATAAATATAATAAATATAATAAATATAATATAATAAATATAATATAATATAATATAATATAATATAATAAATATAATAAATATAATATAATATAATATAATATAATATAATATAATATAATATAATATATATCATATCATATCATATCATAAAATAATAAATTAGCCTTCTGAGAACATGGATCAGATCCATCATTCCTCCCCACAACAGGGGACCCCAGAAAATACCACAAGAGACCTTAACAACTGTTAACCTTGCACTGCCACCCCAGCACTAAATCACATCCCTGAGTGCCACATCTGCATATCTGAATGCACATGGACAATACATTTGAGAAGCAAAAAGATTCCCATCCATTGCCATGGACTTCTGCACTACAAGTAAAACTAAATAAACACTTTCTTAAAACTTTCAGAGCCTTTGTGCCACACAACATTTATTTTAAATGGAGGCAAAGTCTTGGAGAGGCATTTCAAGTGTCTAGGCCAGGTACTGGAGTGGAGCTGTTTGCCTGCACACAGGATTTGCTCTTGTGACAGCAGAAGAGAGCCCTTCCCAGGCTGTGCAGTCTGTGTAATTCCGAGCAAATTCAATATGCTGTATTTCTGTGGGCTGGAAAGCAGATCCAGGTTAGAGGTTTCATCTGGTCTCCTGTTGTCACAGCTCTGATAAGGACAGGTAGGTGACTCACTGCTCCATCTGCTCTGGTCATGAGGAGCTGACACAATGCAAGGCTCACTAAGGAAACAGCACAGAGGATTAGTTAGGTCTTCACCAGTTAAAAGCTGGAGTACCTTAAAAAGCAAATACAGTCCACAAAGCAATAAAAATGAGGTCAAAGTATGTTCCTATTTCAGAGGTACAGCTGCTACCTTGCTAAATAACTAGCCATTGAAAGTGAACAATATTTGCATTTGTGTAATTCTGTTTTTCCTGAGTAAAGTACAGCTGCCACATGAGGGCTGTGCTTGAGGAAACTGCCAAGGGCATACTGTGTGCTGGTAGGTCAGTGTTTAATGACATATAATAATCCAACTCCTAGAAAATTTTACAATAATCCAGTAACTTAAAGTTCTTGTCCCAACATTTACAAGTTTCCACACTGCAAAATCTCATATGAGTGGAAAAGCATTCTTACAACATCTTGCTATTCCTCTTTTCTGCTGCTGACCAGTTGACAGATTGTCCACAGTACAATTGTTGGAGAGGGAAGAGAACTATTAAGTAAATTGGTAAATGGACATGCAAAACCCCAGATGTTTGAAACATGGAGAGCAGAATATAATATACTGTGTCTACATGAACAAACAATGTGTGGGAAAAAAATAAATCAAAGATGTACGACTCCCTACCCTGCTGCTCTCAGGAACGTGGTCTTTTGTCTGCAAGCTCATCCAAGCAGAAGGTGATTTCTATTCTCCAGAATCACTGATTCAGATGATGCCTTTGACAAGAGTGCATTCCCTGTGACAGGGGGCTGGTTTTGCCTCCAATCCATCTCAAGGGGCTTGTATTGACACTGATCTAAGTCTTCCAAATTCCTTTCATGTAAAAGCTCTGAAATGTTCTTTTTCTAACTGTGTGTGTATATATTCTAAGATTATTCTGGCTCATTATGTTATTTTTAGATTAATAAATTAAGGCTTAAGAATAAATTATACCTTGGCAAAAAGATCATATGTGGTTTTGTGTGATGTATGTTTTTTGTGCTATATATGAGATGCTTTTTAGCTGTGCTAGTTTGCCTCAGAAAATGTTTAGCTCTCTAGGCTGCACCCTACCTATTAAAATTGGTTATAGTCCAAAGCATATTCTCTGGCATCTATTACCTAACATCACTTTGGACAAGACTTTGTTCCAGTCCAACATGAGAACTACTATTCATTGTTTGCTTTTATACAGAAGCAGAATTTTCAATAAACATGACTTTTTTTCCCGTTATAAAAAGTCAGTAGAGAGAGCTTGATTACAAGATTCCTTTATATTAAATACAGATGAGTTTGTTTTGTTGGGGGTTTTTTGAGTTTTTTTTCTTTATTGGAGAGGTTGTCTCTGTTGTTTTAATCATGCAAGATAAAAACAGTAGAACAAATTACCAGAAGAGGTGATCAATACTACAAACTCCTGATATTTTGTTATTCTGTTTAGAGTGTAAGTCCCTCTGGAATTTATGGGAATTTGGTTTGAGGCCCAAATTCACAAAGATATTACAAAGAAGTATCTAGCTTCTGGTCTATTTCCTTGGAGTCTGATGACCTTTGGGAATCTGGGCCTCGGGCATTTTTTTTTTTTTCATGTCTCCATTGTACCTAATCTAACATTCAGTGGCTGCTCAAAGCTGAGTTGAAATTCTAGATGTTACCTAAGTGTCACCTGTACATTGTCAAAATTATTGAGCTGATTTGAGGCAGTGGATGAACTGGGAACCTAACTACAAAGGCAGAGGAATACCTTGTCTAAATATTTCTCTGCTGACACAGTTTCATGTGCCATGCTTCCTGTGATGTGATGGAACACAGTTGAACTCTTAATTGATTCCTGATAACTGCTAACATTCTTTATTCCTTACATGGTGTAGTCCAAGAGGTTTGCATCTAGAAAAAGGAAAAGTCAGACTATTGTACCAGTAAGCTACTGTGGCACGGAACAGAAGCATGATGTGCTGCTGGGAGATGGAGGGCCGGGTTTGCCTGTGGGGACAGCACATCCCCAGCTCTGCTGCATTTCTGCCGGCGTTCAGAGCTGCCTGAAGCTGCCCCAGCCTGCCGGGAGCACTGGGTTTATACTGGTGATTATTGGAATAATGCACTTGCAGGGAATTTTCAGGAGTTTACCCACCATTACCTCTCACCCAGGCTCCACAATAAAATGAGACTTATAGGACAGTTCTATCCTGGCACTGCAGCGTTGTCCTGGAGCTGTGAGCTGACTGCAGCAAAAAATGTCTGTGAAATTCTTGGGGTACGGCACAAAGAGGAAAAACGACGTGGAAACTGGGGAAGACACACTCAGATACAAAATGATGATGTTGCCTGAATCTTTTTTAAAAAAAATTGGAAGGGAATTAGTCAGGCAGAGTGGGGCGCTGGCCAGCCAGATGCAGGTCGTGTCGCCCCTCCGAGCCGAGAGCATCTCTTGAGAACCTTCACTGGAAAGCAAAGCCCACGGTGGCGGTGCCACGCAGCTCCCACCGTCCTCTTCCTATCAAACCTGTCCAAAACACCGAGAAGCTCTCGGGTCTGAGCGGGAAACTCGCACTGCTCCTTCCTCTCGGCATCTCCCCCCGTGTCTCAGCATCCTCCCCGCTCGCAGGGCGGGGGCTGCGGCTCCGCCCGCCCGGGCCGGGCCCGCCCGCCGGCGCTGAGCGCGGAGGGACCGCGCAGGGACAGCGGAGGGACAGCGGGGCCAGCGGGCGAGCCGAGGGCCAGCGGAGGGACGGCGGGGGAGCCGAGGGCCATGGGGATGCGGCGCTGGGCGCTGCTGGCCGCGCTGCTGGCCGCGCTGTGCGGGCCCGCGGCGGGCGGCGGGCGGCGGCGGGCGGCCAGCCTGGGCGAGATGCTGCGGGAGGTGGAGGCGCTGATGGAGGACACGCAGCACAAGCTGCGCAACGCCGTGCAGGAGGTGAGGGGCCGCGGGGGGCTCTCCCCTCCCGGAGCTCCCCGGCCGGGCAGCGCCGGCAGCATCCCGGAGCGGCCCCGAAGGAGCCGGGGCGGCCGCGCCGGGAGCGGCTCCGGGCGGGCAGCGCGGGGGATGGGGTGCGCATCCCGGGATGGGATGGGATGGGATGGGATGGGATCATGGCATGGGATCATGGCATGGGATCATGGCATGGCATGGCATGTGGCAGAGGTGCCGGCCGTGGTTCGGCTGGAGCCCGGAGTGACAAAGGGACGAGCGGAGGAGCGGAGGGAAGAGTTTCGGGATGGTCTTTGTGCCGCTGGAGCTAAAGCGCACCAGGGTATCCCGAGCCAGCCTTCAGGGCTGTAAGTGTCCTGAAAACGTGTGGAGGGGCAGCTTGCCTGTGGTGTAATTGCGTGTCTTGATCTCAAATTCTGGCCCAGAAATGCCCAGGATCTCTTTCAAAGCCAGAAACTGAGACCAGACCCCGAACCATTGTCTCATATGGTTGTCAAAACACCTTGTCCCTGCACTCCCCTTTCTTGTGTGCTTTTCGTTCCCCTACCTGTTAAGAATCTTCCTTTCAAGCTCTCTTTTCCTCTCATTCAAAAATACTTAGTCTGCAAAAACCTGTAACTGACAACCTGCTGCAGAAACAGACCTTGGTTTACTATAATTAAATAATTTTGGATCCTTTGCTTCCTCTGGACCGTTTCTGAAATCTACCACTGTTATCCACTTCATTTAGACTGCAAATACATTGAAACAAACCATTCTCTACAATGCTGTGAAGTGTTTTTCTGTAGTCAGTTCTGGATTGCTGCCTAGGTGCAGTGCAAAGTGTTTGAGCAGAGCCTTAGGAGATAAATGGTTTGCACTTAGAAAGATTTGCAGCTGTTATTTAAAATAAACAGACACACCAAAAGGAGAGATTTTGTCTTGGGAAAAATCCTGTTGTTCATCCTGGTTGAACTTTTGGCCTCCTAGCTCTGTTACGGTGGTTGCAAATAGAAGAACACGATTTATGCTTGTGTGTTTACAAGATTCACGCCCTTCTTCATCCCACAAAGACAGTAGGAACTGAAACAGAGGATTAAATTCTGGATGTGTGCACCCTCCTCTACAGGGTTGACTTCAAGGGGCTTTTGTTTCTCTCTCTTGCCAGGAGATTTTCTTTTCTTGGTCAGAATGGAAAGTCTGCCTGAAGTTTTCAGTGGTTTTCTGTGCAGAGCAGAAAGCTGGGCTCTCCACTGACACCAGCCTGTGCAGATACCAAATTGCCAGTGGCCTGCACACCTTTTTCCCCCACAGGGAGTGACTTTGGCTTCAGCAGCCCAGAGCTGGAGGGTTTAGCTCAGCCCTGTTTGTCTGGCCCATGAAAGGGGCAGCTGCAGGCAGTGTCTGGGGCAGGTAGTGTCTGTCACTGGGGTCTGCACAGCAAGCGTGGCTTGGTCTCTTTTGCAGCATTTTGGACATTTTTTCAGTTGTTTTGGTATGTTTTCTAATTTGGCAGATGGAAGCTGAAGAGGAAGGGGCAAAAAAGCTGTCAGAAGTCAGCTTTGAGGACTTACCTCCCAACTACCATAACGAGTCCAACACGGAAACCAGAGTGGGCAACAGAACTGTTCAGACCCATCAAGAAATTGATAAGGTATGAGAAAACTTGCATATGGTGAGCTCTCCATTCTTAAACAGGTTTTCTTCAAACCTCTCCCACCCCCAGCCCAGTTTTACATGTTTATTCACAAAATAATTAGGAGTGTAAATTTCCCTGATGATAATTACTTTGGGGTTTGATTGTATCTTCTGTGTGTGACAGTGTTAAGGACACCTCTCACGAAAGGTTAGTGTGAAATAACAATTTATTTTGAAAAAAGGGCCTGCTAAAAATAGGATACAGCTACAGCCATTTCATGGGGAATGAAAACCCAACCATCTCCTGCTCAGCTGGCTCCTTTACAGTGTCATTTTAAATAGACAGGGAGTAGCTCTGTCATCTACTTTTCCCCTCAGATTATGGTTTATTGAGAGTGACAGCAAAATGGGGAAAAAAGAGGGGGTGGGAGTGGGTTAATGATTGCAGGATGTAGGGCTGAAAGTAACAAAGGACAATAAAAACTGTAGGTTGATATTTTGTTCTTTTCCGGTATCAGGTTACAGATAACAAAACTGGATCAACAGTTTTTTCTGAGACAGTTGTTACATCCATAAGAGATGGAGAAAACAAAAGGAATCATGTAAGTGAGCACATTTCTTTTTTTTTGAAAATCAAACAAAAACTTTGGGTTCCTTGTTCAGAAGACTGGGACAGAGTTCACCTAACAAAATTTTGGAATGCTTTGCTTTGAAACACAAAACTATTGGGTAAGCAGTCAGAAATGTCTTTTAATTAAAACAAAAATGTGGTTTTTAATTAGTTTAACTTAGGAATGTTATGACTTGGAAGCAGAGTTCCAGTGTTGTGGTTAATAGACATGTTTGACTATTTGTCTGTCAAATGTAAATGTTAAATAGCAGATATAGTTACACAGCCCTTTCCAGAGAGTGTGGATAAATCCTTAGCATAACAGTGATCTTGTCTTCCATTTAAAAATTGCTTCACAGATTTAAACAGTTGAAAATAACCCCAAATCATTCATTTCTGAGGAATCTTTGGAACAATATGTGGCTCTGTTTGCTTTTCAAGCCTAACACAGTGATGGACAGCTGGTTCTGAAATGCCACTTTGAGAAGGGAGAGGAGAGAGATGGGACAATAAATCCCCCTCCCCTCAAATTATGGTTGTTTAAGGATTCTCAAAGGAGTTTCAAAGATCAACTACATTCTTTACAAAATTGTTTTTTCTTTTGTTATAGTCTTACCAAAATGGATTATTTTTTTGTGCTCTTGCTAAGACTGGGCTTGCCAGGTTTCCTCTGAGGCCTGGCTTCATCTGACTGAGTTTGTAATTTGATTTACTTCAACATTCCCTGGCTTTTTTTAGAAGAACTTACCTCCAGTTCTTTCACAGAAGCAGCTCTGTAACGATTTTATAAATATAACTATGGAAATCATTTTACAAATGTAATTATGGAAAAATTATGTCAGTAGTTCTGATTTTTAATGGATACAGAACCTGAAATTAGTGCCTCATTTCTAAAGTTTTCCTTCTTGCAGGCTCATGTTTTTATACTGCTATTTAAGCTTGAAAATGGCAAGTAGCAAAATATAGCACACACAAGCAACTTTACTTTTTTTCTTTTTACTATTTTGCAAAGCTTGTAGCTTAAGTGAAAACTCAAGGTATAAAGCAAATTGTAACTATTCTAAACTACAGCTGATTCTATAGAGTGTCAACATCCTACACAGTGCTTTTTAAAAAGTAATGAAGACAATCCAATTTTTTTTTCCCAAGCAAATGTGATCATCATCTTCAAACCCAGTGTACAAAGGCAAACTTTTTAACCCTCTCAGCACTGCAGCACAACACTAGTGATGTTTCATAATGTTTTTGGCTTGCCTGTGGTGGCTAGTCATTCTCACAGCTGTAAAAATTATTTCTGAATTACCTTTCTCCAGCTTTCATACACAGTTCCTTATAAGCTTCATATATCAAGGTACAGCTGCATTTTCCATCTGGGAAGTTTGCCTGACTGACCCAGCCAGTGCTGCATCCAGAGCTCTCCCAGTGCTCTCAGAGCTCCAGCTGAAGGATGTGAGGGCTGAATGCACAGATGATCCTTGTCTGATTTCCTGGTGGCAGCCGTGGTGCAGCTCTGAAGCAAGAGCAGCCAGAGCTGGTGCTGCCAGCTCCTCCTCAGTGACATCCTGCACCCCCTGGTCCCCAGCACCCCCCTGCAGGCTGCTGGAGCAGAGCTGTCAGTGCTCATTTCCCCCTCACACTCATTCTGAACTTTCAGCATGCCCAGGGTACAAACACCTTATTTAGAGGCTGCCAGCTTGGAGGAGAAGCAGCCTCCAGATGTACTTGGTCCTTGTTTAAGGAGAGAGTGAATTAATGTGATTAAGAGATGCCCAAAAGGAGCAAATCTGAAAGTGATGGCAAGCTCTAGACATGAAGGGGGAATATGAATCACTTTTGCTATTAGAAGGACAAAGAAATATTGTAGGAGTAATGCAATTAGGCATTGGAAGATTTGGGTTGCAGCAAGGAAAGGAGTGGTGCTGTGGAGAGGTCTGTGAAGCAGAAGAAAAATTGTGTCCAAATGAAAAGGCACTGTTTCTTAGATCTGTCAACTTAAGGTAAAAGTATTGGGAAATGAGTTGCAGAAAGTTTTGCACTGGCCCTTAGGTCACTGTTATGAGCACAGACTTTCATACCTGAAGTTTTGTGTGACATTGTGACATGTCCTGGCCACCCTCCAGCCCGCAGGCTTCACGGACCACAGGTGGTGGAAGAGTGATTCCACTGGTTCCACAGCTGCTTGTAGCCAAACCTGAACAAGTTAAGGGTTCCCAAAGCTCCTGCTCTTTACAAATTTGGTTGGTAGAAAGGAGGATTTGCCAAGCACCGTCACAAACCATGTGCTATGAAATTGAAACTCTGTCATTGATCACTGCAGTAATTTGTGATACCTGGAACCCTACCCCTCCTCAGCTGACATTTATTTTCTGGGCTGAGTTGTCAGCCTCTGAAATCACTGCGAGCTTTTCATGTCACGTTTTTGGAGATGACACGAGAGCCTCACAGGAAAGCAAAGTGTCTGCATTGCAGTAATAAATCCACTTACAGACTGGAATGAGAAATCCAGCACTGGAGAAGCAGCTCCATGGAAAACAGGTTAAAATGTGCCTGCATTTCAAATCCCAGTGCTTGTCCTCCTGAAGCAGGTACCAAGCACTGGGATACCAGCAGAGCATACCAATAAATGTACATCAGCATGCACACAAGGTGCAGATATTACAGAAACACGAGGGAGAATCCTCCCCACACAGACTTTCCCTTTCAGCCTGTTTCTTCCTGGCTCTGCATCACAGCAGCCTTCTCCTCAGGCTGCTCTCTGGGAGTGCTGGCTCCTCTGACAGAGCTTTTGTGGCTGGGGCTGTTGGGAGTCTCCAGAAGTGGGCTTGGGCTCGTTGCCATTTCTGGCAGTGCACTCCAGCTCCTCAGAGGCACTGCATTTCTGGGAGGCCCCTGCACATTCCCAGACTCACATTCACTTTCTCAGATGTCACTGAGGGCTGGCAGGCACCCCTGTGCATGTCAGGCTACAATCCAGCAGTCTTGTGTCTTTATAGAGGCCAAACACAGGCAAGAGGTAGCTGGATGGGCATAAAGGCTGTGGAGGGCTTGACATCCATTTGTTCCTGGATTTCAGGCTCCAATACTCTGTAATTTGTTTCTTCAGGGAGCATTGGGTAGCTTGCAAAATAATCAAGTATTTTTAGTCAAAAGTCCAAGCACAGAGCACAGCAAAAAATAACAGCATTCCTCATTATCCTGTGAAAATCAAAATCTTTTCTAGCTGGTTGGCTAGGCCTATATCAGGTGTGATATATTAGCCTAACCAAGGGAAAGCTAGGGTGAAAAATAAAAGGAAGCAAAACTGGTACTGGTAAGGTTTGCTGTAGAAAGTTTAGTTGCATTTCTTCTCACTTCCATTCAGAGCAGTAATTTACTCTCTCTTCTGTTATAAGCTCTCTCTTGTAATTCAAAGCTAGTGTACCTGAACTTTTTTCTTCTCTCTAGTAGTATGATAAATAATTTTTAAAAAGCAATACCTCTTTTTAGCTAGGTTGTTTTTGTGAGTTTTTTAGCAGGTTTTTTTTTTTTCCAAATGTTAGTAGAAGTATATCTGCAAGCTTTCAATTCTCTTTTTTGAAAGAGATTTTTAATGATGCTGGTGTCTAGGGAGAGTGAAGCAGGGAACTGGAAGGATATAGCACATTTCTCATTTCACTGTGGAACAGATCCTTTCTTTTGCTTGCCCCTGGTGGCAGAGGCTGTAGAGGGCAGGGCTGTGCCTCCTCTTTGGTTCCACAGCACAGGTCAAAGTTCCTTTGTGGGAGGTGAGGAGAGCTGCCCTGGTGCTCCCTGGTGTGGTTCTGTGCTTGCTGCTCCTCCCCCAGGGTGGGAGTGCTGTGTGCTCACTTGTGCTGGGGCCACACCTTGTGCAAACCCTGAGGGCAGCTGCTCTCTCGGGGATGTCAAACACCAGTGTGTGCTTAGGAGGAGAGCCTGCCATGCCCAGGCCTCCATTTCCATGAGCAAGGCACCCCTGGAGCTCTGGGCAGGGAGGTGTCACTGTGGCACAGCTTCTACAAGTGACCTGGCAGGTTCTGCTGTATGTGCACAGACAGAACAGATGGCATCCCTTCTGTAACAGCCTCCTTCAAACCCTTTGGCAGCCCTTAGCTCTACTCTAGCAGGAAAGTAAGAAAGAAAACAGTTCAATTCCCCCCTTTTCTGGAGAAAAAGAGTGGTGTAAATGGCTGAGCTGCAGCTCCTCAAGCTCCCAGTTCCCTGCCCATATCCAGAGCTGCCAAAGGAACCACTTGGTTCCTCTTTGGGCACCTTGTCTGATGATTTCACCAACCATCTTCTCAGCCACACGTACTGGAGCTGCTCTCTTTGAGGCTCACACTGCTCCAGGGACGGGAGATCCTACCAGTGCTCTGCAGAAAGGAAGCTCTGGAAATTGAGAAGGAAGAATCAATGGAATGGAAATTGCAATTTTTCCACCAGCAGCACTGCAGGAGAGGAGTCAATGGCAGAAGTTTGAAAATGCAGCATCTTGGTGTTGACTTCTGCTCCCTAATATCTCAGGGAGGGCACTTATTTTGGGCAGTCTTTTATTTGGGTCCAATGTTTTTGTTGCTTTTTTCACAGAACTTTTAGTCCCTGCTGACTTGCACTCAACAACCTTAAACTTCAATAGACACAGTAAGTGCATTCCTGGGTTGAAATCCAGATCTCTGCCTAGCCAAAAATCATGTAATATCCAAATCTGGTAGGTTTTGTATACTTAATAACTTAATTCCCTGGTACTCTCAGTCTGCTTTTCTGCTAGCTGTCCAGCCTGCTCTGCTCCATTAACCACTGGGCCAGTGCAGCTCTGTTCTGCACAGCACCCACCCTTCAGGGAATCCTTGCTGGAGGAGCAGATAAGGCAAATTGGACTTGTTTTGGAGAGCCGTGGCTCCTCATGGCATGGTCAGACATCCTCAGCCAGTTCTCAAGGTTTTACCCTTTTTTGGGTCCCTTTTCAGTTTGGTCTTGGCAATGTAGAATATGAAGCTTTGGGGCAAGTGGGAATAGTTCATGGGGACAAGTAGCCTGTGCTTGTTAGAGTAGAAAATGGTGTGGAGAAGGGTGCAAAGGGAAAGAGGATTTAGCTAAAGAGGAGAAGAATTGTTTAATTAACATCCTGAGTTGCTCTTATTAACCTGGAGTGTTTTCAGGCTTTGAATCTTGTAGAGAGGGACTTGTTCTTGTATGAAAGGAGTGATGGACTGTGTGCATGTCTCTGAGACTCACAGGTAACTCCATGAGCAGCAAATGCTCCTTAGTGATGCAAAAGCTGTTAAGAGATTTAATTTAGGTCATGGTTGAGAGGATGGCCTTATTGCCAGTCACAGAGTATCTAAAGCCAGTGGTTTTGACAGTCATCTGATGTTCACTGGGCTCTGGCCAAACCCCAGTCTGAGTGTTAGCCTCAGTGACTGGAAAGAGCTGCCAGGAGGAGTTTGAAATGCAAGAGTCAGGTCTGATCCTGTACAAAGAAACTTCTCTGAGGAGGAAGGTGGGAAAGCCCTGTAATTGCCAGCTGCCTGACACACTCCCCAGTGCCCACATCTTTGTTTGCTGAGCCTGGTCCACCCTGAGCTGGTTTTCTCCCTGAGAAGGCTGTGTGGGAAGCTGTGGGTGCACACAGAGGGGACAGGGGGCACAGACATCAGGGGCTTCTGTGACCCTGCAGGGTGCAGTGTTCACAGGGGTCCCAGGATGAGGGAAGAGATGAGAAAGTTGACTCCATGTTTAGAAGTTTTGGTTTATTATTTTATGATATATATTATGTTAAAACTATACTAAAAGAACAGAAGAAAGGATTTCAGCAGAAGGCTGGCTAAGAATAGAATGGGAATGAATAACAAAGGTTTGTCTCTGACCAAGACACTCTGGACAGCTGGACTGGGATTGGCCATTAATGAGAAACAACCAGGTGAGACCAATCCCAGACCCACCTGTTTCATCCCACAGCAGCAGATAATTATTGTTTGCAGTTTGTTCCTGAGGCCTCTCAGCTTCTCAGGAGGGAAAAAATCCTAAGGAAAGGATTTTTCATAAAACATGTCAGTGACAGTGCAGTGGCCACAGTGTGAGCAGTGAGGCTCACCAGCTCTGGGGCTCACTGACCCTGACCAAAAAAGCAGTGGGAGCAGCTGCCAGACCTTACCAGGGGCAGGAGGAACAGGGTGCCTTTTGCTGAGGGCCAAGCCAGGCAGGTGTTCTGGCTGAAAACACAACCAGCCATGTCAGAGAACACAGATCAGTATTCTTTTTTAATTTTTTTTTTCCCCTCTTAAATGGTGGCTTAGATTTCCAGGCAAGCAAACAGATGGAACAGCCAAAGGGTTACTCCTAATTAAAGGTATCAAATCCTGCTCTTGTTTGTATCAGTGGGAGTCTGAAGCAGTTTAGAGAACTTTAATAAATTTACTTGGTTAGTAATGAAAAGAAATACTAGAAGAGTGACTAGGATGTCTCTCATATTTCCTGTTAGTCTAGCTTAGTTTAAGTTGTTTGTTTTCCATCAAGTTAGGGAAACAAAACTGTGTAATACTAACAGATATTCCAAAAGTGTTCATTAGCAATTCCAGTCCATGCCTGTATTTAGAATTATTAAGAAATTTGCCAGATCCTCATGTGCTGTAATGTGGTATTTCTATTCCAGCTAAAGCCTCAAGAAAAAGAATATTTTTATCAAGTTGGCTGAAGAGTCACCTCACCATTTTTCTCTCCCTGGACTGTTCCCCTTTGAGTGGCTAAATACTGAGGAGAGAAAGCTCTTGTTGTGATCAATGTCTCCTGACCAAGAATGAGCTGTCACTGTAATGCAGTGGCAGTGCCTAGAGCTGATTCCATGCTCTGGGCATGGTGAGTGAGACAAGATTGGTAAACCAGGGAGTTCTCCTGAAGGGTACAAAGCTCTCTCTTCCAGCCTGTGCTCCAGCAGTGTCCATGCACCCCTTCTAAAGCTCTCAGTGTTCCTGCTGGCTGTGGGAATAAATCCTGCCTTGTCTGAAGCTTTCCATGTGCAGGGAGGAGTGAAGGTTCCTGCTTCTCCCTTGTTGGCACTCTGGTTGCCACAACTCCTCTGCCAACAAGCCATGAGGCAAAGGGAGGCTGTTTGCCTTTCCCTGGGCTGGGTTCAGTTCTCCCTCTCACAGCAGCCTGAGTTGGGGGATCCAGGGCTGTGCCATTGTATTTTATAGACCATGTCCAAGCTGTAGGGAGATATTAAATCACCATGAATGGATTTGTTTGCTGCCTCTCCTAGATCAACCTGGTTATTCTAGGAGAAATGTTTGGGGTTCTCTTCTCTTTGTGGTGACATCCATGCAGAAGAGTGGATCTTTTATGTGGGCTGGTGGCAATTTTGTGATTAGTGACATCTGTTAAGAGATCATGGTATGGATTTCCTTCATTGAAGGTTCATCAGCAGTGTTTCTGTCCTCTTGCCATACACATGTAGCAAATTACCCAGGAGAGGAGAAGCTTTAAGGCAAATGAGAAATTTTTTTCCACTGGTTTTGATTACGTGACTTAATCCATTTGTTCCAGCAGCTGCTTGTTTGAGCTTTTAGCTGAAACCATGCTACTTAATTAAGCAGCAAGCCTTAGCTGGAAGGTAACAACAGTAGCTAAGGCTTTAGGAAGTCCAGGCTGTAGCACTGGATGTGTTGCAGAGTTGTTTTTCTTTTAAAAATCTTTTATTTGCATCTGTTATACTCTTGGACTGGTTGAGATAGATACAGAGGATGCAGATAAATGGGTCAGAGCTGTTACATCTGTGTTGTCAGAGGTAGGGTGGCTGGGAGGTTGGCCCAAGAACACATTGTTCCATACATGATGAGCCCGAGGCTTAGGTAATCTTTGCCTGGACTTGAGGAGGGTTAGATTCTCCAAAATGTGTGGAATGATCCTGGTTTTATACCAGTGACTAGGGGGAGAGAGAATGAATGTGATCAGTGATTGCTCAGCTTTCTGTGCATTTGTGTAGAGTCAGGAAGAGGTGTGAGATGTTACCAGTCCAGCTTGATGATGTTTTGCACTATAATTTATTAAGCTAAACCATGGAAATTGAAGGAAAGGGGTGAATTGAAGTTGTTTCTGTTTAGTTCTGTTTCATAGAAGGAAGCTCTGTAGAATGGTGGTTTGACATGCAAAGCCTTGAGAAATGCATTTCTGTGTCAGCTGAGTGAGTCTCAGCTTTGTCCTTCCTCCCATGTGATTCACAAAGAGCATTTTGGCTTCTTTTGTGCAGTGAGTGTCTGCCTGGCCTGTGAGAGGCTGACTCACTGATAGCACTGAGGGACACCACACTGGTGATTGCATCATGGTGATCCTTCACCTCTGCAGCTTACACAGAGAGCCCCCTCCCCTGTCCTGCCTGTCCTGATCCTCACCTTCAGAACAAATCCCCTTCTCCCTTCCAGTCACACATGTTGTAATGCAGCATGGTGGTACTAAAGGGACACAGGCTGGGGTGGGAATTCTGGGTCTGTTTACTTGTTATCCTCCATGGAAATGACTCAGAGCCTGCTCCTGACTTTAGATCATATGAGGAATCCCTCAAGCTTCTTCCCTTGGAAAGCCCAGGGGGAGGAGCAGTATCTTAGGACATGTGAGAGTCAGGCAAAGGGGAGCCTTAGTGGTTTTCCTGGGTCCAGGATATCTCACATCTGTCAGCAAGGGAAAGGTTTGGTCCCCTGGTAGGTGTTTGTCCTGGACCTCACACATGGTGGAAATCTGCAGTACATTCATATTCTTATGTTCCTTTTGGAAGGACAAAAAGAGTGTGCTGAAGACCCTTTTTCATTTCTCTCTCATTTGAAATGGGATGAATCTTCATGGACAGTCATCAGCTCATGCTGTCGATATCCTCCAGGCACGCGATTTCAGATGGAAAATTAAATTAAGGGAATAATAAAATGAGAGAGGCTCTTTTGTAATCCCAACAAATGCCCCAAAGAGGAGGTCTTGACAGAGCTTCCAAGAGTCCTATGACCCAAATACCTATTCCATCCTTAGGCAGACATGGATCTGGTGTTCCCAAAATCCTCTCGTGCTGGAGCTGATTTATTTCAATGCTGCTGCTGTAATTCAAACCTCTTCTGCTTCCATCCTCAGCTCCTGGAAAATGAACTATTCCATTTCTTCTGCAGTAAAAGCAGTCTCCTACACTGTCAGCTCTGCCATGGGCAAAATCCATTGAATGTGGATCCTTCCCAATGTACTTCTGCTGCAGTATTGTTATCTTTGGCTGGCATCTTTAACAGAATTAATAAGTCTGTTGAAACTGCAGACTACCAAAAAAAGTACATTATAAAGGAACAAACCCATAAGAGTCAGGGTTTGAAATCAGTTCAGCGAGGGATGGGGCACAGGTCAGCATCTTGCTCTCAGTGTGCTGCTCTTAATGTGGTGGTGAAGATTAGCCAGCAGCTATTAAGTACAGAAATCTTGTTTTCAAAGGCTTTTCTTTTCATCCAGCTGTTTCACATCCTCGCTGTGTGCAGCCAGTCTGCCTTGTTTTGCTTTTACAGATTTGCAAAACTGCCATAGTTGAGTAGTGAATCACAGGAACTTTTTAGCTGCCAGTTGCAGAGACAAGAGCAGCCTGCATTCAGACTCAGCTCCCAGGGAGCACCACTGCCTCCAGGCTGTGTCTGTGGGATCTCTGCTGCTCACAGATAATGGCATTTAGAGCTTTGGGGCACAGCCCTGCAGTGGCCCCACAACTGCTGCTGGAGCTCAGGACATCTGGAGTAAAACCCAGGGTCTCTCAGGGCACGAGTGCTCAGACATCTCCTGGTGATCAGGGATCAAAGAGTTGTTGCTCTCCCATCCACAGATCCACAGGTAGATGCATTTCTCAGTTAGGACCATCAATTGCAAACTCATTAGGAAAACTTTATTTATAAATGTGCATCAGTATTTTGACATCACATATACATAAATATATATATATATACACACACAGATAGACACAGTCCTTTTCTCCTTTCCTAGTTAGATAGCTCTTGGTTTCCAGACTAAGTTAATTACCTGACAGAAATATAATTTATGAGGGTTTTCTGCTAAATGGAAATAGTTCTCATGTGCCCTCTTTGGTCCCACTGCAAACCAGGCTGAAATGAGTACTTGGCACTGTGTTTCCTGCACAGGAGCATTTGCAGAAGCTGTAGTCCTGCCAAGATCAGGTTATTATTACTGAGGAAAAAAAAGGGTGAGGGAAGAAAATGAAGTGGCTGCTTCTGCAGGGTGACCTGCTATCAAATTATTACAAGGCATCCTGAGAGATTTTGACCAAGAGTGAACAGAGCATGATCTGGGAGAGCACCTAGGCACCATTTTTCTCACTATTCTGAGGCATTTGCAGGATTTTTTTGGTTTTGTTTCTCTGGGGTTTTTTGGGTGTAGTTTCTTCTTTCATTGGAGTCGGTTCCTTGAAGCCGTGGATGAGATTGTGTTTTATTTATTTCTTCTTTTACATTGAGCATGAACTGCCTAAGGGTCTGATCAGTGACAAGATCTCTGCCTGTGTGGGGGCAATAAGCAGGAAGGGATGCAGTTCTTGCACTGGTGGTGAGCAGTTTACTGGGGATCACAGCCTGCCCCAGTAATTCCCTTTCTGACAGTGAGGAAACCTTTCCAAAGCCAAGCTCAAGTGCCTTCAGGCCACTTTCAGTTTTGCCATGTAGACATGTTTTCCCTCCATTTCTATTGTGTCATGTGGAGAAGCAGAAATGAAGCTTTTCCAAATGAAATGTTTCTGGGAAATGGGGGAGAAGGACTCGGATGGGATTAGCTCTATGGAGGAGCTCAAGACAAAGCCTGGGGACTTGTTTGCTGTTGTTTATTGGTTCAGAGCTCAGCAGCCACATTCCTGTGGAGCAGCCACCCAAAGAGCTGGCTTTCCCCTCAGCCCTGACCCCCAGCACAGCTCTCAGCTCATGGCTGCTCTTTTTAGGATGTCTCTTTTTAACACAAGTTCCTGATTTTACGAGTCTTGTGTGCTTGGCAGGACAGCAGTGAGAGACTTGCACTGCTGGAAAATATTACAGAGGTTTTGAGGTATTTCTAGGCAAATTAATCCATATCTCATTATAGACAAATGCATTACATGCCCTGTCTAGACAACTGAGAGATTAGGAACTGGAGTGCTCCTGCATTTCAAATTAAGGTAGTAGTTTCCATAAAACAATATTCCATTATATGTAATTCTGCCTTTTTCTTTTATTTTTAAATACATGTAGGATATAAACCAGGTTTTATGCTTCTTTTTTTTCCTTACTACTCAGCAGTTTTTGCCATCTGCTGCAGTAATGGAGAGCAGCCCTGCGTGAAACAACTTGCAGAAATTGAAACAAAACCTGAGGGGGATTGGCAAACACAGAAACATTAACTCTTAGAAGGACTCACTGCAGAGAGATGTCCCTCCAGTGTGAGCAGGGCACTGCAGCACAGCTGGAACTGCTGTCTGGTGCCTGGCAAACACAGAAACATTAACTCTTAGAAGGACTCACTGCAGAGAGATGTCCCTCCAGTGTGAGCAGGGCACTGCAGCACAGCTGGAACTGCTGTCTGGTGCCTGGCAAACACAGAAACATTAACTCTTAGAAGGACTCTCTGCTGAGACATCAGTTCAGTGTGAGCAGGGCACTGCAGCACAGCTGGAACTGCTGTCTGGTGACTGGCAAACACAGAAACATTAACTCTTAGAAGGACTCACTGCTGAGAGATGTCCCTCCAGTGTGAGCAGGGCACTGCAGCACAGCTGGAACTGCTGTCTGGTGACTGGCAAACACAGAAACATTAACTCTTAGAAGGACTCACTGCAGAGAGATGTCACTCCAGTGTGAGCAGGGCACTGCAGCACAGCTGGAACTGCTGTCTGGTGACTGGCAAACACAGAAACATTAACCCTTAGAAGGACTCACTGCAGAGAGATGTCACTCCAGTGTGAGCAGGGCACTGCAGCACAGCTGGAACTGCTGTCTGGTGACTGGCAAACACAGAAACATTAACCCTTAGAAGGACTCACTGCAGAGAGATGTCAGTTCAGTGTGAGCATGGCACTGCAGCACAGCTGGAACTGCTGCTGTCTCACAGGTGCAGCTGGGTGAGCTCTGGCACTTTGGGAAGGATCTGTGCCTGTGGTTTATGGAGGCTGACACTGAGTTTTACCAGAGTTGCAGGATTTTGAGAAGGGAATTGCCTTGTTTGAGAAGTTTTTAATAAACATGTGAAGGGGCTTTTGTTCAGGGAAGCTCTTGGAGGACAGTTGTCTGAAATACAGTGAGAGCTGCTCCCATGCATTTCCAAGGTTGTTACTAACACTCATTTTCTGATTGTCACACCAGTTGCTCTGGTGGAATTGTCTCCTGGGCTGTGTTTCTGTGGCAGAACTTCCTCACCTCTCCAAAATCATTGATTTTTGCCTCCACACTTCATGGCTCGAGAGCCTGCAGTGCACTGGGCTTAGGAGTGAATGCTGTGGAAGGGCTGCTCTGGCTTGCCAGCTGTGCAGAAAACAATCCTGCCTCTCCCCTCAGCTCCTGCAGAAGTTCATAGGCACAAACTTTGCCTGGATCACAAGGAGCCAGCAAACTGAGCCATGCAGGTTACACAGGGAGGGGAAAAGGGGTTCTCTTGCTTGAATCTCACCGTTGCCATGCCAGAGAACCACAGGAAAAAAAAAAAAAAAGAAAATGTTGAAGAAATGTTGAAGAAATGTTGTCTTCTGCTTTCTTGGGCTCTAAACTAGAGAGTAAAGATCCCAGGAGAGAGAGTGCCACTCGAGACAGTCCCTGAGAAATATTGGCTGAAGATAGGAGCAGTGGAGAGCTTTGTTTAAAGTCACCTCTGGAGAACTTTGTGAGAATGTGGAGGCAGGGTGAGTGTGAGCGGGGAGAGGGAATGGATAAATCAAGTGCCAGTTGTGAATTTAAAATCAGCGAGTCCATTTTGAAGGTTAGTCATCACCAGAATCATTTTTAGTCTAAAATTAGGGTTTTCATTAAGGATTAAGGGGAAAAAGATCAAAGCACAATGAGTGTTATTTCAGCACACACTGTCTCACCAGCACTAGAAGGACTGACTGCCACAGTGAGGCACAGAAAGCAGGTGAGCACTGCCAAAGACAGTGGGTTTTATGGGAGCTGCTTAACTCTGGCTTCTTGTTCTGCCTTCATGACTTGAAATGAGAAATTCTTGGCTTGTCCCTGTTGATCCTCCCAGGAATGGGCAGAGGTGATGTGGCCCACCCTGGGCTGGGGTGGGTGCAGTGCAGCCCCTTCCAGCCCAGCTGCAGAGCTGCCTGCAGCCCCTTCCAGCCTGTGAAAAATGTGTATTTTATGATTGGCTTTTCACAAATATTAAAATGAATATTATCTGTGTTATGTTAGATAAGCTATGCTGTGTTAATTTCCTTAAGCAGTGTGTTAAATATAGTTGTAGGTTATAACAAAATGTTAAAATAGAAACTGTGCTATGTAGGATTTTTTTTTTTAAAGAAAGGACTCACACCAGAGAGCAGCCACAGGACACCTGAATCTTTCAGAGACAGAGAACTTATTGCTCCATTATCAGAATGAAATTAACTTCTTCCTGCCTTGCTCAGCCAGAAGACACTGTTAGAATTAAGAGGCAGAAGCTGGCACTGCCCAGACAGAATCCTGTGTGTGAATGGAATTGATGCACCATGGATGAGGTGTAGGAATGTGCACCAGGCTGTTGCTTTTAAGGGTTAATCCTCTGTTAACGTGGGGCCTTTTTGGGGCTTATTTTGCCCAGAAAGAGGTACCTGGACTGTCCATAACTCTTTGTTTCTTTTGTCTCATATTGTCCTAATCCAAACTGTCCAAATTACTATTACTCCAATTATATTGCTATTTTTATAACCATTTTATTACTATTAAACTTTTAAAAATTTTAAAAACAAGTGATTGGAGTTCTCCAGTCACACAGCCCATTCTGCAGAGCTGCCTGCAGCCCCTTCCAGCCCAGGGCTGCAGGCTGGCACAGCCCACAGAGAGAAAACTCTTCTCTCCTTGCACGTGTGTGCAAAGGGAAGTGCTCCTGTCCCAGCTTGTCCCTCCAGCTCTGGCTGCACAGTCAGACCTGCCCCAGCTGCTTCAGTGTCTGGAGCTGCCACTTCAGCTATCACCACCATCTCTCACTGCTGTATTTTCAAATAAAATGGACATTAATCATTCTTTAGGAAAGCAGTAATCTTTGCCATAATCTACCAAAGGCATGAAACCTGAAGTTTCTTTCAGCAGCAGTTGTTTCAGCAGACTTTTGAACCTTTTCAATTATTCTCAGTTTTTTTGTTGGGTGTTTTTTGGTTGATTTTTTCCCCTGTTGGTTTTGGAACAGATCCTGATGCCCAAGTAGCTTCCAGGTGCTGCAGGATATTCCCTGCAGAGCACAATAAGAGTCCACAGGATGCTGAGTGTGTCCCTACAGGTGCCTGGCATGGGATTCTCCATCCTGGCCTCTGTTGTTGATGGGTCCCAGCACAGCCATTAATAAATGGGCAGTGCTGCTTTCACTCTGTGTTCTTCCCAAACAGCCTCTCCCTTTGCCACAGCAGCAACTGGTGTTACTGCAGAGTGGATTTCAGAGAGGTGTGCATCACTGTCAGCCTGCCTGATTCTGTCTGTAAGTTATCTGCCCAGCTTTGTGCTCTGCTGCTCAGCAGAAGCCAGCACTCCCCCTCCTCAGTTCACCCAGGTGCTCCTGCAATGGCAAAACATTCTGAGAGAGAATTTAGTTTTGCAGTTCCAGGAAAAAATGGATTGTTCAGAGTCTGCTGCAGCTGATGGAGGTGCTCAGATTTGCTCCTTGTCCAGCAGTTATTCTGTCTAAAGGCAGCTGGATCAGAAGAGGTCTGTTGCCTGAAAGAAGGAAATATAAATAATCAGGAAAAAGAAATCATTTTTAAATGCATGGTTACAGATCTGCATGTAAGCAGAACTGAGTCCTGCACTAACTGGGGGTGTCTGGGGGAGGTGAAGTGCTGTGGAGTGTGGCACTCAATTTCACAGAGCTCATCTCAAGGGAAGCCTTTGCCATGCCAGGAAAGAAAACCACTAAGGGATTTATTTTTTTTTTCCCCCCTGACTGGAAACTCTCATACAACTGAATGTCTGAACTGGTGGGACACAATTCAGTGAGAGGAAAAAGTTTTTTGGTGTGGGACTCATAAATTCAGCAGGAAGCAGCAACTGGAGGATTGCAGCTTTGGTGTTAGGTGGTTTTAGAGCTAGAGTTATTCCATGAGCTTAGAGCAATCATGGCAAGGTTTCTCCTTTGTGGGGAGGGACAGCTGGAAAACCTGACTACAGCAAGGCCTGGCTGCCTGCCTGACAGGGGATGGAGCAGCAGTGAAAGAGTCTGTTCTGGGTCTGGTTTATACTGGGCATGCAGAAAAGCAGCTGACAAAGCCACAGACACAAAGTTGGCCTGGAAGAGAGTAGCTGCTGAAGGGGGGAGGCTGGCTGCTCACTTGGAGCCACAAAACCTCCAACATTCTGCATAACATTGGGATATTTGGATTTTGAACCTCCTGATTATGTAGCAACAGAAAAGAAAAAAACAGGAAAAAAAAAAAAAAGAAAAAAAACCCCACAGTACTGGGATAATGAAGAAGAAAAACATTGCAGTAATTTATAGCAGCCTAGGCCTGGTGAAACTAATTCCTTCAAACAGCTAAAATGACTTCTCCTGAATTATAAACACATCAACCTGGATGTTGAGTGGTGGACTTGAAAAGAATCAGGCCCCAGACTGTGTTTAGCTTCTGTTCTGTGTTCTGAGTAATCAAACAGCCTCAAGTTGTGCCAAGGGAAATACAGGTGGGATATCAGGGAAAAGTTTTTACAGAAAGGTGATAAAGTTCTGGAATGTTCTGCCTGGGGAGGAGGTGGAGTCCCCATCCCTGGGGGTGTTTAACAAAGCCTGGATGTGGCACTGGGTGCCAGCTGAGGGGTTGGGGCTGGGCTGGACTCAGTGGTCTTGGAGGTCTCTTCCAAGCCAGGGACTCTGAGGATTTGCACAAGATGAATGCAGCAAGCTGTGGGAAAACATCTGAGGTGGCCAGAATGGGTGACAGACAAGGCTGATTGCTGCAGAGCAGCCTTGCCTCACCCAGGGCCAGAACCCCCCCAGGCTGGATCTGGGGGAGGTCTGGAGAAAACAAGAAGCTCAGAGGGAACTTTCAATGGAGGTTGCACTGATCTCAGTGAGATCAGTGTCTGCCAAAGAGCAGCCCAGTGCTTGCTTCAGAGAATTCAGAGACTTCTTGTGTGATCCCTTTTCCTTTTTTTCCTTTTTCCTTCCCACTAACAATGGTACAAACCAGTGCTGCACAGGTCACAAACAGGTGACTCAGAACAGTGCTATGAGTTATTCTCCTCTTGACTAAATTGTTTCCAGCCTGGAGAAAATAAAACATCTTTAGAGAAGAGGGTTAATCACACAATTTTTAGGAGGTAACTGTTAAACACCCCTCCCTGAGAACCAGACATGAGGGTGCAAAAATCTCTCACTCTCCCTGTCTGTTCTGCTCACTGCCTCGGGCTCAGGGGGTGAAATGTGAGGCCAGAGGATTTAGATGAGCCCTGGTCTGTTACAGAGCTGTGATTGACCAAAGAACCCCAGCAAGCTTTGGTCCTGGTTCCCAAATGAGAAATGTAAACAATGAAGAACTTGTGGTGTTTCAAAAGAATGGATTTTGGTGAATCCCTCTTTTATCCTTTCCTCCAGGAGTGCATCATTGATGAGGACTGTGAGCCAGGGAGGTATTGCCAGTTCTCCACCCTGGAATACAAATGTCAGCTCTGCAAGCCCCAGCACACAGTAAGTCCTGGATGGGTCGGGGTTTCATGTGAGTGCTGCAGCTGGGAGAGGGAGCAGCTCTGCTGAAACAGAGGGGATGTGACAGATCTTTACAGGAGACCCTGCTGGGCTCAGGCCAGGGCTCACCTCTGAGAGTGGCTCTGTGTGGTGCCATCCCTGAGTGCTGCAGTGCCAGTTCTGTGCCCAGCTCTGTGTGGTGCCACCCCTGAGTGCTGCAGTGCCAGTTCTGTGCCCAGCTCTGTGTGATGCCATCCCTGAGTGCTGCAGTGCCAGTTCTGTGCCCAGCTCTGTGTGGTGCCATCCCTGAGTGCTCAGTGCCAGTTCTGTGCCCAGCTCTGTGTGGTGCCATCCCTGAGTGCTGCAGTGCCAGTTCTGTGCCCAGCCCTGTGTGATGCCATCCCTGAGTGCTGCAGTGCCAGCTGTGTCATTCTGTGCCCAGCTCTGTGTGGTGCCATCCCTGAGTGCTCAGTGCCAGTTCTGTGCCCAGCTCTGTGTGGTGCCCTGCCCTGAGTGCTGCAGTGCCAGCTGTGTCATTCTGTGCCCAGCTCTGTGTGGTGCCATCCCTGAGTGCTGCAGTGCCAGCTGTGTCATTCTGTGCCCAGCCCTGTGTGGTGCCATCCCTGAGTGCTCAGTGCCAGCTGTGTCATTCTGTGCCCAGCCCTGTGTGGTGCCATACCCTGAGTGCTGCAGTGCCAGTTCTGTGCCCAGCTCTGTGTGGTGCCATCCCTGAGTGCTGCAGTGCCAGTTCTGTGCCCAGCTCTGTGTGATGCCCTGCCCTGAGTGCTGCTGTGCCAGCTGTGTCATTCTGTGCCCAGCCCTGTGTGGTGCCATCCCTGAGTGCTCAGTGCCAGCTGTGTCATTCTGTGCCCAGCCCTGTGTGATGCCATCCCTGAGTGCTCAGTGCCAGCTGTGTCATTCTGTGCCCAGCCCTGTGTGGTGCCATCCCTGAGTGCTCAGTGCCAGCTGTGTCATTCTGTGCCCAGCCCTGTGTGGTGCCACCCCTGAGTGCTCAGTGCCAGCTGTGTCATTCTGTGCCCAGCCCTGTGTGGTGCCATCCCTGAGTGCTGCAGTGCCAGTTCTGTGCCCAGCTCTGTGTGGTGCCATCCCTGAGTGCTGCAGTGCCAGTTCTGTGCCCAGCTCTGTGTGGTGCCATCCCTGAGTGCTCAGTGCCAGCTGTGTCATTCTGTGCCCAGCTCTGTGTGGTGCCATCCCTGAGTGCTCAGTGCCAGCTGTGTCATTCTGTGCCCTGCCTTTCCCCTGCAGGCCTGCTCTCGGGATCTGGAGTGCTGTGGGGAGCAGCTCTGTGTCTGGGGTCAGTGCAGCAGCTCCATGTCCAGAGGGGAGAATGGCACCATCTGTGAGAGCCAGCACGACTGCAGCCCTGGCACCTGCTGTGCCTTCCACAAAGGTACCCAGGCCTTTGTCCTGCCCAGCTCAGCTGGTTGACATTTTTAGCCCAGGGGTATCAAATTTTCAGGTAACCCCAACGAGGAGGAGGAGAGTGATGCACCTGACTCCACTGATATCAGCAGCTAATTAATTACTTTATTAGACTACATTATTCTCTACTATATTCCATTATGTGACATTACATCTAAACTGCATCTGCCCAGCACTCAGCCTGCTCACACTGCCCAGGATCTCGTGGCTGTCACACAGTCCCCACACACACAGAGCTGGCCCTGGCAGGGCAGGGAACCAAACATCCTCACTTTGGGTAAACAATCTCCACATTGCATTCTGCTGGGGCACAACAGGCACAGCAAGTGAGATCAGAATTGTTTTCCCTTTCTCTGAGGTTCAGGGAATGTGAATCCCAGAAATATCCTTGGGAAGTTGTGCCTTGCTTTTCTCTCTGGGGCTACCCAGGGGAAGTGGTTGAATCTCTCCAGAATCAGCAGCTTGTTCTCCCTTGGCCTGTGGGGTGCACTGGGATAACTAACTCCATTAGAAACTGATAGAATGAGCAGTGAGGAACAGCCTGGAGGGTGCATGCTGCTGGGAGCAAAGCCTGTTGCACACTGGAGATGAGACCAGCAGCAGAAGCACAAAAATGTACATTTCTAAAGGGGAGTTCTGTGTCAGATTTACACACAACAGAGCAAAAATGGTAGGGTTACAAGTGTGCAGAAGGAATTAATGAGCTGGCTGAAAGTGGCTTCTCCTTCCTCCCAGCCAGCAGCCCATCAGGATCAGGCTGCAGACACATTTCACACTCTGAGCTTCACGTGAGCCTTCCAGGCCATCACACCATGCACTGGTGCCCAGGCAGCCCAGAGACACACAGGAGTGATGTCCCAGATCAGGCTCAGCCCACGTGGGAATGTGAGAGTTGATTTACAGAAGGGAGCACTGGGGAGAAGCTCTTGGGCCTGAAATCAATCCCCAGTCCTCTTTGCTGTTTTACCCCCACCAGCTCCTCACTGCATCTATCACAGTTCACCTTCCTTTGGTAGTGACAGGACACAATTCCAGCCAGCTCCCTACTCCAGGCACATGCTTCCCTAGCTTTTTTCCCTGCTGTGAGCCAGAGCAGACCTTGTCCTGATGGCTGGGCCTGTCCCACTCTCAGCCTGCTGCTGGATCAGGCTGCAGGGCATTCCAGGAAAACAAGGGAGAAAGCTCCAGCACCTTTGAAAAGTGGAGAGGATCTGCTCAGCTTCCCCATGGTGATGTTGGGCACTACACACTGGACCTTCACTGCTAAGTTTGGTTAGGAAGGAGCAAGATGTAAAGGTATTAAGAAAATTATATATATACTGAGATATATATATATATATATATATATATATATATATATATATATATATATATATATATCAGTAGGTAAGAACATTGAGGAATATTGATAGAATACTGAAATTAAGACAATTTTCTATCTATATCTATATCATCTATATCTATATATCTAGATCTATATCTATATCATCTATATAATCTATATATCTTTATCTATAATCTGTATAATCTGTATAATCTATATATAATATCTATATCTATATCTATATCTATATCTGTCTATATATCTATCTATATCTCTATATCTATATATCTCAGTAGGTAAAGAACATTGATGTATATTGATAGAATACTCTTGTTAGAACATAAAATAATGCTATTGATTAACAGCAATGAATTTTTATTCTCTATGGCTGTCTGCTTTAGCAGGGCTTTAGGGTTTTTCAGGTCAGGCCTGACCTCCAGGCCTTTCTCCATCACTAGAGAGATGCAAAGGGTAGTCCTAATAAAGATGTGTATTTTTACATGAAGCTGTAGTAAACTGTGGAGTATTTGCTGCTCAGTGTGTAATGTTCTGAACCTGGCAGCTGGTAGGTCATGTACACTAAAGCACATGTGTCTGTGCATGCACACACATATATGAGGTTTATGACCACACCTGATTTAAAAACGTAGAGTTTGAATTCTCCTCATATTTCATCCTGCCATATGAGGTGACTGGAGACAAGAGGAAGAAGGGAGGTTTTCTAGGAACACCTGGAAGAGCTGAATTCCAGACTGAGACTGAGAGTTACTGACATAGGAAACCCAAAGGACACAGCCTTCCTGAGCAATTTCTTACACAGGCTGAAATTCAGCCCCGTGTAGACACGAGGGTGCCAAGCCCCACAAGCCATCAGGCAGCTTTGCCCACAGCAGAACTGATAAAATAAATTTAATATCTGACTTGCAGTTCTTGCAAGCTCATTAGTTTCTGACCAATTGCTCTGTATTTGTAGCCTCTGCAAAGAAATAGAAAAAATAACAGAGTGGTGTGTCTCTATTCAGATTTCAAACCATCAAGGCACTCACTGCAAAGGATTCCCTGTAATGTCAGTTTTCTTGGGATTGGAGGAGTTTGGGGTCTCCACGGGATGGAGCTGTGCTGTGCAGCCTTGACAGCAGTGTCTGAGTCGGGCTGATCTTGCTCATTAAGGATGAACTTCAAATGTCTTACTCCCACCTAGTGGGAAGAACACGGTCATGGCTCCCTGTCACCTCCGGGAACTTGAAAATAGGTCGAGCCTCTCTTTTTATATCTTGCAAACAGAATTAAACATGGGGTCACCCAGTTTAGCAGACAGCTAAGGACTTCTCCTAAAATGCCTTTCCCTTGGCCTGCAGAGCTTCTGTTTCCTGTGTGCACACCCTTACCCGAGGAGGGGCAGCCCTGCCATGATCCTTCCAACAGACTTCTCAACCTCATCACCTGGGACCTGGAGCCCGATGGGGTGCTGGAGCAGTGCCCCTGTGCAGGTGGCTTGAGCTGCCAGCCTCAGAGGTGAGCACCAAAGCTGGGCAAACGAGGCTCTGAGCTTTGGAGGGGTCTGTTTCTGTGGTCAGTGGCTACAGAACTCAGATTCTGCCTCGCTAGGCAAGGTTCTGACAGTTTTTCCCATCAGCAGCATCCACACCTTTTGCTCTGTCCCACACAGGTGTGCCTGATTGAGTTTGGCAGCACGTGGGTCCAGGGTGAATGAAGTGTGTGAGCTCCTGAGGCTGGCACTGCTCTTTAATCAGCCAGTGCTACCAGCTGCTGAAATGCACCATTCCAATTCCATTCTCTGCACACAGTCCCTGCCCACCAACTCTCCGTGTGACACTGGCTTTCTGTCAGATTTTTGCTTGTTTTAGAATATAAAAGGAACTCCTATGTTAAAGGAATTTTAATACAAACTTTTCATAGGTCATGCTTTTAATATTTCTTTTAAAGGAGTTATTTGTATCATCAGCAGTTTCATTAGCAGAGAGTGAGATCATTTCAGTTTTGCTAAAAGCATTTTTAGAAAACCGATGTTTTCTATGAAATGAACTCTCCAAGTTTTCTCCTACACTTCCAGCATCATATTAACTTCCAACAAGACATCATAGCTGGGATAGAGATGCAGATTAATATTTCTGTCTTCTGTGTCCAACTGTTTCTATGTTTTTCCATGCTTGAAAAGGAATTGGGTAACATTTTGTTTCACAAATGTCATCTAAGGAAGCAAGTAGAGCTGATCCCATCCCATCCCATCCCATCCCATCCCATCCCATCCCATCCCATCCCATCCCATCCCATCCCATCCCATCCCATCCCATCCCATCAGCACCAAAATTGTTAATGTGCCATTAACCTCCGGGAAGGTCTGGCAGCAAATGTCAGGTCTAGCAAGAACGTTTCAGATGAGGATACAGAAACCCAGAAATTAATTGGGGTGTGAATGTAGCTGAACTGCCCCGAAGTTTCTATCTGAGTTTGAAGATTCAAGTAACCTTTTTTTGTTACCTGGTTATTTTGAGGGCCACTGCTCTTGTTTACCAGGATCAAACATTTTGTGCTGTCAGGATCTCTGGATGTGGAAATCCCATTTATGACTGACCAGCTGTCAAGCATGTAAGAATCAGGTGCTTGTGAAGTCAGCCAGGGCAGACCCATTGTGCCTTTAGCATCTTTTCATCTGGGGAGGGAATGGAGAATTTCACAGGCTAGCAGAAGAACACAACATGATGTACTGTGTGACCAGATGTGCCTCTTCCCAACAGCCACAGCACCACATCCGTGTGCCAGCTGTCTGCCAATGACACACAGCACCCTGAAAGAGAAGATGCCCTCCTCATGGATGAGATGCCCTTTCTCAGCCTGATCCCTCAAGATCTCCTCTCTGATTACGAGGAAAGCAGCGTCATCCAGGAAGTGAGGAGAGAATTAGAAAGCCTGGAGGACCAAGCAGGCTGGAAGCCTGAGCCTGAGGCAGCTCAGGAGCTGGTTTTGGGAGATGAAATCTGAAGCCCAAGCACCAGCTTAGTTAGTTATTTCTAGATTTATTTTTTTGTTTAGTATCTTGCTTGTTTGAACCCTGAACACACACTACTGGATAGAAGTGCAATAAACAAGGCACTCAAGGAGCATCCTGCTCTGTGCACAAATCCTGCATGTCCCTGTGCAGTTCGTGCTACTGTGGAATTCATTCAGTCCCTGCCTTCAAACCTTCTGCCAAATGGGAACCATAGGAGGGCTCCTCTGGATTTGTACTTTCCTCTTGTATGTCAGAAATAAACTTCTTTGTACTTGTACTCATTAAAAAATACACACAGGCATACATTATTTAAAGTTACTAGAAACTACAGAAGTGATCTTTGAGTATGGATGTCCCCAGTTGCTTTATTTCTCTAGGGAAAGAGCCATCTACTCTGACGCTGTTGCAGTCATAAATTTTAAGGAATTTTTTAAGGAATTTTAATTTTTTTCTTTATAATTATTTTGTTTTTAATACACTTCAGAGGCATAAATCTGTGCATGTTACAAGATGTGATTATTTTTACCATCCTAAAAGGTCATTGATTTAAAAAATCAATAGCAAGCTAAGAGTAAAATCTGATCCCCCAAGCTCCCCAGCTACCAGCTGTCCCACCAGTTTGCCACCATGGCTCCTCCACTATTAATGGTTTTCTGATAGATTTCACCATCTGGTGCTGTACATGGTAAAACAAGGTGTGAGGTTCCAGCCAAGTGACTTTTCCTGGTGCTTCTTCCCAGATAATGCCAATGGCTCCTGTCTGCTTTGGAACAGCAGCCCTCCAGTAACAGGAGCAGGTGTGAGACTGTGCTGCCAATCTGCACAGCTTTCCCCACTTCTGGTGTGAGGAGACTTTTCAATAAATTCCTTGGGTATCAGAATTAATAATTAATAGCCATCATCATTGTAAACAGGGAGGATAATATTTCATTGTAACTATCTTCCTTTTGGTTTAAGGATTCTACAACCCGTTCTCACACCAACACACACACACAGACATCACCTCTGAGAGCTCACTGGGTCTACCCTAATAAAATTATTGTGCTTTAGACAGCCCCCTCTATACAAAGAGAAGGAATTAAATGCCACTCTTGTTCTCCTGTTTAAAAGCACATCCATGAGAGCAGTAACTCTCTGTAAATACTGCCCTCCTAAGGACAGCATTCTCCTTTCAAGGTCCTGGTGCTGCCATCCCCAGATTGGATCTCCACATTTTTGCCTTTCCACATACCCGAGTTTGAGGAAAATTCATTTCTCTCTTCCAAAAGCTCTAAGGATGCTTTAGGAGTCTCCATCTGTGGTAAATGGCAGTTCAATGAATCCCCCTACCCAGGGGATGCTATTTCCCTCTCTGCTCCCTTTGCCCCCACTTCCAACCTCACCTATGTTGGCGAGAGGCAGCATGGGCCAGTCCAAAGAGGAATACTGAGGGAATGCCTCTGAGCATTGCCTGCTTCTCAAGCTGCCACATTCCTCAGCATTTTTAGGTTGCTGTGGGCCAGCATGCAAGGAAGAACTGAAGGTTCTGTTATTGAACACCCCTTTCCCTCTGGAGCAGAATTTAGCTGCCAATCAGACCTGGAACTTGGAGGTTTCACTGGTGAGAAATTCAGTTCTGGAAAAGGAAACTCGCAGTTGAAGAAAAATTGGGCATGAATGTAAGGAAGAGCAGCAGCCAGGCTATGAACCAGCTCCTGTAACACTCTGTACATGGAGGGGGTGTGCACATACACACAAACACACAGCCTTGCCATTCCAGCACTGCCTTGGGGAAGTCTGTATTTCCACGAAACAATTCCATAATTTTTAAAATAAACAACACAGCCTTTAATGATTAAAATAACACAACAGAATGAACAAATGTTTTATTGGCATGTTCATTGTTGTAAACAGCATCTGGCATGAAAAAGTTTACCAAAATCTTTTGATTGTTATAAATTAGGTGGTTTTTCCAAAAACTATGGAGAATTGTTCTCTATTGATCTTTATGGACCAAAGCAAAAAACTGCTGTTCCTAGGCTTTGCAATGAAATCATGTTGACTGCATCAGTCTTTGCACCACAGCCTGAACTACCGAGTTCGTACGTTGAGGTGTTAAGAGGTTGCCCCAATATTTGACTACATAGAGCTATGGAATCAACTCTGGGAAAAAACAAACTGACTTTCAGCAGGTGGAGAAGATGCAAACTCGTAATAGTCTTAAAAACAAAATGTACAAAAAGTAGCAGAACAGAACAAAAACTTCATTAACAAGGGGAAGTACAAGCCTAAAGTACCCAGCATCGTCAAACATAAAATGAATACAGATTTAAATAGGCAACTATACTTCCAAATGTACACAATGAATGCTGATATGTGTAAAGAATAGCATGGTAAATAGCTGAACTGTAGGTCTGGTAAATGGATAGGGCAGATTTTATTTACACATTGAACGCAATACACTAGAGCTGCTCATCGGTAACCTATTAAAAACCACTTTACCTTACAACAGCACTTCTGCAAACAAACAAGGCCTGCCAGCAGCTTCCTGCAGACACCTCTCTGACCCCCTGTTTTATGGAAGAATAGTCTAGAACCTGGCACTTGCAGCACTCCCACGCCCGGCCCTTCCCCTGCTTTCCTAGAACCGACGTGTTAACATTTACTCTGGACTCTCTGATGAGGTAATGTGTGTATCAGTGAAACAAACAGAGAAAAGGATTCTTTCATGGCCTTTGCACAGCTTTATTATTAAGCTATGAGTATCCTGTTGGAGGCTAGTTTCACTAGCTACTATGTGCACACTGTCCTCAACAATTTCCACTCGTTTCCCTCCCCGCCCACTTTTGAGTTCTAGTCTTTTATTTGCACATCCCTTTGAGCTTTACAGTACATTGGACTATAGTGCACAACATGATTCCAAGTCCCCCGGGGGCCAGCGGGCCCTGCCTGCGGCCGGCCCCGCCCGCCGTGCTGGTGGCAGCGCTTTACACCTAATGAATGTCCTGCCGTAATGGCACTACACAGTAGTAGTGAACCTTTTGATTGGAAACAAAAAAAATTCCCCAGGGAAAATGCTATAGCAAGTATCAGTCTTGAGTCAAATCTTTATTTGGTGCTCCATCCAGATAAATTTTTAGTGCTTTTTCTTTACGGGGGGAGTAGGTTACCCGGTGTCCAGTTTTCTGGAGTCTGCTGCTTTCTTTTTTCATCAGTTCATTTCTTTGCTCATCTGTTAATTCCATTAATTCTTCAGTTTTATCCCTAAAATGTAAACATATGTTCAAATTCAGATCAATACAGTAACCACAAGTAGACTTCTGGGTTTTTTTTTTTTTTTGCTTGGAGCAACTTAGCAAAAACCACAACTAAGCATAACATTTCTCAGGGGCTGCTTTATTCTGCAGGAACAGGCAATGTGTCTAAACCTGCTTTTCCAGCAGAAACATTCAGTGCTCTGCCTGACTCCAAACCAAGGCAAGAAGCAAGCCCATACTTCATCTCTCTTACTCCTGTTCTTTACAGACAACCACAGCTCTGCTCTGCTCTTGGTCTCAGTGCCAACAGCTGGAAGCAGTGTGTCAGCCAGTCCTTACCAGATGTTCTCCCGAGTCATTTTCATCAGGACCAGCACATTATTAACCAGCTGCTTTTCCCCAGCTCCCATGCAATTATGCAAATTGCCACAGCAATGTGTCCATGAGGTTGCCCCAGCAAGTTTAGGAGAAATGACAATATTCAAGCTCTCAGTCCTCAAATCCTGTCCCCAGCTGATCAGTATTTCCCACATTAACAGAATTTTTAGCATAACAGGCTTTTTAAAAAGAATCCATACTAATTTCTCAAAGGAATAAACTCAGACAATGAAATCCTTGCTCTCCAAAACCTACAGCAAGACTAACTCCACATGGGATATGGTTCTATTTTAAGAAATTAAATCCAGATACACACTCAAGCACAGCAACTAGCTTTAATTTCAGTGCTTCAGGAGGGAGGATTGAGTAAAAAGATGCAGCTCTTGTTTTCTTTACCTTAATTAATATTCAGGCTTTTAGGAAGCTGCGGAGGACAAATATTTCAGCTGAATGTTTCAAACCTTTTCTTTAAGGTAACAAAGAGTATTTTATCTTCCTGTCCATTACATCACCCCACAAATGTCAACCACAGGGGTTTTTCTGCATTGTTTATTTTACTGTAATGAAATACGTACCTATAAAATATTACTGCACCATCATCACAAATGTACAGGGGCCAGACGTTCAATGTAGATACTTTTGGATTCCAGTCCAAGTCTTGATGAATCTCTAGTATGGAAATGTCACAGGGAAAGGTTCCTCTACCCTGAAAAAGCAATTACTTAGTGAATACAATAAAACTCATAATTACATATCTGTGCCATTAAGAGGTAAAAAACCAAAAAATTTTACTTACCTTTGCAAATTCAATGTTTTCTAAAGGTATTCCACTTATTTCACTTAGCTGTGAAGAGAAATGGTGGGTTTAATAGTATTCCAAAACAACATTACACAGTGTCTACATGAAGTGAACAGCTGCCAAATCTAGAAGTTGAATTATCTGCAAGTCCTCCAGTGTACAAAATTAAAGTGACAAGAACACATTCTTAACATTTCTGAAGTTACCAGTGTGTGTCACAAGTGACGCTTGCTGTGACAGCATTTCATCACACTCCTCTTAATACTGAAGGGGAGACAAAAAAAAGTTCATAGAAACAATTAATTAAAAGCATTCAAGTTCCAAGATACAGAGAGACCAAGTGCCTCATGTTAAACCCTGTGTCACATGGAAGGTGTTATCCAGTCAATCTGGGAGCAGGCACAGCTGCAAAGTATGCATGACCAAGACCCACCTCCACACACCTGCACTTCCTACCAGAACTTTAAGAAATAAAATTGCTCCCTGCACATCAACTCTTAAGGCAAGAAATAAGAGCAGCCAACTCTTCCTTCAGACACAAGTGAGGAGGAATTCCTGACTGCGTGCAAGAACCTGTAGTCATGACTTCATTTCTACCTGAGGAATGCAAGAAAGCAGCCCACAGCTTAACCTGTGTACAACACAAACCCAGCCTGTGAACTACCACCCCTCATTTATCAATTCTCAGGGTCACTGACACCAGCACTTTTACTGGCTTCAACATCCAAGGTGGCCTCCTAACAACTGGGTATTGCCACATATAAATCAACATTTCTTCCAAATGTGGAACCCTGTGATACACTGAATTAACAAAACAGTCTCACATTTCTGCTGGCATGACACAGGTCTGCTGTGACAGATCTGCTTACCTCTTAGAGCATCCTGGCCTCAAGTAAAACCAAACCACAGCACAGCCACACTGCTTTCCAACCAAAACATAGTTCAGCCTACTTCACACAGCAACACCACCCCTCAGCAACAGCTGGCAAATTCAAATATGAGGAGGCTGAAAGGTTTGCTATTTTGGAATAACAAAACATCAGCTCGAAAAAACACCAAGAGGCAACAGCTCAGCTTTTCTTTCACGTGTGGTTTTTGATGATAAGGGACAAAGGTACTATTAAGCTGCTTGACCTTCAAGATGTGACTTCTTTTTCTGCATGGATTCACTCAAATACTTTCAGAGCAGACCATGATGTGAAACTAAGAAGTAAAGTTGATAATTCATGTGATTTGGTAATGGGATGGGATAAGTTACCTGTTCCTGGGGAAAAATAATCACCATGCAACAAGATTTTTGGAGCTACGACATCCTTGTGCTTCCCACCAGAGAACATCAATAAGGCTCTTGGTCATCACAAGAAACTTGCATCATATTACACATTTTACCTTCTCTTTTAATTCTTCAACACTGCTGCTCTCTAGTACTACTTCCTGGAAAGAATCTAATTTCATCTCTGACGGCCTCCATCGTCTCGATAAAACAGCAAGTTGTGACATGGATTTCATCTTTTCTACTCCTAGCAAAGAAAGAGAAATTCGTTGTATTAACATTGCAAAATATCCTATTTTAAATGAGGGTTTGTCTCTAGCTTAAAGATACTCTAATAGGGAAGACTGCCCTAGAGACACATGCACAAATTAAGGAAAACAGTGTGCTGCAAGCAGTTCACTTGTAAAAAAGGGGAAGAGGAAAAGACCATGATTTAGTTGAAGTTTTCTGTTATCAGCTCCTATAAATGAATTTTTCATGGGCACAATCTCCCTGAAGCCATAGGCCCAGCTCAGGTATCCATGGCAGATCTACCCCCTAAGCACAGGCTGACTCCAGATCTGGCATCTCAGCTAGCTGGTATTTATTCACGTGCTTCACCCCCTTTTACCAAAATAAGCTTTTCCCTTTTAACTTCTGGATTTCCCTCACCAATTCCACACTTGTTATTGAAATCTTCTTTCCACCCACCACCTTCAAGAGTTTTAGTATGTGCTGCCTTTTTATACCTTGTTTCAGGTTTCAGAGCTGTCTCTGGCTGATGGAACAATACTGTTGATACTACAATTAGATAAGCAGAAATGATATCCAAGGGCTGATTTATTTTTTATTTTTAATTAGTCTATAATTTTATCATCTAGCACGCAGAACATATGGCCTAGACATTCATGTCTAACATTACATGCTTGTTTTGCATGAAACTGCAGCAGAACACTTGGCAGCCCTGTAATCCACAATCTGTCTGTGAGTTAGGGGCCTACAGTGTCTAAAGCTGTATCTCCAAGCCCCACTCCCTATAGAAACAGTACAGCAGCCATCTAAATTTAATAAAAATTCTGAACTGCTGAGTCTGAACTGCAGCAGGAGCTGATACATATGTCCATAGGAATCTGCAGGCTTCCTAAATCTCCAGGTTAATTTCAAATTTTGATACTTTCATTGGCATAATTCTGTTAAAACTGAAAATACCAGAACTGAACACAGCTCCCAAAATACTTGACTAATAGCTAAGTGAGACTAAACCAGGTATGCCTAGGAAGAAAATTCCTGAGTGAATGGAATTCACATTCTTCACCTATACATTAACTGCAGTATCTGTTAATCTAGAGGCCAAAGAGCATGGCCCACTTTTCTTACCCTTAAAGTACGCTTCTGAATTCAGAATCAAAACTTTAAGTGTATATGCAAAGGAATGCTTAAGAAATGGCATAATTTAAATTACATTTAAGCAGATTTTCAGAAACATTCTGCTCTCTAATATTTGATTCCAAAATTGTTTTGATGAACAGAAGCTCTGGTTCCAAATTCCCTCATGACAGAAGTGTTTTCAATCCTGTCTGAAAATTACTAAATGACTGAACTGCTGTGCCAACTTAAATTATACAAATGCATGATGTATCTGCATGCACGTATTTCAGCTACCTTGTCATCCCTAATACTAATTTAAAAAGAAATTATTACCATCAAGTATTTCTAAGAAGACCTCCCAGTTGCTGGAAATATTGATATCTTCTTCATAGATATGATAATCCAGAAACACAGTGCCTGGATTCTTCCAGGTTTTCTTTCGTAGGCGAAACCTATAAATACATCACAAAAAGCCCCAGTGAGTTTCCATCTGCTCATGAACACTTAGCACTGGCAGAGATCAAAACTGAGTATTTTCTGACAAAACTGAAACACTACAACTCATTGATTCAAGGCTTGGTGAAGTTTAACAGGAACAAGTTTAATGTTCAGAAGAAGTCCTGACAGGAGGGAGTCACTGCTGGCTTAGTGCTGAATCATTCATAAACTCAAGGGAAACAAGTCTGTATTGCACTTGTTCAATGCAGGAAATATGCAGGGATTTAAAGGAAGAAAACCATTTCCTAATTAGGGATTACCCAATTATGGTAAAGGGCAGACAGCCCAGATCAGTGCTGTACACACACACTGATGATGCTGCACAAGCAGTTTGCTGCAGTGATCTATGCTGGGCTTGCATGGAGAGAGCAGGTGGCTCTTTTAAGAACTGATTTACTTAATGCTTCCCTTTCTGAAGGAAATCATCTTTGGAGAGATCTAAAGCTGGAGACACATTGCACACAGGCAATTCTATGTAAATATTATCCCCTACAGAATTCATTCTGCACGAGATGAAAGCCAAGAATTGCTGAATTAGTGTTTGTATTCACAAACTGATTCAAAGACCACAGCAATTTATTTATGCTTCTTTCATTATTTTCTTTCTCCACAAGAGGAAAGAAATCCCCAAACACATTTTAAAATGATATTTCATCAGGTTTACCTGTCAATTGTCAAGTCTAGGCCACATTGTTCTCGAAGCTGAGGAAGCAGCTCCTCTTTGGACTGTCGGACAGTCATTCCTTTAGCAAAAACTGCATCTAGAAGAAACTTGCATGGCTGTGAACATAAATAAAAAGAGATAAAAGACAGAATTCTTTTGAACAGAAAACTGCCCCACTGTTTATGCTTTGTGACCAGTGCCATCCACCTGGCAAAAAGATCAGTAGGTTTCTCGTTAACAAGGCAGGCAGTGAATTCATTACAATGGGGTGTAACTAATTAGTGTGGCAGCAGCCCTTTGGCAGGGCACTCCAGCCCTCTGCCTGCCTGGGCAGAAATATTGCCTTGCTGTGCTGCTAACTGCTACCATTACACTCACATTGCACACAGTGGCAAAGGAGCTTTCAAATTAAATAAGCCACATCATCATAAAAATGCCACTTTCTTGGCTTTTGTGATCAGATGCAGTTCCATCCATGGAGTTTGCTTTTAAATTTATCTTATTCCCTGCTTTAGCAGTTCAGCTTAGTCTCTTATCCATTATTAATACAAATTCTGCAGTTTTGTCCAAAAAATAAAGTTAAAGTGCACACACAGTCAACTTCTAAAGACTGCACTCCATCCAGTCTACAGCCTATGTAACCACTTCTGTATTTTTCATGTCCCAGAAGATGTAACAAGCTTTTGAGCTGCTTTACTGCAAGAGAGGCACTTTTGTTTCAGCCTTGCCTTATGCAGAGGGGACCATTACCCAGATAAGCCTCCTGACAAGCACTATCTGCAGCACATGAATGGGATGAATTAGATCACTTCAGCATCACTGAAAACCACAGCCACAGCAAACACAGTTTCTTCTTTGGAGAGAATGCTACATGACTGTCACACATTTAAGGGAAACAAAGAAACAATTCACTTGTCCTCCATTTACAGTACAGAAATAGAGACACTTGAGAGACAGTGTAAATCACATTCCAGCTGCTTACTTGGAACAGAAATAAGCTCAAACTTCCCTTCTAAATCCTTTCTAAATCCCTTGCAGAGAAATATGAAAAAAGGGAGTTTCATTTTTTCCCAAGGTTTCAAAGCAAAACCTTGGCCAAGGCACATATCAATATTTTCATGAATCAGCCTTGAAACATTCAATGCCTTACCTCGGGCTCATTTACCAAGAGCTGATAGACTTTAACTCTGTATTCCCCCTTCTTAAGGGCTCTTCCAAGTCTAATAGTTATCTAGAATGCAAAAGGAATATCTGTCAGAACTGGTAGCAAAATCAGAATTGTATTTTGTAACATGCTACCAAGACCAAAAGAATTCTTTCACCTGCTGCAAATTAACTTTATCTATATTGTACCAATATACTTTCAAGGATTCAAAATAACTTCTAAATAACCTTATTGTCATCAGAAAATGATGAAAGGGTCTCATTCAGCCGAACACTCTCGAACTCTTGATTGCTGGCATAGACTCTAAACACTTTGAAGTGAGAAGATGGAACTCCAACAAAAGGCTCCAAGTGTTGCTTGAAGGCAGACAGTGTAATTCTTTTATCAACATGCACCATCAACCCTAAACAAAAATAAAGATTAAAATGGTATGAAACACCTTGCTACCAAAAAAAAAGCACTCTCACATACAATTTCCATATACTCAGAGTGAGCACTTGCAGCAAAACAGTACTGAAAAGCTTGAATTATGGTTCATGGCTACATTTACATCTTATCTAATGATGTTATCATAACCTGTAAAAGCTTTGCTGCATTTTAAGTGGTTATGGGCAGATATTTCTGGGGGACACAGCAGTTCCAAACTGCCCTGGCTTGCATTCAGCAGAGCAGTACCTTGTCTGTTCGGAAAGAAAACAAACAGAATTCCATGGAGCAACTGCTAAATCCTGCTGCAGCTTTCTCTGCCTCAAAGGACAGGGAACTGCTCTGGTGCTGGGACTGGCTGGGCACAGCCCACCCAACCCCTTCTATATTCCTTGCTGGCTTTCAGCACTAAAAAGGGTAAATTCTGTGTTCTGGAAGGCCACAGGGTATCACAAGACAGGCTCAAGTCCAGATTAAGGGACTTTTCATGGAATAATGTTGTAATTCAGGAAAAACTGTAGTAACATTAAATTCTGGAATGTAAAGAGAACAGTTTACCTTTAGAAATTGTGTTTCTTAATACATGCAATTTGTACTACACTACAAACTATATCATGATTATGTAACTTCACAACACTCTAGAATAAACTATTCAAAATAGTGAACAAATAAATTATCTGAATTATACAAAAAAATAAATAAAAGCTTTCCCCTCAGGATAATCATTTATGTGTACTATGATAACATCAAAATTACTGCAAACAATAGTTCCTGAATCCAACTAGACCAACTAAAACAAAACAGGGAAAAATGAAAGCAGTTCAGAATTAGCCCTAAAGAAAGACCATTCTAAGCTAAAGGAGTAATTTTATCAAAGCTTTAGAAGATGCAAATCAATTTCTCTGTGAGAAATTCTTCTTTATCTATTATTATTACAATCAGATTTCTGGATTGACATGAAAGCCTTTGCCTTTGAAAATATTTATCTTACATCCTACTATTCTTTTTTTATTATTCTGTTAGTTATAAAGCACATGCAGGTACAGAGTGTTGTTGAAGTTATTCATTTTTTATGACAATGATATACCACTTAGGCTCTTATACTGAACTTGTCTGGACACTTTCATGTCAGCCATATGCCTCACTGGACCCACTGAGTTTCAGCTAGTGAATTAAATTATCAATACCAAGTATATTTGAATTTTCTTTACAGTCAAATGACTAAGGCTTTTCAGATTTGTTAATCTAAATGGTAACAGAAATCTGCTGTTTTAACCACATTCAATAAGTGCATTCTGAAACAGGTGAATGAGCAGCAGCAGATGCAGCTATGATCCTTTCACTAGAAGACAACTCAGCTTGCTCTTCAGAGAATGCTGCCAATACACTTAAGTAGAGGTTCATTTTCTTAGAAACAAAAGAGCAAGACACTTTCAAGGGATCAAAAGAGATTTTTGCTGAACATCACATCCTGTCTACACTTCCATTAGCTTTAATTTGACATTATAATCAAGTTTTTCAATACTGCCATTAGACTTTTTTAACACAGCATATGAATTAAGTAGTAAAACCCACAGAATTGTTTAAAGACACTTAAAAAAGGAATACATACATTTTTGCCCTTCTCCTGAACCCTCCTCTGCAGTGTAGGGCTCTGATTTAAAGTACATATACTGTGCTTCTCCTCTGCTCTTGCCACTTTCATCATATTCACTGTCTGTTCCAGAATCCTCCTCTGCTGTGTCCCAGGTTTCCTTCTTGCCCTGATTGGCCTTTGATCGCCTGCTACTCGTGATGCTGTGAGAGTCCAGCCCGTTAGCCAGGGGCAGGGGGGCATTGTCCACGTTGCACAGAGTGTCACTGCTGTGGCTGGAGCTCAGGATGTCACTGTCCACTGAACTCGTACTCCTGTCGTTATTGACATCCGAGTCCGACCGCTCCTCGGACTGCAGGTTCTCTGCATCAGAAATCTGAATTTGGTTGTCGAGCTCTCTGTTTTCTGCTGATGCTGAAGAGTCTATTTCATTTAAAGGTGACTCAATGTTTTCAAAATCACTGGCTTCTGTGCTTTTGCTGCTGTCTCCATTATCTCCCTCCTGCTGCTGCTGTTGCTGCAGGGACAAGCTTTTAAGTTTTTCAGTGCTTTCTTCCAAAATTGCCTCTACGGATTTCATATTACCTACAGGTCCTTTTACTCTCTCACAAGGTTCCTCCAAGTTGCCTGCAGCCCCAGCAGACTTCTGATAAAGAGCCCGCCGGAGCTGAGAGCCAGGAGCTTGCTCTGGCAATGAAACGTACAGTCTGATGGTGTTTGCGTGGCGATCCAGGAGCTTCCACAGCTGAGAGTCTGTGTATGTCACACGGCAGTCCAAGGACTCCGAGCTTTCAATGAACACCTGAACAGGAAAGAAGTGTTGTACCATGGAGTGGCATTTTAAATAAATGCAACAGCAAACACAGGGGTGAGCACACATTAGAAACAATGTCATCAAGAAACATCACCTTTTATCAGAATGTTAAAATACACACTTAGAAAAAGACCAAGGAGTCTGTAGCATAACAATGATCTCACTTCCTCGTTTTCACAACCATGTTAAGACTGGAGTGCACTCTAAGCAGACTGAGCAGCTGTAGGAAACACATTCAGATGTGGATTCATAGATCACTCCATGTGCACCCTTCACTGTGCACAGCACTGCTAGGGCAGCAATGAGACCCACCACTGCAGCAGACTGTGTCTTTACTTTCTAGTACAGGGTCATAGGGAAGTTTTAAATGTATACATGTGCAAATTAAATGTCTCTCTTCCCTTTGTCAAAGGGCTCCATGTTGTAGCAACACTGATTGAGAAAGGCCTCTAAGTAACTGAGTAACAACTCAGTGCCACTGCTCTGCTCAGCTGTGAGCCATCAAAGCCTTCCTTAATCTTTCTTCATCGAGATGATTTAACATTGAGCTTCAGCATCAGAGACAGAGGACGTGCAAAATGTGGTAAAAGATGGGCTATTTCTACTGCAGTATAAAAGGGCAATGTATGCATTTAAAATGTTAAAGTTATTTGAGTGCTAAGTTGCTCTTCTTCTGAATGCATTATACAATTATTATTGGAAATATTTATTAGAAGTCTTTTTTGAAAAAATAACGTAAATTGTCCAAGGGGAATCTTCACAATGAAAACTACTGAACTTAAGATAGAAACCCACCAAAAACTTGCTTTTAGTTTTGACATTTGTTTTTTAAGAAGTTTAATAATACTCAGAGTAGGTACAGTTGTTCAGGTGTTTTTACCTAACATATCCAGCAGGCTTCATAGCAATATATCAATCTTTGCTCCCCAAGAATGTTTGAGTTTGTAACAGTCTTATTCACGAGGTTGTTAAGCTCAGCATCATCTGAACCACAGTAACAGCCAGATGTCTGATTCTCAGTCCACTCTCTCCTTTGTACACTTGGTTTCACACACAGCCTAGAGTATCCATCAGCACCACTGTGGCAGGCACAGAAACCCCCCACACTACAGAGCACAACACGGGACAGCTATCCATCATCAATTCCTTACTTCCATGCCTTCTCCAACACAACAGGTAAACACAAACCAAGGAATGAACACTTTAAAAGCCAGAGCACGTACCTTGTTGCTTCTAAAAAAGCCTTCAGCTTTCAGAGTTTTGCTGGACACGTTCAGCAGCCGCAGGTCATTGTAGCAGCGCTCCAGCACCACCCGCATGGTGTCAGCAGGCAGGTGTGTGGCCTGAAACAGGGCATGGACAGGGACATAACATGTGCATCACACACACCTTCCAGACTGAAAAAGCTGCTTCATTCCTGGGATTATTCACTGGGAAAGGAGCAGGCTTGTTCATCAACTTCGAAATTGCAAAAGAGAACATGGGGGAAACCTCCCAAACCTGTTCAGTCCCAGTGCCTTTCCTCTACCCCTTAATATGTAGCAAGTGTCAGTTTTTCCAAATGGTCAGAAGCATAAAATGGCCTGGCTTCGCAGAGAACTGGAAAATTATTCATGACAATAGTCTTATCTTTAATGTATGAACCAACTGAAAATTAAAAATATTCCTGAACAACAGGTTTTGCACAGCGTTCACTTAATTCTTAGACTGAATTCAAATTCCTGGAATCATATTTTATAGCAAATATTATGAACTTACACCAACTACTGAATTATTTTACACAGAAATGTGAAAATGCAATCTCTGTCTTCCAATGCAATGGAAGCAGTAATGTCCCTTGGTTTCAAACCATGCAAAAATCAATTTGCATCTTGGTAACAAGTGGCTACTGGGAAGAAAAGGAGAGATTGTATGAAGGATGTGGACAGCTCTGGATGTTAGGGGTCAAATACTAAAGCTGGGGGGGAAGTTACACTTAGGTTCAGTTGTGTGGTAAGTTCATTAGCTGTGTCACCAGGTGGACTCTCAGTGAGGTTGTTAAAGGTACTAACTCTGGATGGAAGCAAGAAGCAGCCTGCTGCTCTCAGCAGGAGTGAGCAGCTGGACAAACTCAGGTGCAGCATCTAACTGAACCCTGCTGGACAGGACTCACAGCAGGATCTGCAAAAAGGGCAGGCTCTCATTTGAGGTATGGAAATTATGACACATTTCACATGAAAACTCTTTAACACAAGTCCACTAGGACTGTAAATTACCTTTGAAATTAGCTGTTTAAACTCTGAAACTGTTTGATTCAAATAAGCTCGCACACTTATTGGAGGAGCAACAGATTCAGTCTTCAGGTCCACTACATGAACTTTTACCATGACCTCTGAAGGGAGGAGAAAAAAGAAAACAAAGTCACATATATAGACAGAGAAAATTCAATAGACAGAGAAAACACATGTATGCTTGTCTAATGTAATAATTAAAGGGCTGCATTAAATACAAACAGTAACAACTTGAAAAGCAGTCCACTTTCAGAATTACATTTTCAAATTAAATGTAATACCAAAAAAGAAAAAACCTTCCAGTTTGACAAATTTTAATATACGTTAGACCTGCTTCAACTTGAAGCAAGTCAGCAGCACAGCACATTATGTAGTTCTGAGTACTGACTGTAAAATCTAGGTTTTCTTCTTTCAACACCTCATACTGAAGCTGTTTTACAGCTCTGTGCTTGTGCCATCACACACTAAGGATAAGGACAGACTAAAAGCATATATGTGATTACATGTCTTACCACCAGGTTTATAGCACTGGAAAACTTGGTCAGGCCTTCTTGTTTCCAACAGTAAGTCAAACATGTAGGTTGACTTGACCCCTCCAAGTAACAAACCCATGGGGGTATCCTCTTCTCCTTCGTAGGAGCGCTCCAGGTAGTCATGGAACTCGTCGTATTTGACAAGGCGACAGCAGCTCAAGGGAACAGCCTCCTCTAAATCCATCAACTGCAACGTGCACACACAGAACCCCCTAACATCAGTAACAGCTTAGTTCATAACCTGCAAGCTAGAAATACCTCTCTGTGTGCTATGACATCCAGGAATCCCTTGAATTCACAACAGTCAATCTGGTTTTAGAAAACACATCACAGATATTTTGCAATATGGATACACGTTATATATGCATATATACATGCAATATATACACGTTTCCAAATTCAAATAGAAGCCTGCATGAAAATGCAGAAAAGAGGGAATTTTGAAAAGTATGTACAGAGGCACATGAAGACAGGTCCCAGAAGTATTTTCAGAGGAATACATTGCCTATCCCTTCTACCAGATGGCATCTTAGAGGCCTGAGGGAGTCACATCCACTAACTGTGCATCTCAAGGAGAAGTCAGCACATCCCAAATATGTTTAAGTGCCTTGCTGGTGCTCTCCTAGCCAAACACATACACAGCAAGAACCAAAGAGTACAAGCAGTGAGCAAAAACTGATGTCTTCAGCTCCCACCTGTTTGAGGAAGGCAGAGATCAACAGATACCTTGGCGTTCCCTCCTGTTACTGAATTAGCTACCAGGAAGATTCTCAAGAACTCTGTTATTATGTATCTAATACATTTTTACTGTAATGCCAATCAGAGTGTTCAGAATTCTTTCAATTTGCTGAGGCCATGGTGAGCCTAACAGCAGCTCTTACTGTCTGATTTTAAAATAAGGGTATGCCAGATCACACTGCCTTTTACAAGGGCAGGCTGCATCACTCCAGTCAGCAATCAGCTGATGGCTACTGGCAGAAAACTTAGTCAAGAATGGCAAACTAGAACACCTTTAAAATAAACAGAACAAAAAAACCCATCACACAGAAATTCCTCAGAAGCAGCCTCCAAAACCAACCCCGCACAAACCCCCACAGCCAAGCCCTCTCAAACACTCCCACAGTATCACAAATTTAAAATCTGAAGACACAAAGCAGAAAACACTACAAAGAATTTAACTATCCTGTTACACATGGCATACCTTGTAAGCTATTTCCACAGCTTCCTTCAGTGTTCTGTCCTTATGAACTTCCAATTTGTTCTCCATCATTATTTGCTTTGTAGGATGCATGCAGAATAATTTAATCTATGAAATACAAAAGGAAGAAAAACTATCATGAAGGCATTTTCAAATGTCTTTCCATTGAAGTTGAAAACACCATATTCAAGGAATTTAATATGAAATACACCTTTAGCTCTGCTTCAGCTGTGGGGTGGTTTCCTTTCAGCTGGTTACACAACTGCAGACAGAATATGTCAAAGGCACACGAGGTGTATGTGTGCATCTGAATCTTTCTCCCAGCTAGGGTACAGCTTCTGCAACCAGAACATCTTGTAGCCACAGGCAGTGAGCAAATGCTCCAAAGCCAAATGCACATATGAACAATGAATGTGCAATTCCTTTTTCACATAGAGTTACACATTTTGCCATGAGAGAACTTCCTCAGAAAACAATCACTTGATTCATAGATAGAGCAGCTGACTGCCATGCTTGTAAGGCACTGAGGTCCTATTTGCTTTGTTACTATTAAATCTAGGGTTTGAAAAGGTTCTGCCTTCTGCCAAGTAACTATTTAGAATTAGTTTAAGAAACACCATTGCACAAAGTCAAGGGTCACAATATGAAAAGATTTAACAGTACAAAACACAATGTGCAGCATTACACATTCTTTGGAAGTAATTTTGCTTAAAATAAGTGATAAGTTGTTTTGGTTTTAATACCAATTCAAATCCACATGCAATACATGAATTCAACAAAAATGTCTGGTGAACACCTCTAACAGATGCCTGCACTATGTACAGCTTTCCAAGAGGTGTGCTATCATTTAGAAGAACTGTTAGTGCAAACATTTATCATAAAGGAGGCCTTGTATTGTAGTAAAAAAACCAGTTTACTGTAGAAACATTTCCCACTAGCATTGTTTATATTGTTACTCAGTCCAGCAGAAATTCTAACCTTGCACGTGTTGCGCTCAATTTCACGCTGCCTCTTCTCTTGTTCTTCTAATTCTCTCTCTTTCTGTACCAACTGTTTAATGTGCTCTGGATATTCATGTGCCTCAAGAAACTCTGCCAGTAAAAACAAAGCAATAGTTTTTTAAAAATACAGTTTTTCCACAGCAGACATTACATTTCCAGCCTTAGGCATTACAGGTATACTTGAGTTATCTTTCTTGCCTTTTCACCCCGTTCCTTTTCCACACAAATTTCCCACTACACCATGCCCTGTTCTCTTTTTCATTATTTAACTTAGACTGAAGTCAGCCTCTTATTCCCCTTATGTTATCAGCAACACAAGAAAGTGATAGTAGCAAAAGATTCCAGTACCAGTGAAGCTTTTCTGTACTAGAGAAATACACTAAAGCTGATGACTGCACCTAATCCGTTTCTATGATAAATGCAAATGCCCTTCCAGAAAGTGAATTAGTTGCTAATGAAAGTCTCAAGATATCATCTATATTGTGATAAAATAAATATTGCACTTCATGCAGATTAGTGTACTTTATGACATTGTTTCATAACAATAAACAAAACCACAGCAAGCAACACTAAAATTTAAAAAAAACCCCCAACTTTTGCAAATGCAGCTGTTGAACTTACTTGCATTTCTTGCTGGATCTTTCAGTCTGTATATCAGCATGTAAGCATTTGTGGAGCTGGGGGAAGAGAAGAGACAGCTGAATTTATCACTCAGGAGACAATACTGGCTTCAGAAGCTGCTCTGGTATCTTTATCTTTCAGTAAGGAGCTATATCATATCTAAGTTATACACTAACCAAGAAAGCTTTTAAAAAATAAATTTAATATTATTTTGATGGTCTGAAACAGCAGTCAGGGTAGTTCTTAAAACTATCTGAAGCATCTGCTAATAATTTTAAAGTAACACGTTAGGCATATGCATACTGGCCATCCATATCATTACACTAAAATCCTACCAGAAAGAAAAGTAACATTACAGTAATACTAACCTAGCAAAAGCACTGGAATAATATCCTCTGCTTCCAGAAGATCCTCCATATGTTTTCTTAATATCTTCCTGAGTTATCTAACAGAAAATCAATGTAATGATTATTTGAGAAACTTGCACTAATCGAGATGCATTTATTCTCACTAGGAAACATTGCATTACACAACACACTATATTAATAATTACAATTATAAAAGTATTTCTGCTTATTTGCTGACTTCCAAAAACCATTTCAAAGTGATTTGCATCTCTATTTTACAACGAATGCAAACATACATTTTTAGTTTTTAAAGTGGGAACTTCTTAGAGAAAAGATCCAGGTTCCTGCTTGCAGTAGTACCTATGGATGACAGCTGGAACACCTCCATCAGCTGGACAGGTTCAAGAGCACAGCCTGAACTGTAACAGACCTACAAACACTTCTCTAAGCAAGAAATGCTCTTCACATGTACAGAAAATACAGCCTGGTCTGTACATGAATGAAGCTTCTTCAGGAACCATCCCACCATCACTGCCAAGGAGAAACACTCCTTTCCCCACCACACAAAAAAACATAGATACAAAAATAAAAACTCTCCAAAACCCCCAGAAATCAGCTAATGAGTGAAACATATGCATATGGCAGGACATTGGGATGAGATGATGAAATCAAGGAAATACTTGAAATACATATAATGAAACTGGTTTTATGGGGAGCTAAGTGGAAAACCACAAAACAGAAACTTATTGGTCCATTTATGAGTAGAAAACATGTCTAAAAATACTATTTTTACCTTGCTAACATGCTGATCATTAAAGCTGTACCACTGATCATCACTAAAAGATTTTATACAGGCATAATAATGGCCACCAGCAGCACTTCCAGAATGAACCATGACAGAGAAGAGCTCATACAGCAAAGAACTCTGTGGAGAGAAGAAAAAGGTGTGAAATGTATCCAGTGAAGAAAAGCTAAGCAAATGGCAATTTTAAAAAGTTTTAAAATAAGGACCCACACCCAGGTATGTAAATAGCTGGAGGTAAAGAGTGGATTTGTGTAATAGAAATTAATTAATGCAATAGGCACTGAACAAAACCCCATATAGCTCTGCTATGCTAAACTACAAACTGTAGTTAGTAGCTACAAAGCTTAGGTCTATTGGCAATCTCCCCTCTCCACACTTGATGTTATACACTTTTTATCCATAGATAAATGGATGGAAATACAGGGCACTAAGTACATGCCTTCAATCCTGCATATAAATTTTAAAAAATAAACCTGAACCCTATTGACTCACAGGTGTTTCAAGGATATTTTTAGACTATGTAGAAGAAACACTGTATGTTCTCAGCATATCCCACATCCATTATTAAGACATCCAAACCAAAAAGCTTGCCTTGACAGCTTGTTTGCCTTGAGAACAAGTAGTATGAACTAACTGGCCAATACTTGGATGTTCCACTTGCATTACAGACACATTAAAATATGCTGGTCTTGTTCCAGCCAAGTGACTAGAATTAATTTTTTCATCATTTCCAACTGAGACTGACAGTATTCAGAATATATACCAAAAAAACCCTCTCAAATGGTTCAAGGTAAATACAAACAGGGCCAGATGTGCAGATTAACATGCAAGTCAGCCTTTAAAACTGTTACTTTACAAAAGCCAAACAGCTTTCTACAAAGACTGAATAAAAGCTACTGGCCTAATTTCAGATGAGTTCACTGAACAACAATACATGAAGTACATATTGGAGACAGTACCAGAAAGTTCAAAATTTCTGATGAAAACTCAACCAAGTTCATCAGCAATCTCTACCAGCCCTGATGTCCCACAGCAGGGTGGCTGCTATCCTGGACTGACTTGCTATTTAATTCCTTTATATTAAGATGACTGAAGGAATATTTAACATTTAGACCCTTGGCTTCATCTATAAAACTGATCAAAACTTCCCAATCTTCTCCTACTACTCTTCAAGATGCTTTTGCAGCTAAATCTGGCAGACCTTTGACAGCTGGCCAAAAGTAAAACCACTGCTCACAAGGCAAAACAGGTCTTCAGTTTAAGGGTCTGCTGGCAAAACAAGTAACTGGAAATTCTCAGTCTGACAAGCTGGGAAGACCCTTATGTATCTCAGGTGACCTCCAAATCAGCTGAATTTTTTCCTTTGTTGTAATGTCAATTTTTGAAAATTCAAATAAACTCACACACTTCCAAGCTCTCACCTCACCTCCAATGTCAGAATTAATTATATTTTTATCATTTACATTTGTGCTGGGTAGACCCTAGCCAAGACCAAAGCATCCCTCCAGCCAGTCAGTCACTACTCCCCTCAAGTGGCATGGTGGAGAAAATCAGAAGAGCAAAAGTGGGAACACTTGTGGCTGGAGACAATGGCAGTTTAATGGATAAAGGAAACACTCAAAAAAAATTACTAGTGCAGGGATGCAAAGGCATTACTCACACCCCCCCACCCCTTTCCCCCAGCAGACCAATGCCCAGCCAGTCTCTGAACAGCAGCAACCTTGGAAAGCCCCCAGTTTTTCCTGAAGAGCACGGTGGTGCCCAGCAGGGAATGTGGCATGGAATATGCTGGTGGTGAATCCAGGTCAGCCTTTCCAGCTGTGTGCCTCCTTGCAGCCTCCTGGCCACCCTTCTGACAGCCCAAGTGTCACCATACCTTTTCACTGCCAGCTTTAGAGATCCTCTCTGCTGCACTATTGCTTTCAAGGCAGATTCCTTCATCAACTCCATCGTCATTAGAAAAATCATTGCTCATCTGATCACTGTGACAACTGCCTTCATTTTCAGCTCCACTATCAGTGCAACTCTCGGTCTGAGGAGACTTCTTAAAAATAAGACATACACACGAACATTATACAACATTAAAAGCTACATGGAACAGGAAATAACAGTGTTTGTGACATGAAAAAATCCACCTGATGAAGCAATTAAATTCCTCAAAAACTGAGACCTCTGCAATTCAGCACCAAGAAGAGACTTGTTTCTGTTGGTGTCTTCAGTCCACCTCTTCAGTATTCCTGGGCATTGTGTGCAACTGAACAGTAATGAGGAGCTTTCAGACTTGGCAAGGTTATATTTGTTACTAGCCTATTCCATTCACTAGCTCTCCCAATTCAGTACCTGGTAGTCTAATATCAAACAACAAATTTGTTGTAACATGGCCCTGTTCATCAGAACTGACTGAAAGTATTTTCAATCACAATCAAAGACTTTTTTTCCATTTCAACTCTCTGGACTGAGCCAAGGTATTACAGTAAGACTGATTAGTGTTCTGCTAGCTTAACAGGAAGGTGTCAGCAGCACTGTGAATGCTGCTCACTCAGTATATTCATCTCTTCCCTGATTCTCTTGACTCTGGATAATTGTTTTTATTTTCTGACAGTTCTTAATTTTATCTGAGTTCTATTCTCCCAGATCAATCTTCATTGTCACTTATCCCACTCACTCTGACAGGTATCAAATTGTCTAGATGGGATCCTTCCTCAGACAAGGGTTTGCAGAGAGCCATAACAGCCTCTCAATATGCACTTCCAGGCATGCTTCTCTTATACCAGTGCAAGCCAACAAATGTTTTCAGGAATGAAATTAGAGGAATTACTTTGGTCTTCAATGAAAAACCCACAGTAAATTCTTCTTGGTGAACGTAACTGCACAACATGAATTTTGGTTAAAACTCAAAAAGTAAAAAGTCAGAAGACTGATGGAAAAAAAAAATTGAAATCTTATTTCTACAGTTTATATTACATGGTGATTCAGAGGGAAGAAATTCATTACTAATGATTTCTGGACTAACTCAGGATTCAGAGTTTTGAAAATTTACATCACCTCTTATGTCCAACACGATTCAGACACAAGTTTCAGATAAATCTTCCCTTCTGCAATTGCAATATATATAGAACCCCTGAGACTCACGTCTTTAAATCTGTCGACTGAAGATGTAAGAAATCTGAAACAGCTTCCTTATGGAAGCAGGAACCCCAACTACAGAGAACATGTTTGTCTGCAACATTAAAAACCAAAAAAAATCCAGATGGACAAATTTTAAATTTTCAAATTATAGCACTAGCAAAGATAAAGAACATTTTATGTAGGTGAATAATATTGTTAAAGTGGGTTCATAAGACTGGAATTTTGATTTTCTGAATGAGAAACTTGAAGGAAGTTAAACACTTTTCTCTGAAACCAAATACCTTACCTCATCTTCAACATCAATAAAGACACTCATGTCCAACTCCTCTGGAAAAGTCATGCGGTCATTGAGTTTAATTCTGTGCATTGTGGTATAATCAAAGTCAAATCTCTTCAGCTGTAACGTCAGCAGGTACGGGAAGTGCAAGAACCGCAGCCCCTAAATGAAACAAGGACAGGATTATGTCCCTGCTAGCAGGATTGGTATTTATTAAAAGTAATTTCTGCAAATCCTTTGACTGCTCTTTACCTTTCTTGCATCACATTTCTTCTTACATCGCTCACAAAAGTACTGGTTTGGGCCATCAAGGATCTCAGGCTGAATGAAAGCATGCAGTGCTTCTTCCTAAGAATAAAAACACAGTACCCCATTTTTAAAGAGTGCTCACTGTGCAGGTATACATTTACAATGAGATTACAAACACATACAGAGAATTCATTTAAATCTACCACCAAAATTGGATTGACAAACTTTGGTACAGGCACAATATTTAGGTAAACATGACCAGAAATCAACACTTCTACCCAGCAAAACCACAACTGCTGTTAACTGTATCTCGTTCAGTATTTGATCAATCCCAGCTGTCTTCAGTTCAATCCTGTTACCTTGCACATCACATCTAGTCATGTCTGTAAAGTCATCTGCTGTGAAAATGAGCTTATTTTTAAACCTTGCCTTGTCCTTTTCTCCCAGATTTTTGAGATGGTTCTTCTGCATTTCTAAAGGAGTTTTTCTCAAGAGATCCAATCTGATATTTAGAGGGAGAAAGAGGAAGGGGCAGAAAAAAAATGTTACTCAGTTTCTCAGTGCCCTGCATGAAGATAGCCTTAGTCCTGTTCTACCAAGGGTCAGGAAATCACATTTGAGGATTCTATTTTTAAGTGAAAGCTGGTGAAAGGACAGAGGCAAGAGTATTTGAGTTTTGCTCCTAAAGGAGTGAGAATCAGATAAGGTCATCTCCTATAAAGACAGAAGTAGTTTCCTAGCTAAACCTTATGAGGCAACTAAACAACAACTGGAATTTTGTCTTCTGACAGCTGACTAGTTTGGGGTACTTCAAAAAACCCCACAAGTTCTGTCACAAATGCTTACATCCAAGACTTCAATGACTTCTATTTTGCTCCTCACTACAGCAATCAATATTCAAAATACAACCAACTTGATCATTATTCCTTTCCCTAACACAATTTGCAGCAATGACACTGCACATTAAGGTGCAAATACTTGAGAACACACTTGTTCAAACAGAATTCACTAGGAGTATTGAGATGGGTTCACTGAAGAATTTTACCCAGAGATTTTCAAAGTTAAAACCTACAACCCAGTCAGCATGCAAGCCAAGAGGCTCCAGGCTCCTGAACTCCAAGTGGAAGCCAAAAATTCTCTGTTCAGCCATGGAGATGAAAACAAATACAACTTGCAACAGCATTTTTAAAATCATCACGTGTTAATGAAGGTCTGTGGCTGTTTCCCTGAAGTAGTGAGTAAGTAAGAAGGGGCTTAACTGGGCAGAGTAAACTCAGGAGTCATAACATGGCTGGCAAAGAATCTACAACTGGCATCTAAATCGTGTTGTTTGGCAAATCCCACTTTGGGAACAAATCAAGGATATGCCAAAGTTCATCACAAAAGCCCCCAGCTCTTCCCTCCTCCCTTTTTTCTTTCCAAGAACAGAGGCAAGCAGCAAAAACAACAAAGCAAGTGTTTTCCAAAAGCTCTGTTGCTATTCTACGAGAAAGGACTTTTAAAAAATGGACTCTGTTCCAGGTGACAACTATCCACAAATGGAAGACCTGCCAAACTCCACCAAACAACTACAGTGAAGGCAGTCATCTCAAATTCCCATTTTTTGAGCAAGCCAGAAAGGCTTTTGAACAGCCTGAAATCACAGCTCTGGGACAGAGAGTCTCCAGACATGTGAAAACCTTTCAGAGTCTGAACTGAACTGCTGTCTATGTCTTTACTTCCTAAATGCTACAGAAGCTGAGTTGCTTTTTACTCCAGGGCCACAGACAGCTAGTGTTTAGCAAAATTATGTACTGAAATGTGAGGACTCTCATCCTAAAATGTAAGAAAAAAGACAAAGCAAGTTAGAACCTGCTTAAAAAGAAAGCAGAAGAAATGCATTGCTGTATTTTGACTATTATTCACAACTATTTCAGTGAAAGCACAAAAGTTAATGGCCAACACAGAAAACATGAATCAGAAAACATCACATATGACATCACAGCCAGTGACAGAACTGTCATGTGAGCCAAATGCCAGTTAAGGCAAGAAAAATATATTTCAAGTGTAAGAGAAAAGTTGCAGCTCATGTACCAACATGAATACAAATGGGACTATGTGGAGGATGGGACATAAATTATTGTGTAATGCTTATGTAGACTCATGTGATGTGCAATTTAACAAGGAAAGACCCTACCAATTTTTACCTAAGGTAAGAAGTGATGATGCTTTAGACCCCTGAGAAGGCAATGAAGCATTATTGCACCACTCTTGAGGTTCCACTGCTCAGCACACGTAGTGAGCTGTGCTTTGAAAGGCCTGACTGAAGCTCCTGGGATCTCCACTGCTTTTGAGCTATATATACAGCCATGTATTTTTCAGTCCTTGGATAGTGACCATTGCTGCTCCCCAGGCTGACTCTCTTGCCTCTTACATAATCTTTACACCAAGGTTAGTTCTGCTGATTAGGAGGTTTCTTAATACAATTCCTGCATTAAGGAATTCCCGATTCAGTGAATCCCAATTCCCTGCTCTCTGCTCTGACAGCTCACCCAGCAAAACCAGGGACAAAGCTGCCAAGCTGCACAGCCGTTCACAGCACACCCCCCCTGCCCTGCAGTGCCACCAGAAGCCAGCGTTACCTTAGGAGTTACCTTCAACCTGGCAGCTGTTATCTACCCTTGGAGTCACTGAGCATTTCCAAAATCCCCTACACACACACATCAAAATAAAGCCTAGGTGATCAAGCTACAGATTAGGGTGACAAAAGCTATTTAAACTTCTTTCTAGTTCAAAGAATCGAAAGAACAATACAGGCTGAAAGAAATTTCTGGAGATCATCTGATCCTAATCCCTTGTTCAAATCAGGTCAAACTTTAAGCATATTGCTCAGAGCCTTGTCCAGCCAAGTTCTGAGTGTATTCAGTTTTTAATATTCTGAGATTTCTATCACTTAGCACACTAAAATGCTGTAACAATTCAACCTAATTATTGTCTGTCTTAAGAGAGGCACTGCAGAGAACGTTCCCCCCCACAAAAATGTATTATGATCTAGTCAGTGGTTTGACAAGTGCCATACTGCAAGCATTCATGGCAAATGTGTCAATTTGTAAAATCTGTGAATAGGAGCAGTAGGACCTTTATGAAGCCTTACACAACAAATGGCATTTAGGCAAAACTGCTGTTGGAAAAAGCCAGAAATTAACTGCCATCTCAGGTTTTCAGAGCTCATCAGTTTTCCTGTGCTCAAAGAATATATTCAATGAAAAATACAAGACCTCGTTGTTACTGATCTAGCCTTAAAAACAAAAAGGAATTATCACATCATCCATATTCTGCTTTCAACAGTTTGGCAAGGACACCACAAAGTAAGTTCACATAAAGTTCAAAGCAATTTCTGCCCTAAGAAGGACTACTTGCACACATACTTACACTCTCAAAAGAAAAGCTATGGTACAAAACATCTTGAAAACTAACAATACTTAACAAAGCACAAGTGCATTGGCTACACCTCCAGAATACTTGGATCATTACTAGTTTTCTGGTACTGCACATCAACTCTCACTGTTTTAGTATCAGAATTTCAGCATCACTGCTAGTTCCCAGTTGCATCTTTCTCTCTCTCCACTGTTCATCCTGCAAAATATTTCTTTTTTTTTTACTGCAAAACATTTCAGCTTACGCCTAGTGCTGGTAAATTCAAAAAGACACTAGTAACTATAAAAATCAGAAGGTGAATTGTCGCTCCTGTTTACCTCCCTGAAATGAGGCAAATGTTTTTATGTCTGGATTTCTGTCTGGACCTCAAGAAAAGCCTGATTCAGGGTTTTTTTTGACACCATACCCTTGAACAATGCAGATTACATAAGTGCTTTTTCAGAAACCATCTTGAGTCACACACTGACAACATCTCAATGCCCCAGAGCTGCCCTAGTGAGTTTGCAGCTAGGCTACATGGAGCTGGGGGATAGAGTAGGAAATCAGAAAAATTCCAAATGCAAACCTTAAGACCACACTGAAGAATTTCAGAATTAGTTCACAGTAGGAAATAAAGAAAGCATGACATAATCCTTCCCAGTTCTTCCATGTCCCCATGCATTGAGAAGGAATACACATATAAATTAATGCAACATTTCAAGTATCTGCATTTCTTTGGTAATACACAATGTCAATCAGTGGGATAATGCCCTTTAAATGGCAATCTACAGATTAATATTCAAGGCTCATCCATCCACTCTCTCTTGTTGGAAAGTAATGGAAAATCACTTACCTCTAACTAGAGTTCTTTGAAGGTAGTATCCTCCTTAGATCCCCTATCTTGGGTTGTGTCGCCTGCTGCAAGTTCCCTCAGGAGCTGACTAGCAAGGTCTAAAAAGTTTTCCATTCCCTTCCATAAGCCCTATTAGCGCATGTGTGAAGTTTTTGATCTCTCAGACCCTTTTACCTACACCTGCTAAACCACATCATCTATGGATCAATGGAGGATACTACCTTCAGAGAATTCCATTTAGAAACAGGCGATTTTTCCCTTCTCCAAAAGCAAGTATCCTCCATATCTCCCCACTGCTGAAGACTACAGAACTAAAAATTACCTCTGCTATAGATCATACATATGCAGGGAGGAGAATCAACTGAATGTAATCAGAATAGGAATTGAAAAAGCTCAAAAATTGAAGCATCAATACAAGCTGCAACCATGTAAGTTTGTGTAACAAAAAAATCTTAAAACTACGTTCCTCAATGTAGTAAATCCAGTAAATGCTGACTGAAAGGAAAAATATCATGTACTATTAAAAGTAATCTGATCTTTAAGTCCTTATTCAAGTTTTGTTTTTACAAAGAGACAAAGTCTTTTTTTAGCATTGCATTACAGACTTGTCCATTGAAGAAAAATCCTTTCCATTTGAGACATATGAACAATGCATTGCTAAATGCAGAATTTAACTACATAAATTGAAGAGTTTTCATTATTTTTAATATATCATAAAAATCTAATTATTGAATAAAAATTACAACAAATAAAATTTAGTTCAGGGAATACTGCTAGGAATTAGGGTTAAAAGGTGAAAAGGGAAGCCATCTGTATAAAATATCAATCTGTATTAAGATAGCTTCAATTAGCTGGACAATTTTAGAAAATTTTGATGCAATCTTAAGAAGAATTTGAAGGACATTACTAACTTGAATTCTTTTTCCAAGTTCAATCTCCCTCACCTTTACTACTTCTCAAGATTGGTATTTACAGTTTCAAAGTATGAAGTACTTTGAAGCTACACTGCAGTTTAAATTAATTCTAACAATTCTTAACAGAATCACTGTTAAGAATTATGGACTATTAGTGCTTTAAAAACATTGCCAGCACACTAAATCCAGAGGAAAAATACTTAATGTTTAATAGACAAGCCAATTACACAAGTGTTTGTTTAAAACAACCTTTACTGAAAGACTTGTTTGATTTATTCTTAATCTTTCTCACAACTCCATCCACAATATACTGTGGAATGTCACAGTTTGTAATACTTTTTTATCAGGGTGGAAAAACTCAAACCAAAGAACTTCCACAGATTTAAGCAATAGTTATGCTTCCCAGCATCAGTAGAGCTGGAGCAAAAGAGACTACAAACACTGATGGAGAACAAGATTTTTGAATCATCATCAAATTGCTTATTAAAAGGATGTGGTATCTAAGAAGTGACCTTTAAAAAGCACAGCAACAACATGGCAATTAAAGTAAAAATTTTATGTCAATGTTCTGTTCTTTCACTAACACTTTCAATAAAGCTAGGAAAATTTAGCAGATGCGCCAGTAAAAAAACCAACCCAAATAAAACTTTGTGATCTCATAAAAATCTCTGAATGCTGAAGATTTTATCAGGAAGAAAATAACTGATTACTGCAGCCCTAAGGCAATAAAGTTGCATTTCCCCTCCCCTTATATACATGCACCAGTAGGACTCATTGAAGGGCAAAAGAAAAAAAAAACCAAAACAAAAAATAAACCAAAAAGGCAAAAAAAAAGAAAAATCTTCTAGAACTTGCTAGCTGGTTGACTGCACAAAGACGAACACCCCAAGATGGAGTATCTAGGATGATACTTACCAGGGAACCAATTCTACCACTGGGGCATTATGTATTCTATGTGTGTATGGATGCACTATTAGGACCATAATAGTACACACCACGCTAGCAAACGCCTGGCTGGAGCCATAGGGCCGGATGACCAGGGGGATATCCAGGTACGTGTCGATTCTCCAGCCTTCATAGCCACACTCTAGGCACCTCACATAGTCCTTCAGTTTGCCTTGGTACAGCTGGTTTATAAGATCAGCCTGAAACAAACAGATGCAGCCACAGGGATTTTTAAAAAAATGACCAATACCCTATTTTCTTTGGTTTTACAAGAGAATATTTTCTGTCAATTAAGTCTTAATTGCATGGCTACACATTTAAAATACCATTCCCCAGCAGGACATCCATGTCCTGATTTCTAACTTTCCCCTGCCCAAAACATGTGTCAAACAAGCTTCTCAAATCATGTTACATACATTTCAGTGTCCTTTATGGTCATGTCTTAAGTGACTACAAAAGCACCAAACTGAATTTTGAAATGAACCTGATCTTGTAGCCATTGTTAGAAGACTGACCCTGCAGTCCTTTCCTGTGTTTCCAGAGACAATTTACCCACTACTCCTATTTATCAAAACTGGCCTGCAAGAAGGTGGCCATTTATCAGAATGCATCCTGTGCCAGGAATATATTCTTAACTTTCTCCTGCATTAAGAAGGGAGAGCTTGAGCTTCTAGAGGCAACAACAAAGCCTAATAAATACTGACAGCAAGGAAGTTATTGTAGGAGTTATACAGTCACTTTCTGTGCTTCAAATAAAGACTGAGTATAATATTCCAGAGTGCAGAACATTCAACTTTTAATTGGGGCAGGAAAACAGATGCCACACTCTTCAAAGTCATACATCACAGTACCTTAACTATCCCAAGGAACCAGAAAACTGGAAACCACCACAGATTTTCAACAAGCTGGTATTTAAAATTTAGTAAATGATTTTTACAATCATTAGAAAACCCAACAAATGCCCATAATACTATACCACTGAATGAAGACAGTTTTTCCAAGCTTACCTGCTCCGTTTGCTTCCATTTCTGCTCCAAAGCATCAAACATGACTCTACAAAGCTCCTGCACATCATGCTGCTGCCATGCTGTTAAAAATTGAAGTTATTATTAGTTAAAACAGGAGATGTTGTTAGTCCCAATACTGACTGTAGCCTGAGAATGCTTCCTAAAAAACTACTCATTAGTTCAAGTGTGTACCCACACTACTACCCATTCACTGCTGGGCCAGGGTTCAATTCCACAGGCAGCTGCCTCTCAATGTAAGCCAGAAAAATAAGCAACCAGCTTGCTCACTATGTCTGTACATAAACAAGAACTGTGTACACAAGCAAGAATATGTGAAAAATACAGAACTGCTAATGTACTCTGGCATAAAACAAACTGCTTCTAATTTCTGTCCCACTTCGCACTGATTCTCCAAAACCCAACCTCCACTTCTCATCATCATGTGCTAAAAGGCACACACAGTGCTTAATTTGAACTAAACAATAATATGGGTAATTCCATAAATGCAACATGGGCATTTGACAATTGTGATTCAAAACAGAAGCAAGTTTCCTAATAAATAAAGAATTACTTTTTTAGAAACCATTTACATGTGTAATGACAGTTTAATTACAAAAAAATGCTTTTTACTTTAACAGCCTAAAACTCACAGATGCCATTCCTTTAACAATCAAACACACCCCACAACAAAGTATCCACGTAGGCTATTTTGTTTCCACAGAAATAGTCGATGCTATTAATTACTCTTAATTATTCTGGTATTTTCCCCCAGGAACAGCAGCTGAGCCCCCAGCAGGCAGCAGCTGAGGCAAACCACAGCAGATTAACAGTGGCACATTACCTTCACTACTGTCCCATCCAAAACTCCGGGTAACATCTGTTGTTTCAATTGCCCTTTTTTTGCTGGTCTGCAGTAAAACAAACAGTCTTTGTAGCTGGTAGGGGATACTCCTCTCAGGATCCTCTTCAGATTCCTCAAATTCCCACCTATTTGGAACACAAGATATTTGACAAATAAAACTGCTTTGAAAACATTACTGAAAAAGGCATTAAATCAAAATTTACTATATTTCAGGTCTGCCATGTCACAGGTTAAGTGCAGCTCTCTTTCTTGGGAGAAGTCAAATGCAGCTGCTTTCCATTTCTGCAGTAAGTGGCAATGATACTCTCCAAATGTATAAACATAAAACCAAAAATTTTGAAGACATTCCCTGTACAGACATGAACTGTACTTAGCATCAAATTTAACTTTCAGTTTGATGTTTTCAAGACTCTTTAAAAAGTGTCCATGCCACAACCAGTAACTTGTATTTTACTGAAAAGCTGAAGCTTTTAAGCAGATATAACTTATAAGTCTATCCAGCTTGACTTTCACTATGATTTCCAAACAAGGAAATTTTGACAGGTGAAATTCCAAAGGGTCTCCTACCAATATGAACCAGCACAAATTTAAGAAGTTGTTGATTCTATATACTCACTTATATAATGCATTTCTAAATTCAGGAGTCATGAAAAGTGTTTGCAGAAGGCTGTTCAAGTAGCAAGTCATTGCTTGATTTACCAGCCCCACATAACCTAAAAATATGAGAATAATGAGATGGAAATAATGCAGAAAGATGGCACATCAGTTCAAGAGTTAAAACACTTGACAAGAAAACAATTCTGTGACAGTATTTAAGAACTGCATTCATCTGTTGTTATTTATTGTTATTTACACTATAAATGAAGGGAATATTATAATTTCTGAAAGCAACAGAGAATAATAGATCTCCTGAATGACATGAAGCTGTTTTTTGATCACAATAAAAAGCAATATTTAATGCTGAATACTACACTAATGGGGATGTAGGTAATTATGAATAATAGCAGATTTAAATATTTTACAGAATAAACTAGAATTTTCTAAGAATCAATTGTGTATCAGCTTGCTTATTGCTTTATGTCTGCTAAAAGTATCCTAGTAATAATGTTATTATAATTTGTATCTGCACTGGTTTTATTATTATTTTCAAATCAGAAATAAAAAAACCATAATCCCAAGTGCCCCCACAACACTACTATTCTAAACCCTTCCCCCTTAAATAACTAATTAAAAAAACTAACTGAACTACGAAAACACTGTCATTTTTACTAGCTGAAAATAAAATTATTTACTTATATTAATCTAAGCTGTAATGGTAAGATTTTCTCCAATATATGCAATATTAGCAACAACTGATAAGCGAGGAGCATATACTGAAGCATTGTATAATAAAGGAATTAAGAATGCCTGTTTATACTCTGAAAATTCTTGGAAAAAAATAATCTCAGTACCATATTAGTAATGAAAAGGCAGCTACTTCACACACAGGCATTTTCTGTGAAGAGACTGAATCAGAACATTTGTACTTTATTTTTTACTCTACACTATATTAATCATCTTTTCAGTTTTATTAAATGAAAAAAAAGCAGATAAACTTTGTTATTTGCCAAAAAGCCTCAAGCAGGTGAGAAGCAGTGCAACAGAGTGCCAGCTTGGTGGCTGCTCAGTACCTTCACCCTCCTCACCCTCCTCCCAGCTGTAATTTGCTGTCTCCTGCTGCCCTGCAGAGCAGCCTCCCAGAACCCCAGGCACTCCCCTCCCCAGGAGGGCCTGCTGGCTGGGGGATGCAGAGAGAGCCTCTCCAAGAGGGGAAACCTCCTCTCCCTGCAGCCCCTGGCAGGAATTCCCAGGCCAAGCAGAGCTGTGGCAGGAGTCCCCCCAGTAAGAGGGTATCCAGTCCTCCTTCAGCTGGGCACTCTGCTGATCCAACCCTGAGTATGAACTAGGGATGGGCAGCACACCAACACTGCAAAGGAGGACCCTGACAGAGTCTGAATTACCCTGTCCCACGTAAGGAAAGGATGGAACACAGTTCTTCCATTCCTAAAGTGATGGGAGAATATCATAAAAAATATGAATAAAAAAATGTAGCAGTGATGTGGGTATTTTTAACATAAATTGCAATTTATTGAAGATAAAATAAATCTCGAGGTGCTGCTATTTGAAAATGTGCTAAAATAATTACAAACGAGGATTGCCTTTACAAGAGAGAACAAAATAAATACCTGTCTCTGATTTGCTCAGGACTGAAGAATAAGAATAGCTTTGACTGACATAGTCATGGGTACATCCAATGGAGCCTTCTCTTGGAAGGGGGCCTATAAATCTCTCCTGTGCACCATCCTCTGTTGTACCTGACTCCTCCTGGAAACACAAACACGCCCGTGGCATGCACAAGTTAGACAACACATTTTTACTCAAGTACCTACGAGATCTACTTTTCTCTCGTGGCTAAGAAGCCACTTTTCCTAGGCACATCACACAATTTTTTCAACACTGCAGATACACAGTGTAACTTTAGTTCTGCCTTCCAAATTCTCAAGCCCTTGACACATTGCTCTTTAGCACTGGCAGAAAGACAGGTCCTTTGGAACACTGCACAACCAAACACACTATTACAATGTACTCAACAGGCAACTTGGCAAGTTAGCATCTCCTGTGCCTCAAGTTTTCTGCACTGCAATACAGAATAAGATTTTTTCCAGACACACAAATTTCACTCCATTACTCCTAAATTCTGACCTTGGGCACCATTATTTACACATGGGGTTTCCTTCCCCTTTTTCAGGTAATTAAACCCCACAACAAAGGCTAAGTAAGCCAGCATTATGCTGATACAAGAGCCAAGTAATAAATCTTAATATATGACTAGTCTATCCAATCCTTGATTTGAGGATATTGAAGCTGTGTGCATCATGTATTTGAGAAACAGAAAATTTTGAAGTATTTGTTATGGCTTCTAGCAACACTGCCAACTCTTCTTTTGTAATTATTTATTTATTCATTTTTCCCCAGAGATAAATGTGGAAGCAGCTCACTGCTGTAAATGCAGGGCTGCCATTTCTGAGAATTCTGCCAGAAAGGCCAAACATTGCTTTCAAACACCCAGAGGAAAGGGATTGGATATATGATTAAATATGTATTGTTAAGACTTATCTCTGAATGTGCCAAAGATTAATTAATTATATAACTTTAGAAAATTGCTTGCAGGGAACATCACATAAATATTGACGAGCATGAACAGAATGACAGCAAATCATTACTAATGGAATTGGTCCCACTCAGGAGAAATGTGAACATAGATGTAAATACAGTCAAAGTCTGTTGAGAAGGTTCCCAAAGAAGCTTGGGATGAAATATTCAGCCCAGTTTTATTTCATGTTCTGATCTCACACAGGCACTGCAAAGAATACACACCTCTCCCACAACACTGGCTTACGTAGCTGAGTGAAGATTTTACCTGCATTACGTGAGGCTGCTCACCATCCTTGTCTGTCAAATGCAGAAAGTTCTTCTTCCCTGGCTCAAAACCAGCATCAAGAATGGTTTTGTCACTGTTCTGATCTATTGGAGTCTGCTCACATAGAGTAAAACAACAGAAACAACACTTTTTAGAAACAGATCTATATGCAATTAACAGATTCCATCCAAGTACATTGCTTGATGTGGTCGCTGACACAGTAAGACCACATGAAAATAAATAATTATCCAGTAAACAAAACACACATCATCAGTACTGAAATAACTCGGGAACAGTTTAAGAAACATTACAGTCTAATGCAGTTAGTTAATCTTAGCAGTTTGTTGATCTATTCAGGAATCAGACACCGGTCTGTAAGTTTCTTGTGATCATCACATTAGCCAGTGTCCTCTATAGCATGCAGACACTTTTTTTTCTTTAAAAGAAGAAAAAAAAATTACTTTCAGCAGGCATAAACATGACCTGAAAAAAACTAATGTCTATTTCTTAATAAATCTTACAAAGTTTTCTAGGTGCATCTATAGAAATAGTAGTAACTAAAATCAACACTGATTTACAATAAAGCATAGGAGTGATTTAATTTTTTTAAATTATATTCAAATAGGTCTAAGAAACATCAGAACTCACTACACAACATGCTGCTGCTGAGAAGAAAGCATTTCTCAAAAAAGACTACAGGAAATTAAGACTATTTATCATAGTATTATTATTAAAAATACATACTGATAACAAAAACTAATAATGCATCTGAACGATCGTATTAGTTTTTGTTTAATGATTAAACAGATGTATCATTAAAGAGCATACTTTGAGACTAAAATTCAGCCAAATCAACACAGAGCCATCAGCCTGCTGTGGTGCACCCAGCCCCAAACGTTACGTTGGGGATCCCAGTCCTGTACAGCTATTCCAGCTGTTTCTAACCCGGGGCACAGGGCAGGGGTGGGGGCAAGGGCAGCTCTGCTCTGCCCCACGGGCATGGGGTAGCCCAAAAGCTGGGAGCCAGGGCTGGGCTGTGGCCCTGGCCCTGTTCTTCTGCTGTTACATGTCCTTGACCCTGAGGACCAGGAGCAAACTGCACTGGGAAGATGAGCTGGGCTGACTCCAGCAGCCCAAGGTGGGGAGGATGCAGAGGCACCCCCACCCCACCCCACCACTGCCTGGTGGTTACTGGCCACATTCCCAGCCCACCAAGCCCTTCAGCCCAGAAATTAGCCCATGTTCCTCCCACAAGGAGCGAAGTGCTCAGAAGCTTTGGAGAATATTACACAGCACCACGAGACACAGAGGGAGGTTCTGTAGAGTGTGAAGTGCTTGCTGCCCAGAGCAAGGGCGAGCCCAGCTGCCCTACCGTGCCAGGGGCACTGTCTCCATTGCCCCACACCAAGTCAAAGGAGCCGTTCACGTAGCCCACTTTGGCAGCCACGTCTGCGAAGAGCCGGCGCAGCGGGGTGGAGGCGGGCAGGTTCAGGGTGACGCGCTCCTTCACCGTCCTGGAATTGGTGGTGTCCTGGATTATACACAGCACCCTGGGCTCCTCGGCAGCACACTCTGCCTGCAATGACAGCACGCAGCAATTCAGGAGCAAAACCAGGAATGTTTAGGAGTTTAACTGAAAAATCAAAACAAGACTTCACCAATAAAATGTAGTATACTTTTAAAAAGTAAGGTTCCTATAACTGGACTTTATTTTCTGAAGTGAGCATGAGAAAATGAAGAACCTTCCAGTTTTGAAAAATCTATAAAAACGAGCTTCATTTTTATAGAACAAGAAGGAATTTGTTCTGGTGTGGGGACAGAGAAACCACTCAGGTTCCACAAAGAATTCCAGCTAGCAAGCGGATAGGAGACTCCTTCAAAATCAGGAACAGACTTCCAAGTCATCACTCCCAGCTCTGACACAATCATAAATCCTGCTGAGGCAGAATATACCTTTTGTGACTTTCAGGAATGCAACCCAGAAAATTTGCAAGCTTCCAAGCAACCTTAGAAGCTGACCACTAAACAAAAAGTTTCATAATCAAGCCACCAACTTCCTACTAACTCCACAGCTGTCTGAGTTGCAGGAACAAAGTAAGAACAAATGGCTACTGGTCAAAGTAAAGAGAGTTTAAATAGAAACTTCAATGTATCTGAAATCACAACAATAATGATCTTGAATGAAAGTGGTAATGGAATAATAATAAAAGTTTCTGGACCCAGGTAAGTCAAGAAAAACAGCATTTTTCCAACACTGAAAACAAAGGGAGTCAAAAATCTAAGCACAATCAATTAATTATCTTAATTATCCAAAACTGTAGAACAAGAATAACTGATATTTAAATACACATCTCATAGGAAAGGACCAGGTAAGTAAAAGGAATAAGCCCTTCAGGGACTCAGCCTTTCCAAGCTGTACCACACAGAAGCATTAGTAATGCATTGTCAGAGTGCCCAAATCTCAGTCCATGGCTAAAGGCCACAGCACCCAAAAAGGCAAAAACCACATGCAGTGCTATCAGGATTCCCAGTGGATCAGAACAACAAATGGCAATAATTACATTCATGCTCAAACTCTCAGCCACATCACAAGCAGATTCTAGAGAATAGAGAGCTACAAAGCAAATTTGAACATGTTCAGAATCCCCTGTATTTCTACACAACCAATCTCACAACACAGATGAGCACCACCAAAGTGGTAGAGCCCCTTTTGAGAGCTCTCACATCACCAAACCCTTGGAAAAGGAACACGGACATTCCAGCTGATGCCTTCATTCCAGGGGATTGCAAGATCTGCTGGCAGTGCTCACATAGGGATAGAATAAAATGTTAGCTGACTGCAGCATCTATTCCTATCAGCATCACAAAAAAGTTGTTAGAGGAAGGCAAATAAAACCACCCTCCATCCAATCTGTATGACATTAGTTTGCTTTTGACTGGGATTTTTTTTAAAGACTTTGGAGTCCAGTTTCTTTAGGTTTATTAAATGAAATATCCTGTGTGGAAGCCTTCATTAACTGCACGTTCAAAATATTCAAAGTGTTATTTGCAGCAAATCTGTAACACTTCATACATTTCATCTTTATGGGAGAATTTTACATTTATGAACTACTGTCCAAGAATACACACTAAACTATTCCTGAAACATTAACCACACATTAAGAAGAAAACAGAGTTTGGAAATGAAAGTAATTTTGACGTATTATATCCTCACTTTCATCTACAGCACCCACAGAAACACAAAGGGCTGTACTTAGGTAGACTAAAATTAAATTTCATCAGTGATTTCTTCTCCTGGGTTCTTCCCCAGAAATTTCCCAGCACAGCACCTTTTTTTTTTTTTGTTGGTGGTTTTTTTGTTTTTTTCCTTTTTTGCTGAAGAAGCAAGTTTTCTCATTCACTGTGTGGTTAGGAAAGAGAGGTTAAAGCTTGTTCAGTGGTCTTTTTTTTTTTTTTTTTTTTGAGAAGGTGAGCAGCAGCTAAGACCCAACAAACTTGTAAGATCAACCCATACTTACATGCAGGTGCCTCAGCAATGGTAAAGGTTTGCTCTGGGTGGGAGCCCACCCTCCTCTACAGAACATTGCAGGGGGGTTAGGAGGCATTTACTACTATTCACCCAGGATCATCTCCAAAAACAGAAGTTAATTTGGATTTAGTTATCCCCACGCTGATTTTGTACTGATGCTGTAACTTGATGTAACTGTGTATAATCATGTCATGAGCACTTCTCCACTGGAGACTCAGATCCTTGTGCTACTGCCTTTACATAACTAACACTGACTCCCCTCCTCCCTGCAGGAGCTCCCTGGGCAGGGAACCCCTCCCACTCCCACTTTCCCTGGTACCCTGGATGGTGAATCAGCTGGGACTTGCATTAGAGTTGCTACAGAAAATAATTAGGCACAGTATCTGAGGGATGGAAATAACATGAAGGGAACAAATTAGAGACGATTACAGAAGATTTGCTGGTTGGGCTGCTGGATGTGGCACGTCACACAAATCCTCTCTTTCTTCTTCACAGATGTAATTCTGACAGACTGAACTGCCTTAACTCAGGGTCACTACAGCAAAGGTATTAAGCTGTCATTCATTCACACTGTCACCACTTCAAGTTGTTAGTAGTAAATAGATAAAGCAAAAATAACCTCAGCCCAACTCTACTCATGAAGGGCATTCACACACACCAGCTGAGACAACAATGCAACACCTTGTCTGGGGCTACTTTACTACAGAAATAGTGTGAAAAGCAAGACTGGCCAGTGATAGATCCCTCAGCTATTCTGACAGCCTGTTATCAAACCAAATCCACAAGAGGAACACAGAAGTTAATTTACACCATTACATAATCTGATATATTATGAGAGCAAAACAATTTCTTTTTTTAATGCAGAGATAGAGACAGCCAAAGCCTCACACACCAGTGTAAAAGCATATCAACACAGACTCAGTTTGAAGCTGCCATTAAGACTGAATTAAATATGTACACCATCTTTGTATTTAAGAACATGCACAGTTTAGTATCAATAGCTCATGCTCATGTTAAAATAAACAGAAGGTACAGCATCATGCTGCTGTTATATTTCTTGGTTATCATTTTGTAAAGCTGATTTCATCTGTCTACCTGTGAAAACTTCTTCTTCATTTCAGCAAAGATACTCTGTCTGCAACTCCAAAACATATCCTACAGTATATAAAAACAAAATTAACAAGTCATAATAACTGAAAGCTGTAAATTAACTTTTATTTTATACTATTAAAAAATATAATTACTGAGTTTGGAAACACCATTCACAGAGTAACTCAAGAAGGAAGAGCATATTTTAATATTTAAATTATCATAAGAGCAGTGTTACAATGTCAGTTAAGTTGTAATACACAGACTACATCTCATAAAGAAAGAAGTGAATGGACAAGAAAATGTAAATAACATTTCAAGATATAAATTAGTATCAACACTTTCCCTGATTATCTTTAAGACATGCCACAGACCTTGTAAATATTTTACCTCAAATGGTTCAAGAGCAGAATTAGCATATAACCCTGCAGCTCAGTTTATTATGTATTTATAAATTATGAAGCTGTCCAGTTTCATAGGAAACTGTTTTTTTCTGCCTAAATTATTTCCTGTAAGGAAGTTTTATTATTATGAGCCCATTTTTAAGTATGCAGCTGAAGGCAGTAAAGAGATGAAGTGACTGATTTTACTCCAACCACCCTTAAAGAAAGCCTGCCCTGGTACCTCTGATGAATCATCAAAAATTCAACAACACACATTAACTGCACAAAATTGTTTTCTGACTGAACATCAAATTAACCAGTTTCTGAATCTCAAGTGGTACACTTTGTATTCCTCCAGAAAGGAAAAAAAGGAAGGGAGAATGAAGATGCTCATAACATCACTGAACTCCAAACTCCTTCAACTGCACCCTCGGTAAAGACTGACACGATCTGTACTGACGTGCCCTGTTTGGACCTACAAAAATAGCCCAAATTACACTACTGCATTTAATTTCCCAGCAGGATGATACATAAGGTGAGATTTTTATTCTTCACGTACTGAACTGAAGATCCAGTTTGGAAGTTTTAATATGACAAGACTGTGTCCAGCAGTTTCTTTTACACACCAGTCTGTAATTTCAGATTTGAGAGATTTCAGATTTAAATCACACAATTTAAGTGTTTTGCTGCCTACTTGTTTTACCTGCTCCTAATCAAAAGCCATATACATTTTGTTAAAATGACCCAAAGGTTAATGGAGTCCCAGAATCACAAATCTGAAACTGCTGATTTGTAATATTATCATTGTTATCAAATGCATTGCCCTGTGTCAAGGACTTAATTAAGACTTCCAATTTTCCTCCTAATCAGGGACTCCAAAGAACCCTGACTTCAGCCTGAATCCCTTCTCTCCAGAGACTGGCAAGCTAAGTCTGGTACACACAGGGGCACATGTAATTTTCTAATGTGCTGTTTGACTTGGTGCACACAGTGGAGGGTAGAAGGGGAGGACAGGCTCCAGGTATCACCTGCACAGAACTATCTACAGGTTGCTTATTTTATAAAAATATTCCTCTGCTGGGTTCTCAGCTCTTGTTTGTTCAGTTAAGGTCTCCTGTAAGATTTTTCAAGAGCTACCTCACTAAGCAAATTCTATGTAACAGATCAAACAAATCAGATTTATAAATTACACTGTTTATATGATGTTCAGAAATTTTAGAAGTAACTGAGAGTTCCTCTGACAAGACAAATCACAAGTCACAGAATCACAAAACCATTTAGGTTGGAAAAGACTTCCAAGATCACTGAGTCCAACCTTTAACTGACCATTACCATGTCAGCTAGAGCAGGGCACCAAGCACCACTTCCAGTTGTTTCATGACCACCTCCAGGGGTGGGCACTCCACCACCTCCCTGGGCAGCCCCTCCCAATGCTGGACAATCCTTTCTGTGAAGCAATTCCTGCTGATGTCCAACCTGAACCTCCCCTGGTGCAGCTGGAGGCCGTGTCCTCTCATCCTGTCACCGGCTGCCTGGGAGGAGAGGCTGATCCCCACCTGGCTGCACCCTCCTGTCAGGCAGTTCTAGAGAGTGATAAAGTCACCCCTGAGCCTCCTTTGCTCCAGGATGAACATCCCCAGCTCCCTCAACTGCTGCTCCAGACCCTCCCAGCTCCACTGCCCTTCTCTGGATTCATTCCAGCCCCTCAATGTCCTTCTGGAACTGAGGGGCCCAGAACTGGACACAGCCCTCGAGGCATGGCCTCACCAATGCCCAGCACAGGGGGACAGCCCTGCCCTGCTCCTGCTGGCCACACTATTGCTGACACAGGCCAGGCTGTCATGGGCCTCCCTGGCCACTTTCAGCTGCTGTCAATCAGCCCAGGTCCTTTTCCACTGGGCCCCATTCCAGCCAGGCTCCCCAAAGCCTGTAGCAAAGCATGGGGCTGTGACCTAAGTGCAGGACACAGCACCTGGCCTTGTTGAAATCACAAGGATGTGTCCATCTCTCCAATACAGCATTTTCTACTTTGCAATTAAAGCGTTCACTCAAACACTCCAAATCAACTTTATAATAACCACTTGTGCAATTCTACATTTTACAAAAAAGCTCCTCTCATCGTGGAAACGTATTTAAGGTACAATTAAGAGACCAAAGGTCTTCTATAGAGTTGCTTAATTTTACCCTGATAAAAGTTATTCTGGAATGCACCAAGCCAATTACTTATTACACCTCACAATATCAATAAGCAATTAACTACACAGTTCAAGGCTTTCAAATTAACATACACACTATTCACAGGCAATTCAGAGACACCTTACTGCCTTTTCCTCAGAAGGAATGAAGAGCAACTAGTCAGGTAGCAAGCACATCTATCCAGTACTTGGGAGAAGTCCTCACAGCTCCGTGCTCAAAGTTCCATGCTGCTACTTTGCCAAAGTGTGACATAGTACACCAGTGGCTTAGGAAAACAAGCTGCACACCCTCAACTGCATAAGGACCTAAAGGGCAAATGCAGACTGTTAATTAAGGCTATAATTCACAAAATCATCCCACAATTATTTTAGCACAGAAGCCTTCTCAGGCTAATATTTTGGTCAATAAATATTTGAAATTTTAATTTCAACTGTTAACTTTAATTTAAAAAAAATATTGAAACATCAACACTTTCACCCCAAGTCACTCTATCTTGCTGAGGGTGGGAATCCTGTGGGATGGAGAGCATCCTCAGCAAGTCTGCTGATGACAGTAAGCTGTGTGGTGCTGTCAACATGTTGGATGGAAAAGATGCCATCCTGAGGGACACTGACAGCTTGAGGGGGGGGGGCTGTGTGACTCTGATGAATTTCAACAAAGCAAAGTGCAAGGTCCTACACCTGAGTTGGGACAATGCTGGACACACCTAGAGGCTGTGCAGAGAAGTGATTGAGAGCAGCCCTGAGGAGAAGGACTGGGGGTGATGGCTGATGAAAAACTCACCATGAGCTAGCAGAGCGAGCTAGCAGCCCAGAGAGCCAAAAGTATCCTGGGCTGCATCAAATGGAGTGTGACCAGCAGGTCAGGGGAGGGGATCCTCCTCCTCCACTCTGCCCTAGTGAGCCCCTGCCCCAAGTGCTGGGAACATTTCTGGTGCCCACAGCATGAGGAGGACATGGAACTGTGGGAGAAAGTCCAGAGCAGGGTCATGAAGCTGATAAGGGGACTTGGGTACCTCCCCTACAGAGACAGGGTGACAGAGCTGGGGCTGTTCAGCCTGGAGAAGAGAAAGTTGCACAAAGACCTCACAGCAGCAGTATCTGAAGGGCATACAAGGAAGCCAGAGAACAACTGTTCACCAGGAACTGTAGTGGCAAGACAAGGAGTAATGGGTTCACATTGAAAGGGCAAATTTAGACTAGATATATGGAAGAAATTGTTTCCAAGAGGGTGGTGAGGCACTGGCACAGTTTACCCAGGGACGCTGTGGAATGCCCCATCCCTGGAGGTGTTCACACCAGGCTGGATGGGGCCCTGAGTGACCAGCTCTAGTGGAAGGTGTCACTGCCCATGGCAAGGGGGTGGAGCTAGATGATGTTAAAGGTCACTCCCAACCACACCATTCTGTGGCCCTTTACACTGCTCCATTTCTAGAAAGGTGATGATGATAAACCTGCACGTAAAAGATTTCTGACTATTAGACCCGACTTAAAAAAGACTTTACAACAGGGATGTGCAATCAACACACAGGTGTGACATTCTACAGGGCCAAGCTACACAAGAATTCACACCCCATTTCTAAAACATATTTCATCTTTCTTCCATGAAAGATCTGCACCTGCAAGTTGCAGAGCATAAAGCATGTTGTTGCACTGAAGCAATTCAAGCTGTATTTCTGTATATACAAAGGCAGCATTGTTATTAGTGCCATCTGCAAGACAGACATTTGCTTTGACCATATAGGTTCTGTATTTGTTGAAAAATAAAGGAACAATAAAAATAGAGTGTTACTAGATCTGTCACAACAATATTCAAATGTACAACTGCAGTGGTTTTAACACTGCATTTAGATGTGGCTTGCTATTTTTCAGCTTTGAATCACTGAGTTAATTAAAATTCTATAGCAGCATTTCACTATTTTAACTCCAGCTTCATTTTTATAAAATTACTTTCAGAGATTGAAAGCAAAACCTAAAGCTAAGGTCAAACTTCATTCAGATTCTACCCAATATTTCCAAATGGTCAAGAGCTGAACCATTAGATATGTGAAGTTTTACTGCCAAGTAAATTTAATGGCCCTCTGAGACTTAAAAGGATCACCACTAGGGAAGACTCTGCATGTCCACACCCTGTAAATAATTCTCACAAATCACTGCAGTACAGAGGAAAGACAAAGAGATCAGTAGCAAGCAGCAGATATCAAGCTCACATTCACAGAATTACTTGGATGATTAAGCCTAAGACAGCAATTCTCAAACCTAATGTAGCTTCAGTAACTTCAGACTCCCATATGAAGTGCACATAAGTGACTACTGCCAGTCACTGCTGGGCAAACTCTGGGGTGCACATTCCAGGTCTGTGTAAATGACTGGATGCACATTTCCAGCAATGACAAGGATAAGTGAAATGTGGAACCTTCAGTGACACACAAGCAGTCTGCATCTGTACCTTTTACTTCTGAAGTATAATCACATAGTTGAAACAAGCTTCTGTTCAGCTAAACCACTGTTAGTGTCTGAATGTTTCCTTCTCTCTCAGGAATAACCAAATACTACCAAATCAGCTCCCTGAGAACCCACAACCACAACTGAGGAATTTTCGCACCTATTTCAAGAGGTCCAATCCATTAAATGCCACACTGGATAGCAGTGCTTCCTGCAGAAAATGCAAGGATCAAAGATCTTTCCAACAGACAGCAAATAAGGGAGAACAGCCAGTGAGCACTGGGGTACCATTTCCACCCATGCCCACCATTTCCCCTCTTTCTACCCTGTGCTTTTGAACCACGGACTCCAGAGAGTCCTTACAACCCACCACCCCCTTTACCCTCAGCAGAGCTACTCATTCTGCACGGCTTTTTCCAAGGCCAAGGAAGCTCTTTTCAGAGCCCAGCTTCCCTGGTACAGCCAGGTAAGAAGGGTCCCTCCCCGGGAGGTGAACACAGGGTGACAAAGGTCCTCATAATGAAGGAGGCATTGAGCAGGTGGTCTCAGACTCACATCAGGCTTTATTTCACAGGAGAGAAGCACCTTCTTTTTGAAATACAGGTTACTAAACTAATCCTGTCAGAGCACTGAGGTGTTTGTAACTCAACACAGATGCTTTGCCACAGCCCAGCCTAGGAGAGAACAGTGCACTTAGAATCCTGTTACAAATGTCTGAACCAAAACACTTTAAAAGACATATTTTATAGCACTCTTGTGGCAAACTGAACACACTTTTTAAAACACAGATCCCAGGAGGTCTTAAACAGAGTAACTTTGAGCTGTTAACTTGATATATTGTGTGGTGGAATGTTTCCTGAAGAAAAAAAAAAATCTGAACAACCTTTAGACACAACCATTTAATCTTGAATCTGACTGATTTTGAAGTATCAGGTTTGTGAGTATCTCAACAACATACTTTATCCTCACCTTTGAATTCTTCATTATACCTGGGGAGACGTCAGGCAAAATCCAACAATAGCGTTTTGAAGCTAGTGAAACTAAACAGAGGTCTTCTGTCTCTTTACGAGCAAGGAAAAAAATTGCTTCACAACAAGCCTAAAATACAACAAAACTCAAGAATATATATCCTGACTCTGACCATTTTCCCAATAATTAGACCTTTACCCCCTTCCTGGTTTGCTGGGGCGCTTTCAGGGGAGTGAACAGGACCAGCAGAGGAGTAGTAGCAGTATTTTAAATGTATGTATTATATGCAGTAGTGCTTACATCACTAATACCAACACCACCTGGACATAACTGCAAATTTCTGTGGTACCCTAAGAGACTGCAATGACACCCTCCATCCTTAGGTAAGGTATGAGTCTGCAAATGGCAGTGCTGCTCACAGGACAAGAGCAGTAACTCCCACTTCTCTTTGGAAAGGCCTAGAAGAGCAAAAAGTGTCATGGCTGTGGCACTGCCATCGTTCCTGCCTGCACACCATGCTCGCTGTGTCTGCCAGCTGCTGTGGGTACAGGCTAACTGCTGCAGGACCCAGGGCAGCTGGGCCACACTGACACCATGGCCTGGGCACATCCCAGGGGCAGCTGGGCCACACTGACACCATGGCTTGGGCACATCCCAGGGGCAGCTGGGCCACACTGCCACCATGGCCTGGGCAGGACCCAGGGGGCAGCTGGGCCACACTGACACCATGGCCTGGGCACATCCCAGGGGGCAGCTGGGCCACACTGACACCATGGCCTGGGCACATCCCAGGGGGCAGCTGGGCCACACTGACACCATGGCCTGGGCAGGTCCCTGGGGGCAGCTGGGCCACACTGACACCATGGCCTGGGCACATCCCAGGGGCAGCTGGGCCACACTGACACCATGGCCTGGGCAGGTCCCAGGGGCAGCTGGGCCACACTGACACCATGGCCTGGGCAGGTCCCTGGGGGCAGCTGGGCCACACTGACACCATGGCCTGGGCACATCCCAGGGGCAGCTGGGCCACACTGACACCATGGCCTGGGCACATCCCAGGGGCAGCTGGGCCACACTGACACCATGGCCTGGGAACGTCCCAGGGGCAGCTGGGCCACACTGACACCATGGCCTGGGCACATCCCAGGGGGCAGCTGGGCCACACTGACACCATGGCCTGGGCACATCCCCAGGGGCAGCTGGGCCACACTGACACCAAGGCCTGGGCACATCCCAGGGGCAGCTGGGCCACACTGACACCATGGCCTGGGAACGTCCCAGGGGCAGCTGGGCCACACTGACACCATGGCCTGGGCACATCCCAGGGGCAGCTGGGCCACACTGACACCATGGCCTGGGCAGGTCCCAGGGTGCAGCTGGGCCACACTGACACCCAGGCTAAGTGAACCCTACAAATGCTCTCCCTATGGGGCATGATGCAATTCAGGGAGGAGCTACAAAATCAGTTCTGTAACAGAGCCTCTGTGATCTTGTCCCCTTTGGAAAACAGGGTGTATGTCTTACTCTCTTCTCTGTCTTGTGTAGATTATTATTGTTTTCAAAGGCACCTTCTCAGAAATGCTTCTTTAGTAACAAAATTTTAGCTAAAAAGAATTGGAAGTGCCACCTCACTGAATCAGTTGCATGCCAGCTGTCAACTGTCACTCCTGCAAAATGCACAGGGACAAATTATTTTTATAATACATGTATACTTCAAAGTCTCCTATTTCCAACTTTCCAAACATGTCCAAAAATAACCCTATGCCTCAGAAATAAAGAGTGTGTTATGAGGCTAGTGTTTCCCTTTGAGAGTTTGTTCCCACTGCTCTGTATTACTGGGTCATTAGTAAAAAACACTAACAAAAGAATAGGAATGACAAAAAACTTGGGATGGGGCCAGAAATAAGTACAAGCCTGGAGGTTGTTCCAAAGGCTATAGAAAAAGATATAGCATAAGGGGACACTTGTCTTGGGAGAGCTGAACTAGAGACCAAAAGATCTACTTTTCAGTTTTACACAAGGTATTTTTTCATATTTACAGTAAGACTTTAAATAAATGACTAAATATGTCTTACTAATGACATCCTGAAGAACCAGTCTTCTTACACTTATCTCCTTATGGTCTTTTAAATATAGTAAATTAAGGTGTTTCAAGATTAATTACTTCCCTTAAAAAAAGTCAAACAAAGCAGCTGTCAGTAACAAAAGTGGGCAAGTATTTCCTGGTCATACCTGCAGATCACACAAGAACAAAGTTTTCTTCAGGGGTAATAAAGAATAGTTTAAATATCTATAGCTACCTCTTAACCACTAGACATTGTATTTCACTCTCTTACTCTTAAAAGTTTTAATTTCAGCTGATCCTATTTTCTTTCCTCTGACCCAGAGCTGTTGAACTTGCAAAGGGTTTTGTAACCACACTAAAATAATTGTGAGAATTAAATGTCAATGAAGTTCTCTACATTCACAATCTGCCAGACTCTCTACATTTATTACAGTATAACCTTTACACTCAGATCTGAAACAGCCTCATTTTTATACAGCTTCCTTTGCTTGTAACTTCTCTCCACCTTCCTAATCAGCATGCTCCTTGGTTTTCCTTAAAAACAAAACCCATAAAAGCTAAAAACGGGGATATGAGAACACCACAAGACACTCACTACACTTTTATATATTGCTCTATACTTGCAACGTTTGTCTCCTACTGAGAGTTGCAGAAGTAGAGGATGAACTCGCCCTTCATTTCTTCAAGTATGAATTCTATGGAAACATTTTCCTTTGCTGCTCCTATTCTGAAGAACTTTCTGCTGGATTGAATTACAAAGGCAACACTAGCATAAAATCAAATTAAGAGTCTGAGCAAAACCAGTACTCAGAAGAGTTTTCTCCATGGAGAATTCTCATGGAGAATTTGGAAATGAAAGCTCACTTCCCTACAAAATCACCAACAGACATGTATGCTAAAAAATTAAAATCCTATACAGTTCAAACATTAAAACATGACTACAGGCAAAGTTTTTAATTCTTTAACAGCTCTCTAATGTAAAGCTGTCCAGCTTCTGTTGGGGAAGGAAAGATAGAAACTGAACAGCAAGGTGTGTTAGCAGGCCTTCTTTGTGCAGCTCTCTGGGAATTCTGCACAGAATGAAGGATCCAGCTCAGAATGGAAGCACCTGGGCATAAACTCAGCCTGCTGCCACTGCCACCAAGGGCTGCAGGGAGAACACAGAACTCCAGAGCAATGTCCCCACAGAAGGAACAGGGATGACAACGCACATGTGAGAAAGGACCTAGACAATTTTTCCATATACAAACTGATGAACAACAAAAAAAAAGGTACTACCTAAGAGTTTCTGTATCTGCTGTTTTTTCTTTTCCTTCACTGTTGCTGATCTCAACCCCATACCTACACAAATCAGTGAGCATGGCTGCCTTCCATTCCTTGAGCAGCTACACCTGAACTGCAGCATGATACCCAGCTCCAAGCTAGTCACAGAAATGCCAATCTAAAAATAATCTGTTGCCATTTTTCAGAAGCACCTAAAGCATCCTTGTGATCACAATCTCAACAATTATATTGAATCAAATGATCTGTACCAATTTCACCCCTTAGTATTTTTAGAACACGCACAACATCCTTTTTAGAAATTATTTCATCTGCCAATGCTGTGCAAGAGCATTTGCTCAGTGCAAGCTGACTACATGCCAAGCATTGCAAAACCAAAGAAAATAAAAATCCTAGCATTTCACAGTGCCTAAAACTGTGGTCAAGTTCATTGTTAATTTATCAGAGCCCCACAAAAAAAATCTGTGACTCACTAGAATTCAAAATTATCAGTTCTTTAGTAACTAGTGGCATTGTTTTGTGAATATTTCATTCAAGACAAGAAAAATAAGAAGATGCTAAATGGCAGCTCACCCAAAGGTATACCACATTAAATCTTAAAGGGCAAAGTGTAAAATAGCAGCTTTAAATATTAAAATTTTTTAAAAATATAAATTTTAAAAAATATAAATATATTAAAAATTTTTTCAAACTGGATAAAAAGGCTGAAAATGTATATGTAATTTAATCACTCAATATTCTACAAACATAGCTTTCAAATTTACTCTCCTAGATAAAACTCAACATATTTCAAACACAACAAAAACAGTGAAGCTGTGAATATTTATGAACATATGAATATATACACACATTTGTATATAATATAGTGCATTACAGTGTAATGTACTGGGGGGAAGTTTAGAACAAAACCCTTCCCCCACTCCCATTAAATTCTGACAAGACTGAAACATGTAATTCAAAGGTAGCAAAAACTCAAGGTACTGGTTTATTTCAGTAAATCACCACAAGTTTTAAATTTATAATTTACATTGATATCACTACATTCTATCAGAAAAAGAGGCAGCACAATAATAATTTTAATCACTATGTGTGTGTTTGCATGACTAACATTTTAAAACTATAATGCACAGCTGCCTTGATTATATCCACAGGTTTTAAAAAGAACAGAAAATGGCACAAAAAAAATATTTTCACTACTGATGCTTTTGATTCTGAAATTTTAATCACCAGTGACACACAAAACATGAATGACATAAAATGGCATTTATTGTTTGTGATGATGTTCAAAATGTATCACTGCAGGAAAAAAAGAAGTATTTAGTTATTTAGTTGTCAGATTATTCTGAGTAGTAACTTCCACCAGCAGCATTTCCAGTCTGAGGCTCCAGTCCCAAGTGGTGCCCATCAGGCAGCTGGTACCTCTTAGGCAAAAACATTTCATCAGATGATAGAGGTGCTGATACTTCATTACCCTGATCATCTTTCTATGCTGCAGATTAAACACCCAGATGATAGCAAGGGAAAGTAAAGGCTAACTGGGAAGCCCAATGGCTGGGAAAAAGCAGGAATGCTCTTGAATTCTACTAAGCTTTATTCACCAAACTCAATACCTACATGAACATCATTCAGAAAGTGTCTGTTTGCAAGGAACAAATTATTTGGTGGAGTTCCATGTGGATTTTCTGTTTGTTTCCTAAATTTGATTTCCAAAATACCTTCTCAGTCAATGAATTAGTTTCTCTAGTTGTCACAATCATGCCTTTATGTTTTCTAATGGAGCACACAAGAAGGAAAGCAGGAAAAACTGATAAATTGTGCAAGCTGCAACCACTTGTAGAATCTTTTGATACATGGGAATGAAAAAACAAGGATGTCATCAGCATTGAAAAGAACAGCATCCTTTACTAAAGAGAATTGCAAAATATCTTAATCAGATTCCTGCCCTTCTAATGAGGAAGTCAGAATGATATCCATCAAGAGACACATTTGATTTGTTCAGTGCAGATGATTAAAATGGATTCATTAGTGCAGGGATGAGAAGACTCACATTAGTGAGCTGAGAGAGAACTCACACCACCTTGCCCCATTTAATGGCAGCAAGTATATATTTATATATATATTTATTTATTCTGACAGGTGTACTATAGTTCATGCTAGAACATGTTGAAAAAGCATCTGCACAGCATTTACTTAATCAGTAGCACAAACACTTCAAAAACCTCATAGCAGAACACACTTCTCATATTTTGACCAATACTCAGTAAGTTCTCATACATCTTGATTTTCAAGATAAATCTTTGTAAAGTTCACTTATATTACCAGTAAACACACTTAGGCATCTTTCTCACCAAGTGTGTTGACAAGAATATTTTATTATTTTCTATTTGAGGTAAATTTTTCCAAAATAAGTTTCAAGTCAACTTTTCCTGCAAGAAACACTGAGAGCCATAGAGATGTCTTCCCTTCTGAGAGCATCATTTTCTTATTTCCATATTTATCTAACTCATACTATTCACCCACCCTTCCCAGGGTTGCTGGGAAAAAATCCACACCTAGTAATACAGCAGTTTTTATAGAACATGCTCAAACTTTGCTACCAGCAATGAACAGTGTTTTACTCAGTGCCTTCTGTCTACTGGATATAAAAGAAAACTGAATTGAACCTTTTCATCTTTTAGATGAAGAAATCAAAGTAACTGAGGATGAGGAAAAGGAAGGAAGGAAAAGGAACAGGGACCAGTTTACTACTAGATCTGAACCCCAGATGCAGTGAAGAGGGACTCTAACTGCCCCCACCATAGGGAATTACTGGTCACACTACTGCAGGAGCAAATGGGAAAGCATTAGGCAGCAGTAGGGATGTAAGAATGAACTTACTAAGTACCTGCACAGCCCAGGCAAAAACCTTCATGCAAAAAGAAATCCCAACACTGATTTGTTAGAAACTGCTTTCATACAGCTCTTCCAAACGAAAAAGAACTTTGTCCTGATGTCATGAGCAAGAGAAAATAACAAGGCCCTGATTACTTGGACTTCAGAGAAGCTAAGCAATGTCCAAAAGAAAACCTTCCATAAAAGACAATAAAAGATGAACCTTTGTATCCACTTTGTATCCATGAAAACATAGTACTACTTGCAAAACCTAATGAAAAAACTCCAAGCAATTCTACTTTGCAAACAGTAACCTGAGCTCCTGTTAGTACACAAAAATATGGATAAAAACACAAATAATCAACTTAATACCCATCCTTCCACTCCACCACACGCAGACTGGCAGTGTCAGAGACACCTCCTACCACTTATCTATCAAGGCAACACTAACTTGTAGACAAGAACCAAAATCCTTTTCCCATCCACTGCTTTGGATGATTAGTCATTCCCTAAACCAGCCTAAAGCAAACATCATTACATTTCTTCTCCTTCCTTCACACTGCAATGCCAAGGCAAATCTGGTTGCGTGCTCATCTTCAGCAGATGCTGGTTCAGAGCCCAGCTGAAGTCTCTGAGGCAGCACAGACAGTGAGCTGCACAAGTGATACCACCAGCCCACCAGGAAGGGACAAAACCATCAACTGTGCTCCTTTATCCTTCCCTGGAGGGCACAGCTGAAACTCCAAAGGATCTGCTTTGCCTCCAACTGCTCCTAGGGGCATAATAGGAATATTTAGGAGCAGGCTGTTGAGAACTCAGAGACTTGGAGAATTCTGTTTACTCATAACTCAGTGTTCTCTGCAATGGGACTATTAATGAATCTCAGAAGCACTTAGTGGGAATGCTGCAGTGTAGCATTTGTTAAAACTCCCTGTCACTAAAAAAATAAGGATATACTGAAAAACACTGGAAAAGTTGAAGATAAACTTCTGTTACAACATATATATACATATAACCAGATGGACTTAACACAAGCAGTTCATTTGTTTTCTTTCTCAATTTGATTTCATTAGTATTCTGTTCAGTTTCATTTATCTTAAAAATGCAAAGAGACACAACAAAGAACTTGACAAAACTTGCTGAGAAAAAACAACTCCTCTCACTAGCATTATCAATGTACAAAGTTTATAGATTTCACACTGTTTGTTTAAGATATCCATATCTATAATCACATATATTCATCTTCCTTTCCCCATACTTCCCCCCTACAGATAAAAGTGCATTCAAAAGCCTCCTCCAATGAGTCAGTTAAAAATACACATCTGAATCATAAGTATATTCTGAATACAACTCTAAAGCCAAGGGGGATACTATTAATACATATAACTAAAGACACAGCCTTGGCTAGCTGCTTTTATTAATATCTTGTCTATTCCACTTAACTACAGCTACTGCCACAATGTTTCTCCTGCCACTATCCATTATCTGTTTCTTTGGTTTTGAAACGAAATCTCTATCAGCTACTCTGTCTTCTGACCCTAGTTTTATTTTTGTGAAGATTTTTGTTAAAGGCTAATAATTAAGTATTTTAGCTACTACACCCCATCTCTTTTTTAAAGTTTCTGGAGATTTCACCTTCCTATAAAAAGAAAAAATATAGTCATTTAAGCCTTAGTATTTTAAGAAAGGAAATGAGGTAAAGTTACATTTTTCCTATATATCTACTGTGTTTACACGCACAGCTGCCTACACAAAAAATTCTTCCTAATATTCAGTGTCATTTGCTTCCTAGATCTACGCAAGAATACCATTTAAGGATCAGCACCTCATTTTGCTAAGCTCCACAAAAACGGAGCCCTTGCCTGACAAAGCTTCCCGTAAGAAGACACGGCGGAACAGGTAAATGTAACAAACTCTGACGTTTGACGAAAACTCCGGGATGGGTTTGAGTAATTTATCAGAACTGCAAAACTGTCCGAAAAGTTGGCCAAATGTGTACCTGCTCAGGAAACAAAGTTTCTGCTGATACTACTCTACCAGTAGCTGTTTCCAAACATTTTATGCCATCACTCGAACTCCTTCCTCTGCACAGAATCGCTCCAACTTGACACGTGTCATTCGCCTATCGCTGCAGGACAGAGGCTTCGCCTTCCTCTTTCACTCGGGCTCTTATCTCTAGCCTATGGCCAAAAACAAGCCTTTCCCCTTCTCTCTACAGCAGGGGAGAGATGAGGGGCCCAGAACAGAGCAAACAAGCCGCAGCTCATCCCGTTCCCTCCGGCAAACACCGCGGGCACTGCCGCCCGTTCTGCCCCGCTCCAGGAGCGCGGAGTCGCCCCGCACCGGCCCCTGTCCCTCGGCCGAGACCCGCCTGGTTACCGGGGCCGGCTCCCGGCTCTGGCCCTCGGCGCGGAGCCCCCAGCCGCAGCCCCGCGGGCCGGCAGGAGCGGCCGCGCTGCCTCCAGCCCCGTGACACCGGAGCGGCCTGGCCCGGCCCGGCCCCGCCGCGCAGGCCGGGCTCCCCGCATGCCGCGGCACGGACAGGTGCAGCCCTCGGGCCGCCCGGGGCCCTGCGCAGTCCGGGCTCAGCTCCAACCTCCTCCTCCTCCTCCTCCTCCCCTGGCCAGCCCCTTTACCCGCGCACCACCATCACCCCCGGCCCGCACAAAGACAGGCCCGCGCCGCCGGGCCGCGCACGGAGGGAGCGGAGCCGAGCCAGGCCGGGCCGGGCCGGGCCGGGCCTCCTCCACTCCCTCCTCGGGTGGCGCCGGTGTCCCGGGCCTCCTGCCCGCCGCCGCGGCCGCCACCTCCATCTCCCGCCTCACCTCTTTGGGGACGAGCTGGTTCTCCTCGCTGGGCACCATGGCCGGCGGCGCGGCGCGGAGCCCGCAGCAGGCTGAACCGAGTGCCGTCGTCAGCAGCAGCGGGAGGCGGGGGGACGCCCGCGGCTCATCCTCCCCCTTCTTCTCCTCCTCCTCCTGCTCCTCTTCTTCTTCTTCCTCTTCCACCTCCTCCTCCTCTTCCTCCGCTTCCACCTCCTCCGCTCCCGCGGGCAGCGCCGCGGCCCCGCCCCGCCGCCAATCCATGGCAAAATGGCCGCCGGCGCGGTTCTCGCGAGAGCCGCCCCACCCCGGGCTCGCTGCGTTCCGCCGCGCTCATGGCCTTCGGCCCGGCCGCGGCGGGTCCCGCACCCGGGCTCGGGCCCGCTCCTGCTGCCGCTGCCTGGCCCGGCCGGGCCGCGCGGTGTTCACCGAGCACGAGGGGCGGTGTCGGAGCCGCAACGGGAACCTCCGTGGGCGGCCTGGCCAGAGCTGCCCCGCGCACGGGTTATCAATGGCGCCAGGCCGCCGCGGCTGCCCCGTCACGTTATCCGGGCCTGGGGAGCGGCATGGGGCCTGCCGGGGAGCAGGGAGGCAATAAATGGAATGGGCGCCGCTGCGGACGTATCTAGGGAAAGACTGCACGTGCGGCGGTGGGGTTCGGCCATGGGGTGGACTGGGTGATCTCAGAGCTGTTTTCTAACTAACTCAGCAGTGGGAGGCGAGCGGGCAGGGATCGTGCCGGCTCGGGGTTCATCGGCACACGGGCGGGGGTGGTCAGAGAGCGGGGCTCGGAACCGGGCCGGCCGGGGGTGATCAGAGAGCGGGGCTCGGAGCCGGGCCGGCCGGGGGTGATCAGAGAGCGGGGCTCGGAGCCGGGCCGGCCGGGGGTGCCCATGGAGCGGGGCTCGGAGCCGGGCCGGCCGGGGGTGCCCAGGGAGCGGGGCTCGGAGCCGGGCCGGCCGGGGGTGGTCAGGGAGCGGGGCTCGGAGTCGGGCCGGCCGGGGGTGGTCAGAGAGCGGGGCTCGGAGCCGGGCCGGCCGGAGGTGTCCAGGGAGCGGGGCTCGGAGCCGGGCCGGCCGGGGGTGTCCAGGGAGCGGGGCTCGGAGCCGGGCCGGCCGGGGGTGTCCAGGGAGCGGGGCTCGGAGCCGGGCCGGCCGGGGGTGGTCAGGGAGCGGGGCTCGGAGCGGGGCTGGCCGGAGGTGATCAGGGAGCGGGGCTCGGAGCCGGGCCGGTCGGGGGTGCCCATGGAGCGGGGCTCGGAGCCGGGCCGGCCGGGGGTGATCAGGGAGCGGGGCTCGGAGCCGGGCCGGCCGGGGGTGATCAGGGAGCGGGGCTCGGAGCCGGGCCGGCCGGGGGTGCCCATGGAGCGGGGCTCGGAGCCGGGCCGGCCGGGGGTGCCCATGGAGCGGGGCTCGGAGCCGGGCCGGCCGGGGGTGCTCAGGGAGCGGAGCTCGGAGCCGGGCCGGCCGGGGGTGCCCATGGAGCGGGGCTCGGAGCCGGGCCGGCCGGGGGTGCTCAGGGAGCGGAGCTCGGAGCCGGGCCGGCCGGGGGTGATCAGGGAGCGGGGCTCGGAGCTCGTTAGCACCCGGCCGGGGGTGCGCTCGGAGCCGGTCTCGGAGCTCGTTAGCACCCGGCCATGGGCGCGCTCGGAGCGCCAGGCCCCGCCAGATGAGCTCCGTGCCCTCGCAGCGCTCCTCCAGCCGCCCCTCCCGGAGCCCGGGCTGCGGGGACACCGGAGGCTGTCTCGGTGTGATTGCCTCGCTCCCTTTCAGCGATGGTGCCACCTGAAGTGGACGCTTAGGCACAGCCTGCTCCCGCTGGCATGCGAGCCCTTCGTGGTGCCCAGAAGTTGTTCCTTGAAGTCATGCGATGGAGTTCAGCGTGTGCTCGCTGTAAATCCGAGGCTGATAGCTCGTTTTCAAACCGAGTGCAAGGCTGTTTCTGTGACATTAATTGTTGATTTTTGTCCACGACAAGCTGAACTATATCTCCTTTTTTTTGTGCCACCTGAAACACACTAAAAGCCAAATCACTAGAATGACTAAAACGCACACTTAGAGGGAAAGTCGTTGATGTCTACTTCACTGCAAAATAGTTTGTAAGTGAAAAGCATTCTACTTGGCTAACGAACGATGCTATTTGGTAGCTGTACGTTTGTGCACAACTGTTTTTCTTATTATTTTAGTGTCCTCTTGTGGAAAAATGCAGTACTGAGGGTAGTTTTTGGTTTGTGTCCATGAAGTTTTGGGGTAATTTTTGAAACCTATTGCACTGGAGGCTACTGAAGATTTGATAAAGTTGAATGACCTCATCTCCCTTTTTCATGTTCAAAGTATGTAACTTGTCAGGTTCCTCTTGCTTTCACAGAGATAAGTGGCATCTTTTAGAATCAGAATATGTTTTTAGTGTTTCTATTCATGTAGTATATTAATGCTTCAAAAAAGGCTTCAAAATGGTAATTTCTGTAAATAACATCAGTGGTTTTATTTTCGTCTTTCAAGTATGCTGTGGAAGTGCTATATTTCTGGCTTTGTTGTGGTTTGTTTGTTTTTTCTTAGATTTTTGCTCCTTGAGCTAAGCACAGAAATCCTCTCATTGAAAAACTTAAAGCAGTTCTGAAGTATATTTCTAACTGTTTTGCATTATATAACTTAATGGGTTCAAGTTGTTTATCTTGTTAAGGTCAGAGGGTTCTTTGGCACAGGAGCTCTTGCCCCATGGGTTTGAAATATGTTGGACCTGAAAGCCCCTCATCTTAGACCTTTGAGCTCTATTATGATAAAATCAAGTTCTGAGACAGGAACCTACGAGTCCCTTGCTGTTCATGTTACTTCATGTTAGCGCTGGGTTTTGTAGAGCTACCCCTCTAGAAGAGCAAGAAAAGTATCTAAAATTGTGGTGGTTTTAATAGGAAAGGCAGTGTGAAATGAATGAACTGCCCAAAGATCCAGGAGATTAGTGAGCAGGTGCTTGAGTTTAAGAGCCAGAAGAGAACCAAGCTTCCAGAACAAGGGATCCAACCACTGAAGCAAAACTGTGTGTGACTGACTGGTCTGCTGGAATTTCCCCTCTGCCCCCACTTTGGGGACACACCCCACAAAACCTCTCAGACTTGGAGGATTCTTCCTCTGGGTTGTAAGTAATCCAGAATTCAGGGACAAGAAGCTTTCAGAGATGTTACTTTGGAAAGTTCTTTGGACTCTCTAAAACGTGATGTTCTTACACATCATTTTTTGCTGCTGTTTGTGCATAACAAGGGAAAAAGCTGCACAACTCGGTGACTTTATTTGAAATATATTGTTCTATTAGAATAAAGAGGTAGCTACCACAAATATGTGCCTGCTAGATCACAATCAGGAGTTGTTTTTTTAAGAAATACTTTGTTAGATCCTCCTGTCAGCCTTTAAAACTGTGCAAACATCCAGTGTAGCATGTGTGCATTAAACATCTTTAATGGAGTAATAATCTCTAGTTAATAATTAAATCCCCAGGAGCTTTTGTAATTTGTGGATGCTACAGCATTTAATCTCTTTATGTGAGACCCTTAAAGAGGAGTATTCAGTATTTGAGTTTCATGAAGGGAGTCCTGGCCTTACATAAAGGCTCATTTAATATAGCACAGGTTTAACTTGTTATTAATGTGAAGGAGAAAATCTGATGTCTCAGAGTGCAGTTGATGCTGGATTTGCAGGCACAGGTAAATTTGTTGGGCTGTTGATTGTCAAACCTGCTCAGAGACACATTGATGAGAGTCACAAGTGCTGCAGTGTGTCAGTTTTCAGTGAGTCCAATGCTTGTCACACTAATGTATGCACTGGAGTAATGGAAAGACAGTTGTGCACTGTCAGTGTGCTAAAGTAAATAGCAAACCTCTCTTGTAAAGGATGCTGAACTTGTAAATTAGTCTGTAGGAATGGGATCCCTCTCTAAAGATTGTGCACTTATCATTCCTCCTTCTCTGTAAGGAGTCACTGAATCTCGTCCCAAGATTTGACAAATAATTAATAAAGTTTTGAAGAAAGTTCTAAGAATGAAATGGAGTGCTGCCATCTGGCTCTTTCACGTGTGCACTTAGATGCTGTAAACTGATGTCTTTCCCAAAGTAATGGTAGCCTAACTCTTTGAAATGGAAAGCCTATGGAAAGAGGATTGTGTAGATTAACGCCATGGATTTGGGATGTCTTCTCTGAAACTCCTGGTTTTGATTTTTTCAAATAGGCTGTCAGTGGGAGATCCATGTCCTGTTTCAGAGGTAGAACCAACTTTTTTCTGTATTGTCCTGTTAAAAACACCCAACCAAACAAAACCACAAAAAAAAACCTCCTTCCCACCAACCAACTAAAAAAGCCCAAAAAAATCCCCAAACCCTCAAAACCCCTAAACCTGACGTTTGCAGTCCTTGGCAAGTTGCTGCCATTTCCCCCAAATGTCCCAGCCCTCGTGTGGTTGCCAGCAGTGTTCACTCAGAGCTCATCTGCACTGTCAGCACTCTCAGAAAATACAGCTCAAGGCCTCTTCCCTTTTCAATCTTTGGCAATTCCACATATGATAGAAGAGGAGATGTGTGAAAGTTCAGGATATCACAGTCCAGCAGGTCACTGCACTGCTGGTTACTTTGCTGTTTGAGCCTCAAGTAACTTTTCCCCAATTGCACAGCAAAATTTGGAGTATTTCTCTGAAAATCTGCCTGTACCATCCAGTCCTTTCAATAAGGAAAGTTAAAAACATAATCAGTAAATTCAGCCCTTATATGGATGGAGGGGAGAACTACTATGAAGAATAAATAGAATTAGTAGAAGTAAAAAAAGAGAAAATTATAGAATTCAGCATCTTTAAATGGCCTTTTTACTAGGTGATGATCTCTTTGATTTTAGCTCCTTAAGTATGAAACAGATCAATAAAAGGCTAAAGAGCAAATTAAGGTCTTTGAAAAAAGAACACTAATTATTTGTGATTATTCTAATCTCTTAAAATGCTTTTATATTTTAGTGTTTTAGACCGTTTCTTGAATGTGTTAAGCACTTGAATCAAGCCGCTAATTTAAAGATAAAACATTTTAAAATTATTTTCTGTTATATGTATTTTAAAACCCCCCTCAAGACTTTTGTGCCTGAAGATGAATATTTTGAAGCAGAATTTTAGAAAGTAAGGAATTAATTTGAAAGAGTTGAGAATGTTGGGGAAAAGGAGAACATTAAATGGGAGATATGCTATGGAAAAAGTATTATTTTGCTTTAGAGGGACCAATGTTGCAGGTCTTGTGGTTGTAATAGGTAGATAAGCAGCCCTCTGAAGTGAAACGTCATGAGATTAATGAAGAAAATGGTTTTTGTTCAGTGCTAAACATTGTGTTCTGCAATTCTTAAGCAGCGTTTTCTCCCATAATCTTTCTGAACAGGCAAGTGCTTTTCTCTCCTCTGACATGGTATTTCATGCCAAGATCTTTTTGATCAAAACCAGTTGGGGATTATTTTAATTAATTATAAATCAGCAGCCTAGATTCATTAACATTTTTGTTAAAGATTATCTTATTACTCTCGTTTCAAGACACCAAGGGTTCAGATACTAGCTTAGGAAGTTAGTTGTCTCTTCCATGACAGCATTAATCTTATGTATGAATTCCCACAAGAGTTTGGAGCTCAAATTACAGTTGTAAAGAGAAGTAGAAGTACTGCACAGAGCTTTGCAGGACCATGTATATCTTTATTAACACTGAATTCTTTTACCATCTTGGCTTAAAATTGTCAGCATTGTGTGTGTGTGACTACAGAGCAGTTTCTGGCATTAGCATTCTAAACAAAGCACAGTTCCAGGGTGTTTGACCTCTTGATGCACTTGTCAAAACCTTCCTGGTGTCACTGGGGCTAAGGTGTGTGGTAGCAGGCCAGCTCCCACTTTGTGTGGTGAGAGTTTGGGAGGAGGCGTGGGCTGCTCTCAGGTAGAGTTTGTGTGTTCCAAGGGCATCTCACATGGAGTTTGCTGGCTTGGTCACAGGGCCAGGCTGACCCTGCTGGATCTAAGACACATGCAGCAGCTTGGAAATCTGCTGTCTGTTTAAATGTGCAGCCTGGTGGAGTGCATGCATCCTTTGTGGGATGTGGGCTCCCATGTTATCCAGCCCTCCGAGGTGGCAGCGGGGTGAGGAGTGTGTGCACAGCACAGCAAAGGCTTGCCTATGGGAAAGCAAGAAGGAGGGAGAGCTGCCTTGAATTCATACCATGCCAATAATGAAGTCACCAACATGGTTCAGTTACTTTAGAGGTTCAAACAGAGCTCGCTGTGCCATAGCCAGTGTATTTAAAAGCCCTGAATTAACACTTGCTGCATGGGAGGAATTGCTGTTGCATAGTCAGCCTGGGAGCACAAAGGCAGCAGTAAACAAGAGGCTGTCAAGTGCAAAAGGAGCAGAGCAGCTGGTTCGGTGTGCCCTCAGTACTCAGGAGCTCTCAGTATGGACAGTCAAGGTATTTATAGCTGCCCTTGGCTCCTGGGGAATGTCATAGTTTGGGTTTGCACCAGGGCTTGCCAGTGACCCTTCAGATGACATCTGGTGACGTTTCATATTCCAAGCCAGTGCTAATTATGCTGCTTGCAGCTCTTGGGGCAAGCAGGAAGTGGTTTCCCATCCTCAGCATGCCCTAGCACATAGAGAACATTCCATCCTCCCAGAGTTAGGTTCCTAGGTGGCCTTATGGATGAAAGTTGTTTCCTTCCCCTTTTCTTTGTAAGGCTTCATGATAATCAGTGTAAAGAGGTAGCTCACAGCTGCCTGGGCTCCACCCCATGCCCTCACTGAGAAGAGGGAAGAAAAGGCATCTTTGGAGTGTCTCAAGTCCCATGGCATGGAGTGCCAGGACAGTAGCTGTGGCAGGATCTTGATGTGATCTGCCTTTGGCCTGGGCAGGGCTGGAGCAGGAAGGGACTGTCACCATCTCCCCATTTCTGCTTCATTGGTGCTTCCTCTCAGTGCTTGGCACCACTCTCTGCTTTGCTCTGTGCTCTCAGAGAACTTTATTCCACTGGTGATGGGAGGAACTTTGTACTTTGAGGAGTACTGGGCTGGACCTGGTTATTTTATAGCTGGTTTAGGATCTCTGCCATCATTCCTCATGCCAGGGCTTGGAGCAGGCTGTGCTGAGACCTTTCTAAAGCAGCTTTTAGGCACTCTGTGCATGGCTTGGTCTAAAACCAGCTGCTGGCTCCGTGGTTCTCCGAACTCAACCTTGTCCTTGTTTTGCAATGTTCTGTGTCCTGAACATCTACAGCCTTCTGGGGCTTTAAGGGCCACTCTGCTCTGGGGGTTGCTGAGCTCTCTCTTGCATTAATTAATGTAGCTTTACCTTTGGCAGCAGCAAAGGGAGCTGCCAGAGGTCTTACATAGCATTTAAAATGTCAGCTGCCAGAGCACAGCAGCTGCCAGTACTGGAGCTGTGGCAGGGGGATGTTGTCAGAGGACAAATGCAGGGAATGGCAGTGTGGACACAGCGTGAGTCAGTCAGGGCAGGGACTTGTGTACAGAGTACCCTGTCGTTGGTGAAATGCCCTTTGCAATCTCCCAGCAGGCTGGCACCCGTGCTGCTTTGGTCACACACACGGAAACGCTGCTGGCTCTTGTGGTTTGTGCTCAGCCCTGGCTGTCAGCAGTTGTCAGAGTGTGGGCTGTGCACTGATAAAGTAATCCCGTGGTGCTGGGAGTCTCTCTTCTGTCTGGAAGAGCGGGGCAAAGCATGGGTGGTGAGAGTGTTGAGAGAATGTAGTTTCTGAAAGCAGTCATTTTTGTCACATGTATCTGAATTTTAATTCTTTTTAATGGACTTTTTCTTTCAAATGTTTGTAATTTATCTGTTGGTTGAACTGAGTTAACATGGGATAAATAAAAAAAACTTGTAACTACTGTTCTTGCTTGTCATCATTGCCTTTGTGAATAGCTGTGTCTGGAGAGCAATTGTTTCTTCAGCATTTGGATTAGAAGGCTTGGCTGCAGAATTGGAATCTTGTATTTGCTATTAGAAGGGGAAATAGCTTTCTTTCAATATTGTTACTTCTTTGCAGTGAATTGTGCTGGCTATTTTAAGTTAGATGCATACCCATTTACCTCTCACCTGGGATTTAAACCAGGCTTCTTAATTGTGCCTGTTGGATGCAAGCACATCTTCCAGAGGTGTCCACATGGGTTCCAGAAAATCTGGACTGAATCCAAATCCTTTCCTGAGATTCAAGTCTTCAGCAGAGCGTTCTTTTCTCTGCAGCTGTTAAAGGAAGAGGGCTCCTTGGGCTTTTGGGGTGGCTGGTCACTAATGTGGTGTGCATCCATGGAATGCAGGGGTGCATGAATCAGCAGGGTCTCAGTGCCAGGCTCAGAGATATAATCATAGGCTGGCTGCTGCAGTGTTTTCCACAGTGCTTTACATATGGAATTAATCTGGGCCCTTCCTGCTGCTGGAAATGTGTGCCTTTGCATAGATGCTGCCTTTGTGTTCCTTATGGCAACAAAAGATTTATGTTAAGCAGCCCAGACCAATTTTAAATCCTTACAAGTACTAGAGCTGTGCTTTTGATACCACCAGCAATCCAAATACTTCCAGGAAACCAAATTCCAGACTTGCTGATGGGAATGCTCTTTACTAGGATCAGAGTCACCCATCAGCTTTTTGATGTTCTAGGTTTGTTTCTGCCTACAGGAAAACTTGGATGCACAATAAAGCTCCCAGCCTGCTCTGCATCCCAGGTCTGGGATTGTCAAGGTTTGTCCTTTTGAAGTCCAGGAGGGTTTCTCAAATGGGGAAAATGCAAGCCTCAGACAGTCAGAGGCTTATTGTCCCTACTGCCCAAGAAGTTATAAACAAAGATAATTAAAGCAGTTGTATTTGTCTTTTAGGGTTTTTATCTCTTCTGACCTCTGAATTCTAAGAAAAATAAAAGCAGGATGATAATCCTAACTGCAGATTTTCTGCTAATACCCTGATCATTCCTCAGCCTGTTCTTCTTTATTTGATGGCTACTCCCTTAGCCTCTTCCTTCAGAGACAGGCTGAAACTGTACTTTGTCTTTTGTTAATCTGCTTTTTGTGTCCCCATGCTCTTCATGCATTTGAATTTAGCCAGGATGGCACTAACGTAGTACACGTTTCAGGCATGAAGAGGTTAATGAAGCTTGACCTGACTGCCTCGTGATAACATCCATGCTCCTGGCAGCCTCGGGGTGGTGGTTCCTGCCACATCCAAGGACTTTTATCCTCTTTGATTGCCACGTTTCTATACAGCCAAGGGAGATTTATCAGGGTCTTTAGGGGAGTCCTTTTGTACAGCCCTTGGCTGTAGCAGCACTTTGTGGTGCCTCCAGAAAACTGAAAGGGCAGCTTTTCATGAACAGGTAATGAAACCAAGAATTCCTGAATTGCTGAAATGGACAAAAATAATGCTCATACAAAGGTGTCTTGAAGATGCTTTTGTGATTTAATTCTTGGAAATAAATTGATGGCATAAGAAATGATTCTCAAAGCCTCACTGCTCCTCTGATTCTGATCCTTTGGCTGCTTAAACCGTGGCACTACCTCAGGATGAAATATTTAGCTGGATTTTTTTCTTTTTAATTGAGGAAGGGGGAAAACTGAAAGCACTAAGAATTAAAGTGGACATGCAATTTTTTAAAATCTTTAATCAAAGTGATTATTTATTGAGATTTTGGAGTAGTTACTGGTGCTGCTCTGGCTGTTTAAAATCCATCATATGACTGAGAATGGTGCCACTCAGTTCACTTGGATTGCTTAATGCCTTTTTGCTGGGCACTGCTGGGTTGTAAAACAGTGGTTATCAGCCAGAGCTAGTTTGGTGCTAATATGCAGTGTGAAGAAATCTGGTTAAAACTGTGATAGCTGGGGGACATTCACTAAAGAGAGAGAGATGAAATACAAACCAAGGCACTTCTGCAGTGCTTGCCTCATCTGTCTAAAGCCTTGAGGCCTGAGTGTGAGAAGGTTGATTTTGAATACAAGGTTATGTTTGGTCCTGTTGTTCCCTTGGCTGATTGCTGCAGTACATCACAGCAGTCTGTGATTTATTGTTTAGGTACATCAGATGTTCAGTGCTGCTGCAGCTTTGAATCTTGGAAATAGCTGAGGTTTATGATTTGGAACATCTACTTACATGTCATTAGCAATTTTGCATTTTCTTACATTTCTAAAAGGGAAGTCCCTTTGCCTATTTGCATTATTTAGTTCTGCTTAGCACACATCTAAGTCCACACTGTCACAGCTGGAATAGTTGAGCTCAGGGTTTTGTATCAAGTATAGAAATCCTGAGATAATTAAAATCGTGATGAGTGCTGCTATTTTGAACCCAGAGGAGGAAATTTCTGGTTTTCAAAACTGAGAGTAACTCAGGCAGTCTCTTCTGCTGTAAACTGGGTGTATCTGTACATTAGAAGTTAAATACTAGAATCCTTTTGTGAAATGTTAACTGCAGCTGATGTTTTTTCTGCCTTGATTTCATTTAGGAAACCAGCAACTTAAGGTTTTCTTGAGAGCATGGCTAGAGCTTCCTCTATCACTGTGCTAAGAGGTTTGATGTGAGCAGATTCCCACCTCTTGGAGTCTGCAGGGAGACCATTTCTAATGTAACAGCATGCTCTAACAGCACATTAGCTGTGTTTCCTTGGGCTCAGTGATCCCACAGGCAGAGAGCACGTGAAAAGGAGATGGAAATTTCAAATGTGGGAAGTGTGGGAACAGCACGACAGAGATGCATGTGAACATTAGTCTGTGCCATGCATGATGCCATTTGTGACACTTCAAATTTTGCAAATTACTCCATATCCTAGATTTTTTTTCACAATAATTTCAAGGCTTCTCTTTTTTCCTAAGCTCTCCCAGTTAAACCTGGAAGAAGGAACTAAACTTGCTTAAGTTATGTAAATTTGAAGGTTAACGTGATGATAAAGAACTTCTCAGAAATGGGCATGGCAAGGTCAAAGGCAAATCCAAAAGGGTTGGAAAATAGTGAGAGAAAAAGTGAGAAAAAGAAAGTGAAATGTGATCTCTACAAATGAAATGTGTGTGCCTGGGAAAATGCATGGATAGCCATGATGGTGATCATAGAAGGAATAAGCATCTTCAATAGAACAAGCAGGACACTGTCCTGCTGCTTTTTTGTGTTGTTTTTGCACCCAAAAACATTCTGGGAAGAACCAAAACATTTGCCCAGGTGCTTTTATAGGACAGAAGGCAAAAGCAATAAAGCTACCTCCTGGTACTGCACTAGACAGTGATAATTGAGAAAGCTTTATTAAAAAATCTATTATAAAACCACTAAAACATGAACACCAAGTGGAAAAAATCTATCTCAGTGTCCTTTTTATCTCACAATAATCTTGCTGCTGAAAAGCTGAGCCTAAGGTATGGGACAGAGAGGCAGCTGTGGGTGTGGGACACCTCCAGCCAGGAGCTCTGTGGCTCTGCTCGAGCTGCTTTGGGGTGGAACTGGAGCAGGGTTTGAGCAGAGCAGGAAATTGCATAAGGACACTCTGGTGGTTGTTTACTGGGAGCCAGTGGCACTGGAATAAACAGCTGGGCACAGCACAGTGTCCCTTTGTCATCCAGCCTGGCAGGACTGGCAGTGGGAGCTTGGAGCTCAGGGGCTGCATTCAGGGGAGCCCATGGGGTCAGGGAGCTTGGCACTGAGAGGAGTGAGGGATTTGGCTTTCCAAACAAACTGTGGGGCTGCTGCTAGATGTGGGAAACGCCAGTCACTCGTTCTTAAAATTTTAAAAGTTTAATAGTAATAAAATGGTTACAAAAATAGTAATACCATTAGGGTAATAGTAATTTGGACAATTTGGATGAGGACAATATGAGACAACAGAAACAAAGAGTTACAGACAGTCCAGGTGCCTCTTTCTGGGCAAAATAAGCCCCAAAAAGGCCCCACGTGAACAGAGGATTAACCCTTAAAAGCAACAGCCTGGTGCACATTCCTACACCTCATCCATGGTGCATCAATTCCATTCACACACAGGATTCTGTCTGGGCAGTGCCAGCTTCTAACTCTGAATCCTGGCAGAATCTTCATGGCTGAGCAAGGCAGGAAGAAGTTCATTTCATTCTGATAATGGAGCAATAAATTCTCTGTCTCTGAAAGATTCAGGTGTCCTGTGGCTGCTATCTGGTGTGAGTCCTCTCTTTAAAAATAGTATCCTACATAGCACAGTTTCTATTTTAACATTTTATTATAACCTAAAACTATATTTAACACACTACCCAAGAGAATTAATACAGCATAGCTTATCTAACATAACACATCTAATATTCATTGTAATATTTGCAAAAAGCCAATCATAAACCAGACATTTTTCACAGTAGATAAAACCAGCACTGGGAGATAACAGAAACCCTGGGAAGGATTCCACTGATTGATGAATGGAAAAAGAGATTTGCTTTTACAAATAAACTTTAGGTTTGCTGAGGAATGAAAATAGACATTGAAAGATGAAAGAAACAATGGGGAAGAAAAACCCCTAAATTCTGTAAGAATTAAAAATGAAAAGGGAGGGTTGTACATTAGGGAGAAATCTTTGGGATCAGGTGTTCTGGGAAGTCTGAACCTCTCAAGTACCTCAGCCAAGGGGGAAAGAGAGAAGGGAAATGCAGCCAGGAAACAGGGATAAAAAGGAAGCTGTGTCCTCCAAAAATGTGAGAGATCCCAGGGGATGCCCCATGGCCTCTGCCTTGACTGGAATAAAGCCCAAAAGGGACTCCTCTGTCTCCTTTTTGGACATAAACCTCTGGTGTTTGTGGGTTAATTTCCCTCACACCGCAGACCCTTGGGGAGTGGGTAAATGTGGTGCTTTGGAGCACAGACCTGAGCTTTTTGAACCCAGAAGCTGTTTCTGCCAGTATTGCTCCTAAGTGACTCTAACAGACACACACAGGAGTGGGAAGCCTTGCCCACTGCCCTCACCTCTCCCTTCCCCGATGGTGCAGAGGCATTCACAGTTTTCTGAAGGCTCTTTGAGCAGAGAAATGTGTGGTGAAGAGAGTCAGGTTTCTCACTGCAGCCTGGCGGTGAGATGGGGAAGAGAAACTCCTCAGCAGGAGAGTGAGCAGTGCAAGCAGAGACCATTCCCAGCTCTTCAGGCACCTCCTCCTGGAGCAGGGAAACACCTGCAGGCTGGCTCAGCCAGCAGACTGGCTCCCTTTGCCTTGCAGAGTTAGAAGGAGTGGTGATAAGGAGTGCTTTCCTCACTAGAAGCTGCTGGTGACATTTCCATGTATTTTCTAAGCATATGTAAATATTTGGGCCAATTAAAGATCTTCCTGCAGGTGAAGTATTTTCACAGGAAAGGGAAAACTGTGATTTCACCGAGTAATAAATATTTAATATTATGATCAGATGCTGCTACATTAATCTTATTTCTTTGCAGTCAAAGGTGATTCAGATGCTGAGTTTTCCAGAACTCCAGACATGAATCCAGTGCCAGAAAACAGGGTGAAAAAACCCCAAACCCACCAGGACTTGAAGAAGACTAAAACATCTTTGTGTTCCACTGCAGAGCAAACGACAAGGAATGAATTTACATGGATTCACTGGCAGTTGTTAGGGCTGATTTATTTCAGTGTAGTAGAATGTAGTGAGTGGCTTGTAAAGAAGTGTGCCCTTCTATTGAAATTATTACACCTCTAGCAGAGATAAAGAATGTTGATTTATCTTACTGAGGTCTGTGTTCTCCCCAAGCCTTCTGCACAACAGAGACCTCTGTGCTCCATTGCACACCATCAGCCACTTAGGATGTCTATGAGAATACACTTATTTCTAATTTCTGAGCTGGGAATAGTTTAATGAGGTTCTAGCTGAATAACTCAGGCCCAACAGCCATGCATGCTTCAATGCTAATGCTGGGTTCTGTAACTGGAAGGAAAGGTCAGCATTACAGAAAAGCCTTGGTGCTGCTCTTTTCTGGCACTGCAGGAATTGTCCTTGGTGCCACGACCTGTGTCCATCCTGGCCAGCTGGGAACTCCTGCAAGAACTCTCTGTAGGTTCTAGTTAGGCTGCTTTAGGAATGTGTTTGTTTTCAAGGAGCACCTAGCAAATCCCTGTTTGTGCAGTTGGTAGTGCTGGGAAATGAGAAAAAGAGAGGCAGAAGGATGAACTGCATGTTGGATTTGGGTCTATCACAGTGAAAGGAGTTCACAGGATGTCAAAGAAATGCTGTGTGTTCTGGCTATTTACAAAAATACTTACATGACTATTAGGAAAATATTTTACTTGTCTTGTTAATCTTTTATGACAAATTAGTTTCTTATTCATCAAAAGAATTCCTACTCAGTTTTGATTTAAATAATGCAGTTTTTTCAATAAAGTTCTTTAGTGCTTCTTGTAGATTTTCTAGAAAGCCCTGCATTAATGTAAAATTCAGTACTGCATTTGTATGCAGGGAACATGATCCTTCTCCTTCATCTAGCAATCTGCAGCACTCATAGATTCTTTTTTAAACCTTCAGATGTAACCTCCTTAAATATTTAAGGCATACCTCCAACAGAACAGGGCCAGGCTGCCCTTCTCTTAGTCTTGCCCTGTCTTTTCATCTAAGAACTTTTTATTCAGATGTTCCAGAAAGCACAAGAGGACCTCAGCACCACTGCTTTGGTTTTTGGGCTTTCTGCTGGATGGGTTACACTTTTTGAAGGCTTCCTGCTGTTATAGAGAAGTTCTGCCTGTGATATCCTGCATTCCCCAAAATTCCAAGTAATTTGGGGCTCCTTTTTCCTTTACTTCTGTGGTGACAGGTTTCATTAATTTTTGGCTCCTCTGTAATTATTTCACTGTGTGTACTGTTGTGTGGTTATTTGCTGTGCAGAAATAATTACTGCAGCCAGCAATGATAACCAAAGAAGAAATTAATAAAAAGAAAGTCGTTTAATATCCAGTACAAGCTTAAGTAGGATGAATAGTTCAGGTGAAGGTAATTTATTCTAGAAATTAATTGTTTTGAGCAGCCTTGTGATTAAAAAAAAGTCTTTGGTAACATTTCTTTGTATTTTGTTTTCTTTAATGTCTGCTGCTTTTCTTAAATCTCATTTTGGACAATAACATTCTTTTAAGCAGTGATATTGGTTGTGTGTAGCATTTATAAAGGAAAATATCTCTCTTTAAGCCTCAGTTGAGGTAAGCAGTCATTCTTTAATTGATGTTTGTAATACATTAAATTACACCTGCAAGGTGAAGCACTTGGTATTTTGGTTTAATTTTTTGAGGGAGGGCCAACTGTACCCTGAATAGCTCTGAATCCTTAGCAGTTGATTCAGGAAATAACCTTTTTCCCAGAAACTGTCCTGGAAATTTTTAGAATTCTGCATCCCTTACCATACTTGTATGAACAGCTAAAAACAGTTTCAGCACATATCATTCATCAGATAATAAATGCATAGAAAGTTTTCACCACAGTATTCTCAAGATGTCCTCTGTGAATCAGAGGGAACAGGATGTCTCCTATTCAGTCATGGTTTGGCTGAGCAGGGAGCTGTATCTTAGCTTACATGGATATTTTAAGTTGCTGAATTGCATTGCTGAAAAATGCTCAGAAACATTCTCGTCCCAAACATTCTCATTCTAAACTTTTTTTTTTTTTTTTTTGGTAAGAACTCCTCCAGTTTGAGAAAGTGATCTTTCATTTTTCTTAGAACTTTTCTGTAAAGAAGTGCATTTAGAACCAGAGACCCAGGCAGTTAAAATCTGAATATTCATGATGGTTGCAGGTACTGATAATGATCATCTCCCTGCAGGTATGTTGGATACCTGGCTCAGCTCAGCTGGAGATGCTTTTGTAGATCTTCCCCAGGAGTGTGTAGCCATGACTGCCACTCCTTCAAAAGGAGAAAGGGAAAAAAGCTTTTAAAGAAAAAAGAAGATGGAAGAAGAATTTTGCCACTCTGGTACTACCTTCGTCTTTTCAGCTCCTTTGCACTTCAAATGGAGTTGTGAATGTTCACTGCTTGCCAAGAAAAGGTTTTTCTGACCTGAGAATTCCTGTAGGAAGCTCAGATCAGCTCAGGGGAGCTCAGGGATTCAGACCTCTTGTTCTTGTTCTGCTTCCCAAACTCCTGGAATTGTCTGGAGCAGAATTTGGGCTGTCAGGTGGCCAGAGCTGGTCCTGGCCCTGCAGGAGGCTGCTGGCTGGGGCTGCCTGGGCAGCCAGGGCTGCAGAGGGACTGTGAGGACACAGAGACCCCCAGACTCTGTCATGAGTCCCCACAGTGACCCCCAGACTCTGTCATGAGTCCCCCTGGGGCATTTGCTGACTCTGGAGATGTCCTTGCTTGGTCACCTGGATGGGTCTTATGGCTTGTCATGTTTTGGAGGAATAGCAGGGTGCACACTCCATCATTGCAGACATGTCCTCTGTATTCCAGAGTCCTAATGCATCTGGGTTTTTTGGTTTTTTTTTTTTTTTTGGTTTTTTTTTTTTTTTATTTTTAATTTTAATAGGTTCAAAACAGCAAAGTAAGCTCAGGTGTGTAGGAGAGGTGAAACACCTGAGGGCAGACTAACATCCTGAGGTGAGATAGAGAGATAAATCACATTTAAACCTCAGCTTTGAAGGGACACCTGTGTGCTGGCAGTGTCAGGCTGCTTTCCAAGTGAAACAGGTGATCTCCTGAGTCCATTTTTCAGAGTCCCCAGACTCCAGCAAGCTAAAAAGCTCCATTGGTCAGCTGGGTCACCAGTACCAGGAAATACACTGGGAGGGTTTTGCTTGTCAATGTGGGTCTCATCATCCTTTCCCCTCACCTGCTCCTCTCTCAGGCCAGAAAGATTCACATTTACAGGAACTCACATGGGCATGTGGAGCAAAAAGGACTCAGAGGCTGTAGCTCAAAGTCCACAACAGTTTTGCAGATGGAGGAGAAGTACAACATATTCTAATCTCTGATTGACACCGTTTATTTTAGGTTGTGATTTCAGATTAGATAAGTGAATATAGAGGGTAGAGGCTCCAGACTCACTAAGCATATTGAATTAAAAATAAAATTCAGGGCCATTGTTGTTGTGAATAAAAAGCAATGTGTTTTTCAGAGGAGGCAGCAGAATATATCTCTTGATTCAGTGCTCTTCCAAGTAATTACAAAGAGCAGATCTTGCTGTTAAGTCAAGCAGCAAAACCATTTTGTAATTCTGTAGGGCCAGATTGTCTGGTTTGCAGTTTCCCAGTGAAGAACTGTTCTTTGGGAAGCCTGGGGCAGAACTTCCCCCCTTCTGCCAGCCCTTCTGAAGGAGCAGGCAGAGAGAAAAAGGTGTCCTTGGCTGGGGTGGTGATGCCAGCTGATGAACACATCACACATCATTTGTCACCAAGGTATTTTCTGGAAAATCCCTTTAACCAGGATTTTTCTCCTGAGAAGCCTCAGAAAAGAAATGTAAACAATAATTATCTGATGGCTTGGAATGTGCTCTGGAGGTTGCTCACCAACAGGTGCAGCTTTGAGTGGTTCCATGTGAATTGTTTTTAATTCATGACCAATCCCAGCCCAGCTGTGTCAGACTCTCTGGTCAGTCACGGGTTTTTATTATTCATTCTTGTCCAGCCTTCTGATGTCTCCTTTCTCTTTCTTTAGTATAGTTTTAGAATATAAAATATGATATGATAATTTACATAATACATTATATATAATATAGGAATAGATAATAAATATAATAAATATATAATATATATAATAAAATATGATATGACATAATGTAATATAATATAATGTAATGTAATATAATATAATGTAATGTAATGTAATTTAATATAATACATAATATAATATAATATAATATAATATAATATAATATAATATGACATAATATAATGTAATATAATATAATGTAATATAATGTAATATAATATAATATAATATAATATAATATAATATAATATAATATAATATAATATAATATAATATAATATAATATAATATAATATAATATAATATAATATAATATAATATGACATAATATAATATAATATAATATGACATAATATAATATAATATAATATAATATGACATAATATAACATTATATTATATTACATTACATTATATTATATTACATTACATTACATTATATTCTATAATAATATAAATCAGCCTTCTGAGAACTTGAAGTCAAATTCTCAGCTCTCACCTCGCCCTGGGGACCCTCACACCACCACAACAATAGTTTGCAGCTATTGGTGAGTGCCAGACTGTCTGCTAATCGAGGCTGTATTCATTTCTTTCAGAGACCCCAGAACATTTTCCCTCTGTGTGAACAGCTGTGCTGTCCAAAGGCAGGGCACCATGGTGGTTTCCACTCTTTTTCCAAAGGAATAAAGGAAGACCCAGAGCTGTGACAGAGCAAGAATGAAATCTGCCAGCAGTGGTGGCACTGTCTCCTCACCAGCTGCTCCACGTGCAAAGCTACAGATCCATTTCAGTATCACCTGTGGGGATTATTGAAATGACTTCTTGTACCATAGTCCCTGCTCCTGGCTGCAGCTCTGACCCCAAACAGCAGGAAGCTCTTTCTGGGCTGGGGGGCTTGCAGGAAGACTGGATTTTGCAGCCAGGAGGAGCAGGGGATTTTTTTTTTCTAGCAACAGTAAACCTTTAGGTGTGCTAATAAAATTAATTTTAGGGGCATTTCTCTGTACTCCACAGATTCTGTGGTGTGTGGCCTCTAGAATACCATACATTTTCTAGCTGCTTACATTTTCTAGTTGCTTTCAAGAAATGAAACTTTATAAAATTGTATTTTCTGCATTACATATTATAAACCTGGAAAGAGAAGATTTAAATACTCCATTCTCAAACATGAAGTCAGGATATTTTGATCATACTGAAGCTGCTTTATTGCTTTTCCAAAATAGATTCATGCTGAGTGCATGCAATGCTTGAAGAGGCACTTTCAGTTGTAGAAGCATTGCTGGGAGATTTCACTCTGGATTTAATAGCAGTCAGTGTTTCCTTAGCCCATGCTGTGAAATTCAGTCCAACTGTGGGTGCTCCTGGTCCTTGCCTTGAGATCTGGTGTGTGTGCACTTGGATGAGAGCATGGAGAATCAGCATACAGAGATTTAGAAAAGTGTAAGATATTATATTAGAATTACAATGGTGTGTTGTTTGGTGAAAAACTGAAGAAATTACTTGGTCCACTTCAGCTGTGCCCTGTCCCTGGGTCCCTGATGCCAAGGACTGGTGGATGGATGGAATATCCATCCACTGGTGGATGGATGGAATATCTGGCCATGCAAAAGGCATTTTTTAAAATTTGCTGGGGTTCCCCCACCTAGCAGCCCGAGGTGCCAGCTGCATAGTGGAATTCAGAGGAAAGGGAGTTCACCAGCTTTTAGCACTGACTGCCCGTGGTTCCTTTGCTTTCATTTCCACCTGAAATGCAAGTTCTCTCTGTTTGGAATGCCCCACTGCAGTTTGAATATTCTGCTCCAAGGCTGAGCTTGCTTTGAAGAATTTTAATCCCTGGACAGTGTTGTCCTCTCCCCTGTGTGTCCAGAGAGCTGGTCTGGGGTGGGAGAGCAAATGTCCAGCTCCCATCCCTGGCCTGTGTGTCCCAGATCTCCAGCCACTGTGGGGACATCTCAGGAATGAAATTAAAAGTGGATTTAAGCCTTTCCCTCACAAGATGGCAGCATCACTTCAGGGAATAACATCACCTGCTCCAGCCAGGAGGCCCTGGATGTTTGAATATTTCCATTTTATCCAGTATGGGATATAAGCTCTGACAGCTGTGCTCATTTGTGTTACCTGAACTTGTAGATCAGCACCAGGCAGGGACTGGATGGGTTTCATTCATTTGCTGCTGTGTTCACAATGAAAATTAGGAATTGTGTTGAAACTGTGTCCTCATTGTTGTGACTCTAGTTAATACTCTAGTGGCATTCCTGAGATTTCAGCAGCAACATTTGATTGTTTCAAATGCACTCACAGAAATTTAGCTTCAGATTGACACATATTTCCCTCCATGTCCACTGAGTCTTTTTATTCATTCAAGGCTTGATCCTACTCTCCCTGAAGTCAACAGCTGAGTTAGAATTTTAGGGTAAGAACATAAAAACAGGAGAAAAGAAAGGTCATTAAACCTGGGGTTTCAATGGGGTTTTAAACATTTTTTCCCTCCCCATATAAATAATCAGGAAAGATGAAAGAGCTGCTGTTTGAGCCATTAGAAGCACTGACCTTCAGTTAACTCTGGGCAACACCTTTATTTTATTTCAGGGCAGCCTTGACCAACTTCTAAAAGAATTAGGTCAAGTTTGTTTCTGATTCTAAAACCAGGTCTACCAATGTGGCCTTACCCATTTTTAATAAAAAGCTTGGAAATACAGGAATCCTCACTGTGTTTTCTGGATAAAGTTGAGCTTCCCAAGACTATAGATCCTTTTTTTTAATTACCATTTTGATTTCACAGCATGAGTTGTGAGCTGAAGAACAATACTTTCCAATTCATATGGTTGTTTTATAAAGACCATTTTCATTGTTAAATCAGGAGGGCATTTTTCATGACAGCCTGCAGAAATGCCTCTTCTATAGTAATGAAGATGTACTTTGCTATTCTGGATAGCAACTGTTACTATTTCCAGGAAATAATGGCTGGTGTGCAATAATACTTAAACAAGAAAATATTTAAAGTCTTGCATTTTCATTTGCTTGAAAGCTTTTATGCTGAGCACAAAAGGAAATTCTTCCCTTTTCTTTCAGTTTCTCAGAATCCACCATGCTTAAGATATGGTTTTAGTGACAGGTGGTCACTTTGCACTTCTAGCATTGAGGCAGGTTTAGCCTGCAAGTGTAACTTTCTGACAGCTCCAGGTGTTGGACTTAATGCTCAGAGATATCAACATTCCTGTGTTTCAACTTTGCCAAATGGAATGCATTACCTGAGTCTTTAATTTGTTCTTTAATGTAGCTGGGGATTTTTTATTGGTGCAGGTCTCCTCATCTTCAGCAATTCCTTCAGTAAAGCCTCCCAAAAAGGAACTTGCCATCAGGATTGTTTCCTTTTGTGGCTGTGAACACACTTCTAAAGTGGCTGAAGGAAGGAAGCCGTGGATATAAATGATGTTGGGAGAATAAAGTCAGGTGCTTTCAAGCAAATGAAAAAGCATTTTCATTTGCTTGAAAGCTTTTATGCTGAACACAAAAGGAAATTCTTCCCTTTTCTTTCAGTTTCTCAGAATCCACCATGCTTAAGATATGGTTTTAGTGACAGGTGGTCACTTTGCACTTCTAGCATTGAGGCAGGTTTAGCCTGCAAGTGTAACTTTCTGACAGCTCCAGGTGTTGGACTAAATGCTCAGAGATATCAACATTCCTGTGTTTCAACTTTGCCAAATGGAATGCATGACCTGAGTCTTTAATTTGTTCTTTATTGTACCTGGGGATTTTTTATTGGTGCAGGTCTCCTCATCTTCAGCAATTCCTTCAGTAAAGCCTCCCAAAAAGGAACTTGCCATCAGGATTGTTTCCTTTTGTGGCTGTGAACACACTTCAAAAATGGCTGAAGGAAGGAAGCCGTGGATATAAATGATGTTGGGAGAATAAAGTCAGGTGCTTGGGTGATAAGGATTGCTGAATTCTGCTCCCTGGGCCCTACCCAGCAGGGACTGTAAGGAAACCAAAGAAATGCACCTGATATCTGCATTTGTGAGCCTGGTGTCTCCACTCCAGCCTGCATTCTGAGATGCTGGAAGGGCTGAGCTGCAGCACGGGCACAGCAGTGAGTGAGGGAGAGCTTCAGAAGGGCAGCTTCAAACCCTGGGGGCTGTTTGGGCTGCTGCAGGGCAGCACACCTCCATCATTGCCCCTCTCCTTGCTTGAAAAGCAGACTGAGCGTGGATCCAACCTCCTGGTCACACACAGCCTGTGATATTCTCCAGGAGCCTCCTCCCTCACTCTTCCTGCCAGCAGGACCAGTCTGGCTTTCAAAGGAAATTGAAAGGCATCCTGCTTTAAAGAGGAAGAGAACTCAAGCCTGTAGCAGAAAACTGAGATTGTTTAAGGAAATGAAGTAATTGAGGTAATTGGTGATGAAATGTGCTACTGATCACATTCCCATCCCACCCACACTGGTAAAAGTCAGAAGCTATTTTTTTTACTAGGCTGTATGAAATTAATTTCTCCTCTTGCTAGTGGATGAAATTCTGGTTATCAGTGGGTCTCACTGGTTTGACCAGCAGGGATCCTGTTTGTGGGACACTGCTTTTAACCCAGAAGTGTTAACGCTCGTGTTGAAGTCAATTTATCCTTCCAGAAAGCATTTAAAAAGAGTTTGGCTTTTCCTGTGTTTTTCAGGGCTAGCTGGAAGCACACTTGGAAGACACAGGGCAGTGAGATGTTTCTGACCTTCACAGTGGCACTTGTAAGACAAGTGCAAAACTTCCCTGATGCAGCTTTATCCCATGTTAATTCCAGAAGTGTCTACCTGACCCACAAACAAAGAGATTTCATTTTTAAGGACTTGAAAGTCAGTGCTTCTCACACATGCTAAACATTAAAAGCACCAAAAGAAAGAACAGGTAACATTATCCTCTCTGCTTATTCAGAGGATGTAGTACAAAAGCAGTTAAAGAGGACAACACAGATATCAGATGGTTGAAGGAAATGCTGAATTTTTGCTTTATACTTGACTTTAGTATGGCCTATTTATTTTCATTGCTAGACTAATACTAATCCAAGTTTGTGTTATGATCCATGTGTGCAATTTTCATAGAATATCTCTTGGTAGTTGCTTGGCTCTTGAAAGCCATGTTGATTGACTAGAATTTTCAGAAGAAACATAGAAATAATTAGGAATATTTCCTTTTTCAATACCTTGCTTCTGTCATGAAAGAATTGGCAGAGACACTGTTGACAAAATTAGATTACAAAATGTACTTCTCCCTCAAAACCAGGGGAATGTTCTCTTTCAAATCCCCATCCCATTTCACTTCTCCATGCTTTAAGGATTTGTGTTGGAATTACAAGGATAGACAGAGATAAACATTTAAAATTCTGTTTGTTCATACCCTGGTAAAGGTGCACCATTGGAAAATAGATTCCTCAAAGGCCTACATAATGTTGGAATGTTGGAAAATCATAAAAATGATTTCGAGTAGCTGAGCACTGCTCAAAATCTTTGGATGGGTCTGCATTTGGCTTCTATTTTACTGTAAATAAGAGATACTAAAACCCCAAACTTTTAATTAAAGTTTCTTACCATTATACAATGCAAATGTGTCAAAAATCCCCAGACTTACTCTGAGAAGGATAACTAGACATATGGCCAAAATGTCATTAATACTTTTGCTCCAAAACATAATTATAGGAACATATGCTCTATGTGAATAACATTGTTTCTGCTGATAAAGGAAAGGATTTATTAGAAGTGATCCTTGGGCCACATTCCACTTTCTCTTTCTGCCATAACAGATGTGGAATGAACTTAAAGCTGAAAAACACCAGAAAAACAGAAGCAAAGATTTTACAGTGGCAGGTTTGAGATGAGTGTCTGTTCTGTTTGCTGTACATGAATTTTTAAGGGGTTCCATGTGTGGTAACTACAATGCGGATCACCTAGTCCCAAGCATTGTCTGTTATATTGGCTTGCCCAGAGAGAGCACAATAAATTAATGAATGTTCTGCTTGACACAGTGTTGCTAAGAAGAAATTTGATAATATTCTGCCATTTGTAGATGGGGGAGAGTTAAATAAAACCCAAAAGCAGGGGTATGAAGGTAAAGTGCTCAGCTGGTAATGTGTAAGAATATATAAGTTAATCCTCTTGGTAAGTCCTCAGATCTCTGGGGTGCTTATTCAGGAACAACTTGTAACAAATCTGGCAAAACAGGTTTTTGGGCTATGGAAGATCTTCTCAGGCAGTGTGAGCAGCTCCAAGCCTTGCTAACAGACCAACTTCAGTCTGGTGCATGCCTTGCTATAGCAGAGCTGTAAAAACAGACATCCTTTGAGGTGACAAATTTGATACAAAATTGTACATTAAATATTTATTTAGAGTTCATCACGCCTGGCAGGTGAAAGGTTGTAGGTGCACACATTCCACTGCATAGTTGAAGGAGATGTAGGAAAGTGAAAATAAAAAACGGATTACGACCTACAGTAAGTTCAGAGATGTTGGAGAAGAAGCTGAAGGGTCTTAGAACAAAAAGAAAGGCAAATTAAAAGTTGTAAAGGAGTTTGCAGATAGAAATGAAGCCAGGAGAAAGGCTGAGTGAAGAGAGGAGCTCCTGCAGAGATCCCCAGTAAGGACAGAATATTTGGGAATGTGGGACTGGAAATGCAGGGAGCTTTCAGTCTTTGAAATGTGAGCTTACCTGGGAGAAGTGCTGAGATCCCCTAACCCATCCAGGCTGTTTAGGACTCCATGCAGCCCTGGGGAAGAGCAGATTGTTCTGTGCCATTTGCCTGCAGGGCTCTGTGGAAGCTGCAGCAGGCTGGGAGCAGGAATAGGAGCTGCACTTTGGAATGCAATGGTTTCATTGTCCATGGCTGGGCTGTTACAGAGATCCAGATTATAAATATACCTGCCAGGGAAAGAAACCTGCAATGAGTTTTCTCACAGGTTATAAAATGGAGATAAACCACCTGACAGTATCCTAACTCTTCATACAAGTAGGCTGAAGAGGGATGTGCATTTCAGTGCTCTGGGGGCAGTTGTTCTTCCTTTCCTTGTGAAAGCCCTGTGCAAGAGTAAAAGCTGGAGAGCAGAACTGTTTGCAGCAGAAGGAGCAGCCAGAAGAGAAAAGGATGTTTGTGTCCTGCACTGAGTATGGAAAGCTGCTTCATTTCCACCATTGCCAACACCCAGCTCAGCAAGGTCAGATGTTATTGAAAATCACTGAAACCAAAGCGAGGTGTGGGCTCTGAGAACTCCTCTGCAAGACACAGAGCTGTGCTCCACATGCAGGAAGAGCTTTTGTAATTCCAGCCTCGGGGGAGGGGGAAGAGAGACTTGTACAAGTGATGTGTATTGATGGCACTGCCAGCAGCAAAAGTTGGCAGGCAGCAGGTTTTGTGGAGAGCATGTGGGGTAAGACTGGAAGAAAAATCTACTGAGAAACAGAAACCTCGACTGTGTTTTACAAACAAGCACTAACAGCTGCTGCTAGCCTACAGCCTTTAATTGTGTTGTTCTGAAAGAGTAGAAACTCCCCAACCCAACCCATGCAGTATCTGGAATAACTTCCTCTCACCCACGAGCTGCCCTCATGCTGCAGAGCTTTGGGTGCATGGCTCAATGCAGGCTTGCAGCAGTCTCTGTGACATGCTAAAAAATGACTGGGGTAAGGTAAGGGGGCTGCAGCACATTTAGGATTTCTCTTGGGTGAGTAACGTGCATTGGTGAAAGGTTTGGATGGCATTAGCTCAGAGATTGCTCAAGGAAATCCCCAGTACCTTTTCCACTACAACAACCTGAAATTGTCTTAATGCTTGCATACTGAGTGAAGATTTACTAGCAGGGTCCTGCCAAATATCAAGTGAACCTTGATGCTTGTGTGGAGTACAAAGTGGTGGCTTTTAACCATTCATTGCTCCTGAAGGTCGTTCCCATGTGTTTCCCATGTCAGTTCAGCTCTGGAATGTGCTGCTCAATGGCATTGGATTATGTTCTGATTTGTCCCTTTGCAGGTGAAAAGCACCTTCAAAGTAACCAGGAATGCTGTGGTGGAACCAAAACCTTGACTCAGTCCTTTTAAATTTATTTCAAAGTCTTTGAAGGCGTTCTGCCTCCATGGCAAGCCTTGCTTTTTGCAAATGTTGTTGTCCAGCTTTAGCTGAGTAAGACAGTATTTGTTAAGCATTTGAAATGAGCAGGGAAGGGGCTCTGAAGGAAATGCCACGTGTATTATTATTTATGTTTCTAACTGTGGAGACAGTAGCTTAACAAATACTGTGTGAGTATTTCTGCTTTGGTTCAGACCAGCTGCAGATGGGACACCATCAAATATATTGTTTAAAGAGGCTATAAAAAACAGCCTTGCTAAATCTGAGCAGTGTGATGATTCCAGAGAGCTCTCTGAAACGAGTTATTTTTGGCAGGAAAGAAAGAAAGAAGATAGGATTTGGGATGTGCCCTGAGAACCTAATTTTCTCTTCATTTAGGGAGCAGGAAATGAGAAGCAGCACTACAGCTGAAGGTAAAGCTAGTATAAGGCAATGAGGATGAAAAACTAAGATAAAACTGACCTCTTCTGGGGGAGAAGTCAGGCTGAGAGCTGTGTCTGGTAGAGAAGACATGATGGGAAAGTCTGGGGTTGTTTGGGTTGGGCTGATGTCTGAAAAAGGCAGCCAGAGAGGTTCTTGAGGAGGAAGGGGGGAGTTTTGTTTAACTCTTACATTTATTTCCTATATAACACCCTGTGCTTTCTGAGGTGCCTTTTTGGAGTATTTTTCCAGATAACATTTTCAGTCCTGTCACCTTGTGTTTGGAAGCCACGTGTGAAATCCTGGTGGTAATGAAATGCCTCTTTTAATTTGAAAGACGACAATAATAAAGTTTATAGATTTCCACTACTCTCTGCTATTGAATGTTCTTAAACAAAGCCATCAGCAAGGATGGCAGAGCTGGGATTCTGTGCTCTGCCCAGTGTTTTCATGGCTAGCTCACCACTGCAACTGAATTTATGAAGTTATGAAATTAACTTTGAAGTAGAACAGAAGGCTGAAGAGCCCAGGATTTGAAAACAGATCTTGATGAATTCAAGGAAGGAGCTATATGATTCCCTGGGAGGCTCTTGAATATTTAAATGGATTAGGAAGAGTTGTTAAACTTCTGGTTTTAATCAATTATCTTAGTTGAGGATTGTCACTAATTACCTGAAGGACTGAATCATAATTTTTTTCCTGTCTTTCCACTATATGTTATTTTTTTTTCCTCATCATTACCTCTGTTGGGTTGGTTTGTTTATTTCTTTGCTAGGAACTGAAGATGGGAGTGTGATCATGCCATGCTGTTATTCCTGTGGGAAATCTTAATGACCCTGTTTATGTTTTTCACCCATGCTTGGCAATGCCATCTGCTGTGCAGTTGGCAGATTGTGGGGAGTAAGGAATTGCCTCCTCTCTCCCACCCTCTCTCCCTTGTTTACACTGGCAGAGGCTGTTGGGATCTTTGTTTTTCCATGCTCTTCTGTTTCATGGGGTAAAGTTCACTTCCTGGGCTTAGTCCAGCTCTCCCCTGTGGCTCCCTGGCTGTGTGAAGTGCTGCTAAGTGGATTTGTTCTTAATTTCTGTGGGATGTCTGAAGGGGTTTTTATCTTTTGTGTTAAAGACACACGTTGCAGGCTATGAGTGCATTTCAGCTGCTCTGTGTGTGTGTATGGATGGAATGGGTGCTGTTCTCTCTTTTAATTTAACAAATACTACTTAGTTTAGGACTCCAGGGTGACCAGGCTAGTCCCCTCCCATCATTTACATCCCTGTTCTGCTTGGAAATGTCTCTGCTGCAATCACACAAGCAGCAAAATCAGCATTGTGCTTTAACCCTGAATGTGCTTAAAGTCTTGCTTTGAAAACTCACTAATTTAAGACATTTCTTTGCTCTGCAGCACTCTAGGCTCTACACCCTCAATCCAGCTCCTAGGACTGCACCAGGAATAGAATCAAACTGTTTCAAGTCCCAGTTCTCAGGGAAGGATCTAGAGTGGCCATGGGAGAAAAAAAAAAAAAGAGGATCTGTGATCTTAGAGCCATTGTCCAAAAGGTGCTGAGAATTGAATAATTCTAACACTTTTATTTTAACAGGATCAGAGCCCAGCCTTTCAATTCCTTTCCATTTGCCTTAGAAAGCAGAGATCAATAAGCAAATTTAATGCTTTGAGCTACCTGAATAATAATTACTTTTGAAATCTGCTCCTATTGAGGTGTTTGAACATTAAGGACAGTGAACATTACATAAATGGTAAGAATGGCTCATTAATTAAAGCAGAGTTGCTGTGAGTGCTGATGAATGGCTTGAAGTCCTATTAATTTGCTAACAGTCTGTGTCAGCACAGGGTTAATTTTTGAGGTGTGAAGTGGCATGTGAGTGTTGGATAGGAGATTGCAGAACACTGATAGGGCAATACCAGCTCTGCCAGGGCTGCTACCTGCAAGCATGGTGTCATTGAGGTGCCTTCTTGGAGTATTTTTGCAGGTAACATTGTCAGTCCTGTCACCTTGTGTTTGGAAGCCATGTGTGAAACCCTGGTGGCAATGCTTTCCTGGGGGAAAGCAATGGCTTTTTGTTTTGAAATCTGTTTCTGTACTTTGCATTCATTATCTTGATAAAAATCATAAATTGTATGCTCTGAGAAAGTTCTAATGGGCAGCTGTGCCTGCCTGGGGAGCAAGCTGAGACCATGAGCAGGAGACAGCAGCACTGTCAGGGAGCTCTGAGCAGGACACAAGGCTGCATTTGTTCGTGCAGGACATGAAACCCCAAGGCTGCTCTGGCCCCCTGCAGCCACCCTGTGAGACCTGGAGGGTGGGAGAGCCCGTGCTGGAGCCTGGGAGAGCCTGGAATGGAGCCTGGGAGAGCCTGGGATGGAGATTGGGAGAGCCTGGGCTGGAGATTGGGGAGAGCCTGGGCTGGAGATTGGGGAGAGCCTGGGATGGAAACTGGGAGAGCCTGGGATGGAAACTGGGAGAGCCTGGGCTGGAGATTGGGGAGAGCCTGGGCTGGAGATTGGGGAGAGCCTGGGATGGAAACTGGGAGAGCCTGGGATGGAAACTGGGAGAGCCTGGGCTGGAGATTGGGGAGAGCCTGGGCTGGAGATTGGGGAGAGCCTGGGATGGAAACTGGGAGAGCCTGGGATGGAGCCTGGGAGAGCCTGGGCTGGAGATTGGGAGAGCCTGGGCTGGAGATTGGGAGAGCCTGGGATGGAGCCTGGGGAGAGCCTGGGATGGAGCCTGGGGAGAGCCTGGGATGGAGCCTGGGAGAGCCTGGGCTGGAGCCTGAGGAGAGCCTGGGATGGAGATGGGGAGAGCCTGGGATGGAGCCTGGGGAGAGCCTGGGATGGAGATTGGGGAGAGCCTGGGCTGGAGATGGGGAGAGCCTGGGATGGAGCCTGGGGAGAGCCTGGGATGGAGCCTGGGGAGAGCCTGGGCTGGAGATTGGGGAGAGCCTGGGATGGAGATTGGGGAGAGCCTGGGATGGAGCCTGGGAGAGCCTGGGCTGGAGCCTGGGGAGAGCCTGGGCTGGAGATTGGGAGAGCCTGGGATGGAGCCTGGGGAGAGCCTGGGCTGGAGACTGGGGAGAGCCTGGGCTGGAGATTGGGAGAGCCTGGGATGGAGCCTGGGGAGAGCCTGGGATGGAGATTGGGAGAGCCTGGGATGGAGCCTGGGGAGAGCCTGGGATGGAGATTGGGAGAGCCTGGGATGGAGATTGGGAGAGCCTGGGATGGAGCCTGAGGAGAGCCTGGGATGGAGCCTGGGAGAGCCTGGGATGGAGCCTGAGGAGAGCCTGGGATGGAGCCTGGGGAGAGCCTGGGATGGAGATTGGGAGAGCCTGGGCTGGAGCCTGGGGAGAGCCTGGGATGGAGCCTGGGGAGAGCCTGGGATGGAGCCTGGGGAGAGCCTGGGATGGAGACTGGGGAGAGCCTGGGATGGAGATTGGGGAGAGCCTGGGATGGAGATTGGGGAGAGCCTGGGATGGAGCCTGGGGAGAGCCTGGGATGGAGATTGGGGAGAGCCTGGGATGGAGCCTGGGAGAGCCTGGGATGGAGATTGGGGAGAGCCTGGGATGGAGATTGGGAGAGCCTGGGATGGAGATTGGGGAGAGCCTGGGATGGAGCCTGGGAGAGCCTGGGCTGGAGCCTGGGGAGAGCCTGGGCTGGAGATTGGGGAGAGCCTGGGATGGAGATTGGGAGAGCCTGGGATGGAGACTGGGGAGAGCCTGGGATGGAGATTGGGAGAGCCTGGGATGGAGATTGGGAGAGCCTGGGATGGAAACTGGGGAGAGCCTGGGATGGAGATTGGGGAGAGCCTGTGCTGGAGATTGGGAGGGCCTGGGATGGAGATTGGGAGAGCCTGGGATGGAGATTGGGAGAGCCTGGGATGGAGATTGGGAGAGCCTGGGATGGAGATTGGGAGAGCCTGGGATGGAGACTGGGAGATCCTGGGATGGAGATTGGGAGAGCCTGGGCTGGAGATTGGGAGATCCTGGGATGGAGCCTGGGAGAGCCTGGGATGGAGATTGGGAGAGCCTGGGATGGAGATTGGGAGAGCCTGGGATGGAGATTGGGAGAGCCTGGGATGGAGCCTGAGGAGAGCCTGGGATGGAGCCTGGGAGAGCCTGGGATGGAGCCTGGGAGAGCCTGGGATGGAGCCTGGGAGAGCCTGGGCTGGAGATTGGGAGAGCCTGGGCTGGAGACTGGGGGGAACCTGGGATGGAGCCTGAGGAGAGCCTGGGCTGGAGATTGGGGAGAGCCTGGGATGGAGCCTGAGGAGAGCCTGGGCTGGAGATTGGGGAGAGCCTGGGATGGAGATTGGGGAGAGCCTGGGATGGAGCCTGGGAGAGCCTGGGATGGAGATTGGGAGAGCCTGGGATGGAGCCTGGGAGAGCCTGGGATGGAGCCTGAGGAGAGCCTGGGCTGGAGATTGTGGAGAGCCTGGGATGGAGCCTGAGGAGAGCCTGGGATGGAGATTGGGGAGAGCCTGGGATGGAGATTGGGGAGAGCCTGGGATGGAGCCTGGGGAGAGCCTGGGATGGAGATTGGGGAGAGCCTGGGATGGAGATTGGGAGAGCCTGGGATGGAGACTGGGGAGAGCCTGGGCTGGAGATTGGGGAGAGCCTGGGATGGAGCCTGAGGAGAGCCTGGGATGGAGATTGGGGAGAGCCTGGGCTGGAGACTGGGAGAGCCTGGGATGGAGATTGGGGAGAGCCTGGGATGGAGACTGGGAGAGCCTGGGATGGAGATTGGGGAGAGCCTGGGCTGGAGATTGGGGAGAGCCTGGGATGGAGCCTGAGGAGAGCCTGGGATGGAGCCTGGGAGAGCCTGGGATGGAGATTGGGAGAGCCTGGGCTGGAGATTGGGGAGAGCCTGGGATGGAGATTGGGAGAGCCTGGGATGGAGCCTGGGAGAGCCTGGGCTGGAGCCTGAGGAGAGCCTGGGATGGAG